>NC_134875.1:38626795-38944295 GCF_049852395.1 Peromyscus maniculatus bairdii | reverse complement strand
GGATATAGCTCAGTGATAGATTGTTTGCTTAGCATATTCAAGGCCATGGGTTCAATTCCCAGTAAAGAAAAAAGAACTGATAGTCCAGGTTCACTGTCACACAGCTCTAATGCCCACTAGAGAGGCCCAGAAAGGATGATTTTGAGTTCAAGACCACTTTGGACAATATAACGAGAACCCCTCTTTCAAAACAATAAAAGGGAAGTAGAGAATAGCATAAAAAAAAACCAAGCATGCTGTTACCCACCTATGATATTGGTTACTCAGGATGACTGAAGTATGGAGATCATGAGTTCAAGGATAGCCTGGGAAACATGGATTCAGTCTTAAAAACAACAAAATAAAATGATGGGAAAACTCTGTCTACTTGGGCCCAACCTGTTTGTTCTAACATGACTTATAGAGTAATCGAGAAAAATCAAAATTCTTGGCCCATTAAGGCCCAGCAGGGATGGTTGCTTGTGTCCAGTCTGACTGTCTCTATTCACAGGAGACACACTACACTTAAGCCAAAGGCGCAAGCTCCCTTTCTAAGGCGGTTCTTCCACCCAGAATGGCCGCATAGCTTTCTCTCTAGAGAACTGGATTGGGCCATCTGTAAGGAAAGCCAGTCCTATTTGTTGTTGTTCCAGAAGCTTCAAGTATATCCAAAGCTGTCAGTTTCTTCTGCCTCCCCTCTGGGATCCATTCTGGCTCCTTTGAGTTTTCCAGGGCCAAATATGGTTCCCTAGAAAGTTCTCCCAGTGACAAAATGAAGGCCCAGGACATGGAGGAAAGTGCCTTAAGCTCATGGGCTCCCCAAAGCCACAAGACCACCTTCTAACAGTTTGATTTCTTCATCCCCAGGAAAGGTTGAGGGAGGGTGGGAAAGGAGGAGACTCATCTGCGGTCATCTCAAGGTGGATGTGTAGCCTCGTCAAGAAGCCTTAACATCTCCACACCTCCTACCACTCTCCAGATTTTTGCTTACTTACCAATTTTCCCGCTCTGACCTACAGTCACACTGACTGGCCACCTTTGTTTCCTTTCCACTTTTACACATATATGTACTAGCACATACCACTGGTGCATTGACAAGCACTGAAAAATTTTTCCTACATCTATTGAAGCACAGCGCCACCAAAATCGTACCTCATTGCAAATACTACCTACCTTCTTGGGAGTAAGTATCAACAATGTCTAAATGCTTAACGTTCAGCAAAATTAAGTCCTCAAAATAGCTCATTTGCTCTAAATCCAATGATTCTACAAATATCTGGCTTCTTAGGGATGCTAAAGGTTTAGTATAGTTCTAGTCAATAATCACAGGAAGAGGTAGGATAACTGCCCCTTTAGGCTACCGGGATGTCTACTGACACCTTGAGTATGTGAGGCAGGATAGACAGAGAAGATTATGTAGATTTAATATTTAATATTTATGTATATATACAGATATACCTATATGACATGAAAGTAGGAAAACTATGAGAAGGGAAGAAGAGGTATAAAAGGGGGTGGTGAATGAGAGAGTGTAATGGTAAATGTGTTGGCTAGTTAGTTTTATGTCAACTTGACACAAACTAGAGTCATCAGAGAGGAAGGAGCCTCAATTGAGAAAATACCTCCATAAGATCAGGCTGTAGGCAGGCCTGTAGGGCATTTTCTTAATTAGTGCTTGATGTAGAGGGTCCCAGACTATTATGGGTTTTATAAGAAAAGGCAGGCTGAACAAACCAGGGGAAGCAAGCCAGTAAGCAGCTCCCCTCCATGGCCTCTGCATCAGCTCCTGCCTCCAGGTTCCTGCCCTGCTTGAGTTCCTGTCTTTGCTGATTTTGATGATGATGGTGATGTGAAACTGTGAGTGAAATAAACCCCTTTCTCCCCAGGTTGGTCATGGTGTTTCATCACTGAGATAGTAGGGGAGAAATAAATATCACATTTTACTGATATGCAGAATCAATCTTTGGCACAAAAGAAGACTATTTGGGGAAGCCAAGGGGACTGGTGGGTGGGGGTAGAATGGCTACAGATGGTAATGGGTGAATATGAGCTAGGAACAATAGTACATCTGATAATATATTAATAAAGTCCACTATTAAAGTGTTAATCACAAAAATCAATTTAAAATGTAAAAAGGGAAAAAAGGAGGAGGCTTGAGGAGACGCCCCTCCCGTTTGGAATCTAGGTTGTGTTTCTTGCTGAGTTTCAACACAACTGACCAAATTAAGACTCCTGAAAAGATTGCCTGCAGACACGATACTCTTTTTTCTGGACCTTATCACAAACAAGAGTATCGAAACATTGAGTAAGCCATGCTGAAGCAAAACAAATGTGACCTTTGAGTTTCTACCTTATCAGCACTCCTCTATCCTCCATAAATCTTAATAATGTAACTGTACCTCATAAACCAACTCATGATTTCATCTACAAAAGGAAATTTTTATAGATGAAATAAACAAGCTAATACTTTTTATTTAATTTTAAAATTTTGCCTAATGTTTAAGCTTTCTTTTAGTCTTTGAGCCTGGTTATAACTGCATCCTTTGATCAATGTAACTTCAAAAACCAAAACCCAAACCCTGTATAGCTATTGTTAAAGCCAGTTGGGCATGACCATCTGGCTCTGCTGAGAAGCCTGCATGGGTATATACTAACTCATCTTTACTCAGTGGACCCTGACTTTCTTCACACTGACTCATCCTGATTTTTTTTTCTGCCACATCAGCCAAGGTCCCCGCCTTATCTGAATAGAGGTTCTTAGGAGTCGAACCACCTGGACTACTTAAAGTTGAATCCCAGAGGCAGATCACTTGCCTAGCGTGTGCAAAATCCTAGGTTCCATTTCTACTCTGCAAAACAAAACAAAATAAAACAAACAAGACCCCGGCCCCAATCCAAAATCCTTCCAGGAGATGGCAGTGTCTTTTTAAGGGTTTTTTTTTTTTTTGTTATCTTAGCAAATGGTTTGACTTTCTCCCATCATCCTGTACTATTTGTACCTAAGCAGATATCACCACACATGTGGAACACATGTATCTTTTCTCTTAAACATACATACATACACACACACACACACACACACACACACACACACACACACACGCTCACACATGAGACTTCACGTGTACCTTACCTGCAGTTTATCAATGATCCCATTTATATACTCTATTTAAGCCTCTCTGCACACTAAAGTCTATAGTCAATTGTTTGAGACAGTTCAGGTTGTATTAACCTGAGATCACTATAATATTTCAGAGATTTTTCTGGAGGTCCAGCATATCAAGATTGCGTACTACATCTGGGTGTGTCTTTAAATGATTGCCTATTCTAGTCTGACGAGTTTGAGGACTGACCCCACTTTTCTGGTTTAGTCTACCAAATATGCTGGCTATTTGGTGACATGGTAGAATCCTAGCAACAATCAAATATAAAATATTCATTGACTCTTTCAGGGGCCATTCTGTACAAACAACATTGATAGTAGGTTGTTCTGCCTTAGAGAAACAAAGCCATATACATGAGCAGCTATATTGGAATGTCCTTCTAGTCCCTGCCATACATTTCACTCAGCAACCTGCTCCATTTGCTCTCTGGCTTCTGATCTGTGCCCCTTGGGGAAGTCTTTCTCTCCTTCTCTAGAACCTAGAATAAAGTGATTGGATATTCTCTCCCTATCACTTTTTTTTGTCTAGAGTTTACTGTTTTTGGCTCTCCACAGTTGGACTCACCCATTTGGGTCCAGTCATAAGACTACTTTTGCCCACTGCCTTCTTCAACATCACACTGCTTTGCCTCTGTCTTCAGCTCATTCACCCACAGACAATCGCTGAGTGTTACATGCCCATGTACTCCCTGACTGTCCCTGCAATCTCTGAGTGTTGCATGCCCATGTACTCCCTGACTGTCCCTGCTGATGGCACCTTACATCGCCCTTGAATGGGCTTTGTCATCTAATCCTAAAGTTTCCTATGATATCACAATGTACATTTGCGTTACCTACCTGATCCTTGAAGATTTATGCTCTGTAAAACCACTCCAAATAGAAGACACTCTAAAAAACACTCCCACAAACTCAGAAAAAAATATGTGTTACAAATCTAGTTGTGATGTCTGCTATCCTCCAGTGGCTCCCTTCTTCAAAAGTAGGACTATATCTCTTCCCTACTCCTCAGTCCCTTAGCTGCAGGGCTAATTGGAGAATAATCTATTTAGTTAAGGAAAAGAATGAATATGTATATATATATATATATATACAAAACCATCTCAATAGATTGTTAAGAGAGGCCCACTTCTACCAATGGCCATCTATTGAAAAAAATTAATATCAATTACCAAAAAAGGTTTAGGAAATTTGCAAAATAGGAACTGTTTGGTTAACACTCCTCACTGACCTAGAAGGATATTGAAAAATGCATTTCTGATCATTAAAACATGGCTCCTATATGTAGCTTGGCCTTTCTAGAACAACAGTGCCGCATACCCACTGTGAACTTCTCAAAGGCAGTTCAAAGGGACCACATTCTGGATCATTTCATCCAAAGCTTATCCTGAGGAACATGATAGTCAGCTGGTTCTTGGATCTTGAGTTGACACTTATGCAGGAAAGAAATGCCATTTGATGGATCAATTTGAAGTCCAGAAGATCATCTCAAAAGTTGTCACATCTAGATGTTTAAGAACTCTAGATGTTTTAATCTGGTTAAATGCTGCCACATAGTAGTCTAGGTAAATGTAACTGGCAATGGATAAGATGTAGGAGAGTGGGTATCCTGGTTTGCCTTTGGCAGATGTGGAGAGAATGAAGCAGTGAGCCATTTCAAACTGGTAGTGCCCAAGGCAGGGCAGCAATCACAAGGAACTAAATTTTGTTCCTTGTAATAGGCTGAATTGTGTCACCAACCTCAGATCCAGTGTTGAAGTCAATAACTCCTAGTACCTTAGAAGGTGACTGAAGATAAATCCTTAGAAGATATTAGGTTTAAACGAAGCCATTAATTCAATCCAACTGGTGCCCCTATGTGAACCTAGGGGGATACATAAGTACACAGTGAACGAGAGAGAGAGAGAGAGAGAGAGAGAGAGAGAGAGAGAGAGAGAGAGAGAGAGAGACACAGAGAGACACAGAGAGACACAGAGAGAGAGACAGAGACAGAGAGAGACAGAGAGACAGAGAGACAGAGACAGAGGAGAGAGAGACTCCAAGGAGAACCCAAACCTGGCATCTTGATCTTGTACTTCTAACTTTCAGAACTGTGAGAAAATAAATAAGTTTTTGTTGTTAAGCCCATTCAGTCTGCAGCATTTTGTTATGATAAAGCTAGCATAATGAGCCGGGCGGTGGTGGCGCACGCCTTTAATCCCAGCACTCAGGAGGCAGAGCCAGGCGGATCTCTGTGAGTTCGAGGCCAGCCTGGGCTACCAAGTGAGTTCCAGGAAAGGCGCAAAGCTACACGGAGAAACCCTGTCTTGAAAAACCAAAAAAAAAAAAAAAAAAAAAGCTAGCATAATGATATACTTCCCTGAACCTGAAGCCTCTTTCAGAGTTTGGGGAAGTCTCCACAGATGCATAATTGTGGAAAGCAGAGACTCTCTAGCAGCAGCAGCAGCAGCAGATGTGTCAAGAGGCAGTTTCCGGCTCAACACCGAGAGTCATGACGGGGGCTCCCATGGGTGACACCCAGTGGTGGACACTGCAGTAGTGTCACGAATGGATTAGGGTTCAGTTACTTTTTCACCTTGCTGGCAAAGGGGCTCACAGAAAGAGCTTATTGAAGGAAGGGTGTATTCTGCCTCATGGTTTCAGAGGGGTCAGTCCATCCAACTGGGGAAGGCATGGCCAAGCACTTCAGTTTGTATCATGGTTAGTCAGGAGGCAAATAAATAGGAATGCCCTTCCCCTTTTAGGCCTTTATGCCATCCAGGTCCCCAGGCCATAGGATAGTACCACCAGCCATATTCACAGTGTACTAAACCTCCTCACTTAATCCTTGATGGCAACCTTAAAAACATACATAGTGGTTCCTTAGTCTCCCAGGTGATTGTAAAATGAGGCAAGCTGGCGATGAAGACAGGGGACACAGGCAGCTTTTTTTTTTCTTTTGTAGGGGGTTGGTCATTTTTCTTGCATGAGTTTCATCTTGGTTTCCAAGTTCTCCTAGGGACTCTGTGAGCTACTGAGAACCTTGAAATGGATTCCTTTTCTCCCTAACTCCATGAGTGATGGGGTCCAGCCTCAACTGCTTTGCTGCAGATCTACATCCACATCTTGGCAGTGATCACATTAAAAACACAAGTCGGGGCATCCAGAGTAGGGGTGGATGATGACCTCAGGGTTCCCAGGACTCAAGGTACTCTGAGCAGTGCTACATGCATCGGAGATGCTGGCAGTGGTGACAGCTGAACCAGGCTGATGTATTTTTTTTTTAATTTTTACTTCCCACCTTCCTTTTGTTCTCTTTTTTCCTGCCCCTTGGCTAATGTTTTGACTAAGCCAAAGGTGACATATTATTTGGATTTACATGGGGCCCTTAGAACTAAGAAAGCTGTGATCTTTGCTTGGTGTGAACTCTGTTGGGAATGAAAGCTTTTAAAATGAGTCCAAAACGGGTCCCTCTTGACCCATCTCAGCCACCTTAGTCTCACATTTAGCCACAAAGAATAGAAGATAGTAACTCCACTTTATTTCTTTGTAAACTATGATTTTCCATTACTTGAACTGAAAGGCCAGCTTGAGACACAGGGAAAGCTCTAGAATATACAGGAAGAACATTGAGAGTAGTAAAGGGGTGCATGATTATCAGTGAGAAGTGGAGAGATTGTTGAAGAGGGGGGCACTGATGTGGTCAGGGGACTATCTTGAAGCTGAGTTTGCACAATGAATACATTATTTCTTTTTAGATGATATGTAATAGAGGAACAGAAATAAAAATCTGTGCTACATCATTTGTTTGCCCTTTACCTGATAAAACACATGCTGTCCTCGTGAAGAAGCTGTGTGTTGGGAGAGGGACTGGAGATTGAACCTAGGGTCTCCTGCATGCTAGGCAAGCATTTCTACCACTAAGTTATGTGCCTAGCCCTCTTTTTTACTTCATTTTGTTGTTTTGACACAAGGACTCACTAAGTAATCCAGAGTAGCATTGAACTGACTTTGTAGCCTAGGCAGGCTTTGAACTTGTGATCTTATCTTAACTTCCTGAACTGCTGGCATTAAACATCTGTGCCATTAAACCTGGCCAAAAAAAAAAAAGCTTTATTGTTTTTTATTTACAGATTATGTTCAGAGACTTAGGGAAATAAAAATGTCTATGTATTCCCCCAAACAACTCCTCAATACTACCACACCTGGAGTTGTTTCCCAATCTCATCTCAGAAGAGATTTATGCTGTTCCTCAGTTACTTGCTTGGGTCTTACTTTCAGTTGCCTAGCAACCTTGTGCAGGCTTTTTGAGTCCTCATCTCTTGGGCCTGGACTCTAGCTAGCTCTTAGCTGATTTGTTTCTATGCATGTATGTATGCATGTATGTTTGTATTTTGGTTTTGTTTGCTTGTCTGTTTTTAGGTAAGGTCTCCTCTTGTAGCACTTGCAGGCATTGGACTTGTGATTGTACTGCCTCTCAACCTACAGAGGGCTGGGATTACAGGCATGCTCCATACCCAGCATTTATTCTTGTTAAAATGTGACTTCAGACCTGCCAAGTTCCAGCTCTCCTCTGCATGTACTACTGTCAATTGTTTTTGTTGACTTTTTTGTAGGCTGTAAAATGTAGGCATGACAATGGAGATAGACCTTTAGTGGTGACATATACAAATGGGAGAATTCCCAGGTTTTTTATTTTTCCTTTTGGAGAACTCAATTAGAATATTTGGCTGGAAGTGTAAAAATACAAAACATAACAAAAAGCCCAAGGAAACAAACTGAATTGGAAGTATAGGCTTTCAAGCACTCCCCAGAGTGAAAAAGAACATTACACTTAAAATATACCCAATTCCTTGTTGAATTGCTGGATATATATATATATATATATATATATATATATATATATGTGTGTGTGTGTGTGTGTGTGTGTGTGTGTGTGTGTGTGTGTAAAACTTTTCATTACGGGGGTAAAAGGGTCAGTAGAGCAAAGGGTTCCATAGCAACCTACCAGCCACACCTCTTGTAACCTATGAAATCATTGAAGTTGAGAGGCACAACTAGGTCAGAGAAGAGCTTGATGGGAGCTGGCTGACCAACGGTTACGAAATCAAGCCAAGTGAAGGTCACACAACCCACTCCTCCAGGAAGAAGCAAGTAGGATTGGCAAAGGGCCAAGGCTGCATCATGTTGCCCTACTGTCAGGAGGACCTTCACCTCAGTGTTCCCAGGATGAGGGCCAGTGGGATGCCCCAAGAAGTCAAAGGACACAACGGGAGAAAACAGAAAGGAATATTTGAATATTTGAGCTAGAAAACGGTGGTGCTACCCAGACCCGGTGACCCCGTGCTGATCTGCTACCTTGGTAAGACATAAGCCTCTTTGTTGGGGAATGGAGGAGTCCATTCTTGTTCTTTCAAACCCAACTACATTTGGGGAGTAAGTGATGTATGAGAATAAAACAAACCTGCAGGTAAACCAAGAGAGGCATAGTAGCTGAGACAAAAATGCCATGCTTGTGTTACAGTCTAAAGGTAGAATGTCCCCACAAGCTCATGTGTTTGACCGTCTGGTCTCGAGCTGGTGGTGCTGTTTAGGGAGACAGTGGGACCTCTGAGGAGGGGTCATGGAGGGTGGAGGTGGATCACCAAAGACAGGTCTTCGAGGGTTATAGCCCAGTCCCACTTCTGTCCAGGGTTCTCTGCTTCTTGCTCTACCAAGACATGAACAAGCTGAGTCCAAAATTCACGTTGTGCTAGGTATGGTGGCTCACGTCTTTAATCCCAGCACTTGGAAGGCAGAGGCAGGCAGATCTCTGTGAGTTTGAGTTCCAGTCCAGACAGGGCTACATAGTGAGACCTCAACTCAACAAACTAAAACAAAAACAAATCCTGTTTCCCTGGAGCCACACCCAGCTGTTTCCTGGCCTGGATGAAATATTCCTGACTCTATGGTTCAAAGGAAATCCTCCTTCCCTTAAGTTGTTTGTGTTGGGTATTCTGCCTAAGTGACGAGGAAAGTTAGTAACACAGTTTAGGGAACTGAAGGTTTACCCAGATTAAGAGACTAAGCCTCTGTGATCAGGAGATACATCCCTTTGGGTCCTCATTCTTCCCATCCTGTAACCCATTGCAGCAACTAGACATTCTCATTATGCCTACAAGTAGAAAATTGGTGGCTTTACTTCGCCAATACCTCTGCCAACCAAATGTAAATAGATTAATCAGTCCAGTTGCCCCCACTATGGGAATTTCAGAGCATGATATAAAGCAACTATTTTGTGCCTTCTGAGGAGAGCAGCATTCGACTCAGGAAACGTTGTTTTCGGGCTGGATCATACAGTAGAGGAGAGACAGAGATGTAGTCTGTTTTCTCAGAATCGAATGGGAGGGAAGTCAGTCTTCAACCCTGTCACAGAGACTAGAATCCCTACCCCCATAAATTACGCAAATGCTGTGAGGCAGGTCTAGGATGATGCTCAATTCTTGGACGCTGGAAATGACGCATTTGGTAAACTCTTTGCTGTCTTTCCTCCCCCCTCTCCAAACAGCCCGCCTTGCTTGCCACCTTTGATCACATATGGGAGAGGGAGGTAGGCGTGAAGGACTGAAGACTGTGGCTTTCGGGGACTGGTGAGGAAGGGGGCAGCTGGGGGCAGCAACCAAGCTGCAGTGCTCATTCACTAGCTCTAATACGAAAGTTCAGAGTGATTCTGTCTCGCTGGGTGACCTTCAGTGCTCCATGAGTCACAGCTTCAGCTGAGTCACAAGCAGTAGAAGAGGCTGTTTTCTACTCGTGGGACTCCTTCCCATATTCTTCCTAGTTAATTGAGGAAGGAACTAGATTTCTATTATTATTAGTGCCTTCTATGGATTTAGAGTCACGGCTTTGCCATTTACCATATGTAGATTGCTTCTGTCTAAGGCTTAATTCCTCACCTACAAATGAGGTAAAATAATACTGCACAGCATACCACAAGAGCATTGTGGCATTTGAATGGAATAAGTCATATAAACATTTGTGCAGGCTGGAAGATGGTTCAGTGGGCAAGCACTTGCTTGTGTAAGTTTGAAGATCTGAGTTCAGATCTCCATCACCTGCACAAATGCCAGGTTGATGTGGTGTCCCACCTGTAAATCAAGTGCTCTGTAGGCAGAGACTAGGCAGCCCTGGGACAAGATTTCTAGACAGACCATCCAATTCAGTGAGCTCTGGGTCAAAGTGAGAGACCCTGACTCAATATATAAAGTGGAGAACAACTGAGAAAGACATGCAACATCAACCATTGGCGCGTGCGCGCACGCGCGCGCGTGCACACACACACACACACACACACACACACACACACACACTTTTACACATACTCATAATGTGTGCCCACACACATGAACATGCATATGTACTCCACACACTCACATACAAGTGCAAAGAAAGAATATCTGAGTTGCTATCATATAAGAAAAACTCAGAGAATATGAATCATTACTAAATTATTACAGAAATTTAATTGGTTGGTGAAATCTCAACATCTAGAAATAATTACTGTATAGAAATCAGTGGAAGATTATCCTCCATTATAAATTACTAACTTAGACTTCAGGACTTAAAAATTCATTCACCAGGAGTTTGGTTAATGAGGATCTTTATTCCCAAACCTCATCACCCTACAGGAAGAGGCAGATCTTGAGCTAGTTTCTGAATTCTCAAAGGTAAAGGCCAAGGACTCAGCACCTATGGAAGTACATGTCCTCACAGGCTCTGTGGGAGACAGTAGATGGACTTCTCAAGATCCCTTGCTGGTGGTGGGTAGAACCTAGATGATGGGTCCATGAACTTTTCAGCTTGCTGGGCTTCTGCTAGGGGCTGGAGGGATTTTGGGCTTCCTGTATTGCTGCTGATGGAATGGCTTGTTCAGCCGATGTAAAAAGATGAAGTTGCTTCTCATTGCCAGTAGAACCTGACCTTTGGACACTGAATGTCTCCTGGGTGCCTGACACACTTTATCCTGTAGCTCTCAAAATAAAGACTAATTTGCTATCTTCTTTTTCTCTAGGAACAGCACATTCATCAAGATTTCTCTATTGCTTTATGATTAATTTCTTTCTTTTTCCTCCCAAGAAAGCAAAGTCTCTAGTGAGCGTCTATGCCGTGTTCCAAAGTTTCCCACAATAGACTCAGAGAACTGCCTTTAGCACAGCGTGTGCTTTCAATATCTCTGGAAGTTGATAAGGGCCGCTTTGCCACAGTCATTCCTTTCCAGATTGTAGTTAGAGAAAATGAGAAGGCTGCCAGACTCCAGAGCATGTGCATGTATGCATGCATGCATGAATGTACACACACACACACACACACACACACACACACACACACACACACACACACCAGTAGAATCAAAGCTTTGGTAGTGGTTTGTATGCACAAAGCCAAAGGCAAGATCAGTGCAAATGTCATAATTTTTCTAGACACAGAACCATCATGTGGGTGCCGAGTAGAGGCTGGTAAACACCATCTAGGGTAAGGTGTGGGTTCAGTGGGCCACGTGGAGCTCACTGATGACATACTCAGGTCTGTGACATCTTTGCCCACAGGTTTGTGCAGAATTTCTGCTGTTCTACATGCCAACAACAGATTACAGATGTGCATTACAGTTGAGAAGTCTGCCTGTTCTATCACCGAAGTTATTGAATTCGTGAAATCCAGTGAACACATTTTTTCCTTGCCTTAAAAGTGGACTTTTCTGCAATAAGGGATTTACAGAATGGTTTGGGGGTAATATTTAAACTTGGAAGGGCTCTTAGAAACTCCTCAGTCCGGCCCCCAACTGGATCAGGCCACCTGAACGGGTGAGACAGTCAGTTGGCTTGATCTGTTTGGGAGGCAGCTGTGCATTGGTGCCAGGTCCTGGGCTCGTTGCATGAGTTGGCTGTTTGAATCCTGGGACCTATGCAGGGACACTTGGCTCGGTCTGGGAGGGGGGAATGGACCTGCCTGGACTGAGTCTACCAGGTCAACCCCGGTCCTCGGGGGAGACCTTGATCTGGAGGAGGTGGGAATGTGGGGTGGGCTGGGGGGAGGGGTGGGCGAGAGGGGGAGAACAGGGGATTCTGTGGCTATTATGTTGAACTGAATGGTGTTGTAAAATAATAATAATAATAATAATAATAAAAAAAAAAAAGAAACTCCTCAGTCCAATATTTTCATTTTACATACAAGAATAAACTGAGGCTCAGAGAGATTCTGTTGTCTATTTAGTGCCCCAAACCTGAAGTAGAATCTAAGAATCCCGACACCAATTTCCTGGCATCTTCAAGGACAGCATGCTACTTTCCACTGTAATGACATTTATTTTATCTTAAATAATGACATCTTATAATGCTTAGTGATCACTTCCTCTACACTGAGCAATTAAACACATTACCATACCTGCTCCCCAAGACAAGGCTAAGTGGTAGCAAATTTTATTTTCTCTGCTTAGACATGATGAGGTGGAACTGAACTTGGTCAAGTAACTGAACCAAGGTCATACATTGTGCCACAGAACTCATTCAGATTTAGTTGATCTAACTAATTCGATCCAGGAGGAAAACTGTTTAGACTAAGTGAGATATTTATATACAGCAGAGTGTACAAAGCAGAACACCAGAATGTACATTTGTTTATTTTTGTCCCGAAAAGATAATTGCATTAGCACTTACAGGTCTATTTCTGGGAGACTCTTCCAGTTTCTGAATGCTCTCATCGATATTTGCCACTATGTTTAGGAGCGGTAATGAATGTGTATAGGTTGGAATAAAGAATGGCTTTATAGGGACTGGAGATTAAAATAGTAATAGACAAAAACCTCTAGTCTCATAGAAGTTCAGGGCAGAATGAGCATTTGAGAGTGGGAGAAGCGTAGGAATCATGCCCCGCATACTCTTCAAATCAGAGTTAGCAGGTCTTCACACACGTGTGTTGGTTCTATGTGCTTCTCAGCATAGGAAAATTTATAATGAAGTCACTGCAGTTGGCTGCTTGGCAATATTTTCATCAGGGGAGCTGAGGTTGCAGTCAAACGTGACTGTCTGAAGCACCATTTGGGGGAAACACCCTTGTGTGGCTCTAGAGGTCTCAAAATTAACAATCCTAATTCACTTCTAATGAAAGACAAATTACACTCTGAAATGCTGTTAGGGCAGAGGAAACATCTTTGCCCTAAATTTTATTTAATTCTTCCCTTCTTTCTCCACAAAGCTTTCCTGATCTCACCTGGTCAACAGGGAACTCTTCTGTGAGAACGCCTCCACCTCCTGGATTTAGGGGTCAGGTGGCCTGTCAAAGGACCATGGAATTTAGCCTGTTCTTCTGGGGTTGGGTTCTTGCTCTAGGCGTTAGCAATCTGCTGCCTCTCTATCAGGCCTGTCACTTCTTGACAATAAGGCTTTTTGCACCTAAATGAGTGTTCCAACATACAGCTGAGAATGGGCTGAAGAAAGATGACATAAAATCCACATCCTTATTAAGCATTTAAGAAACTGCCAGGAGTAAGGGGTGGCAAAACAGCTAAGTGGCTATAGGGGATTGCTGCCAATACTGAGGACTGGAGCTTGATCCCTGGCACCCATACAGTGGAAAGAGAGAACCAGCTCTGCAGATTGTCCTATGACCTCCGCACAGGCACTGTAGCATATACCCACATACATTTACAGAAAGAAAGAAAGAAATGTTAAACCTGAAAGATGAAAAAAGAAATAACGAATCAGCCAGAAGGGAGTTCCTTTCATGAACGTCAGCTGTGATTTTTCTGCAGGCGCTAAGACCATAAGTAAATTACCCTGAGCTCCATATTTAACCAGACTACAATCTGGACATTTTCTCCTGGGCCCTTTGCCATAGCCACAGAGAAAACCCAGCCTTGGATGAATGTCTGCTGGGAGGTGGAAAGACGCGTCCCTAGTGTTGGTGTGGGAACAGCAGTGGAGGACAGCTGAGTCATCTCCCTCACTGGAGGGTGACCAGGAAAATAGGAAATTACTATGCACAGTGGATTGTGGGATTGTGCTTTGTTGGCAGCTGGTGAGTGGCAGAGCTGGAATAAGAACCCAGGCAGCTGGCTCTACAAGCTGTGTTCTCAACTCCCAGACTAGACAACCTCTCAGGAGAGCGCAGGGACTCTCTGTCTCTGTGCCTGTCTGTCTTTGTTTCATTCCCTGTTTCTAACAGACAATAACTGTTCTTTTAAAAAAAAGTGTGCAAAGAAATCCTTCTTCTGTCCCTACAGTGCCCTGTGATTGCCTCTGTCATTTCAGATGTTGTTGCTTCTGGGAAATTTTCAAATGAACCTGTGCAAGAGGATTGTCTCTGTAGCCCTCGGTCATGTGGTGTATTCCATCAGAGTGAGTTTCTTGCTGATTGCAGTGAGGGAGGACAAACAACATGAACGGTGAGGCAGCTCCACCCCAGGACACTGTGGGATCTGGACTTTGGTTGGGTGCTTTGGAGGAAGGGGCTGAGGTTTGCTCTAGATTGGCCCTGTCAGAAGGCACAGCCGTTCTGCAGTGGAGTATCTGGGAGACTGGATTGGGGCTAAAGGTCTAGTTGGACAAGACCCAGCAGGCACTCACGGTAGCTGGGTGAGGGATTTTTTTTGTCACTGCTGTGGTTTGGGCTGTGTTCACAGTCTGTCTGAATTCAGACATTACAGAGTGATCTTGCTTTTGTCTGGATCCATCATAGCCACAGAGCTGCCTTGTCTGGTGCTGGCATCCTGTGTCATTATGTTCAGCAGAACACCAAGACCTACTTTAGTGTTGCAACCATTGCCAGACCAGCTCCTAGCAACCCCATGGCCTCGCTGATAGCTCTGCTTCCACTCCTGAATGGTAAAAAAAAAAAAAAAAAAATGCTTTTCTCTTACTCAGGTCACCATTTTCCCAGAAGGCCATGTGCAGGGGACTTTAAGTGTGCTGTTTAAGTAGGTTCCTGGTTGCTCTCACCACTTAGGTATGTCTACCTCCAAGCCTTTGTTCTCTTGTCCTGACCAAATCGATGTATCACCATCTACCCAGCCTCTGGAAATTTCTGAGCTAACACCCTATCCTGGTTCATGTTCCTGTTGCTGTAATAAAACACCATGACCCAAGTCACTTGGGGAAAGGGTACATTTCGGTTTACAGATTACAGCCCATCATCAAGGGAAGCCTGAGCGGAAGGTCAAGGCAGGAACATGGGGGCAGGAACTGAAGCAGAGTCTATGGAGGAACACTGCTTACTAGCTTGCTCCCAAACTCATGTCCAGCTACCTGTCTCATAATGATATATATGCACCCTCATTTAAATCCCAGAAGGCTTCGTAGGTCAGTGGTGTGATGAGCCAGGATTTGGCTAAGCAGTACCAAATGGCCTTTTGAAGGTGAATTAGCCCAGAGCATTGGCCAGTGGGCTGCACAGCAAAGCAAGTTGTTTGATTGCTGGCATAGGGCTTCCTGAGCTAGTTAGACATGTGACAGTCATTTACTTTAGCTAGAGTCATTTGACTCTTTCAAGGGTCCACTCAAGAGAGTCAGGAGCCCCTCCTGGCCAGGCTTGGGGATGCATACCTGCTCTCCCCACGCTAGGGAGACTGAGGCAGGAAGATGATGAGTTTGAGGCAATTCTGAGTTAGATAATGAGACTTCAAAAAATAAAAAGATAAACTTCGAATGCCGGCACTCAGGAAGCAGAAGCAGGCAGATCTCTGTGAGTTGAAGGCCATCCTAGTTTGTATAGAGAGTGTTAGGCAAGCTACGGAGATCCTGTCTCAAAATGAAAATAAATATTCAAATTAAAATAAGTTAATAGAATAAAATAAAGATAGCCCCTTCTGCTAGTCATTGGAAACGAGAGAGAAGGAAAATCTGATTGCTCTCTCTCTCTCTCTCTCTCTCTCTCTCTCTCTCTCTCTCTCTCTCTCTCTCTCTCTCTCTCTGCCCGTCTGACCTGAATTTTGTTCTCATTTATATGAGCTGGGATTGATGATATATAGCCCTGCCTTGTTCTTTTCCAGTCTTTCTCTGCTTGCTTCTTGGTCCTGTGTGGATTTGAGAGGCACCAATGCACTGAGAGTTTCTGAAGACTTAGCAGGCTGGTTGGCTCCCAAACACTGCAAGCTAGTGGAGGCCCTTGAAAACTCATTTTCCTAGTTCTTTGTACTGCTTCTCTTATACCGTCCCCCTCAGCTCCACTCAGGCTTGTGAGTGATGCATAGCATAAGGCAGAGCGTCTGTGCATGTGGGTCTTCCCCAAACGGTATCTGAGCATAGTTCCCTTTATATAACACATTTCTGAAAATAGGTAATCTTGTGACGATGTTTGCTTGAAGGAAGCAGCTTCCATTTCAGTGTGGATTGGAGTAGAATGTTGTGAGACTATAAGAAGACACTACATACCAAATCAGATCAGTAAAATGTGCTGTGTAACTTTTTTCAGCACCCTCCCAATGGTGCTACCCTTGTCTTCATTTACATGTAAGAAAACTGAGGAAGTATAATTACCAGAAAATGCAGAAGAAGAAAGGATAGAATGGTAAAAGACAAGAGGGAAAGGTCAGGGAAGTATTGAGCAGGAATAATACTAAGAGGATCTGGTGGAGCTTGGTGGAGTTAGGTTAGGAGGTGGGGAAAATTTCAAAACAGATGCACTTTTGTTATGAACCCAGAAGAAGAAAAATAAACGAAGACTTTCCTGGAGGAGCTGCTCAGGTCCCCATCTTGAAATGGGAGGACTTGGTCAGCATAGTCAAAAAAAAAAAAAAACAACACTCAGACACTCAGACACACACACACACACACACACACACACACACACACAGACGACACACAGAGACACAGACAGCACACAGACACACAGACACACAGAGACACACACACAGACACAGACAGCACACAGACACACAGACACACAGAGACACACACACAGACACACAGACACACACAAACACACAGAGACACACACACAGACACACACACAGACACACACACACAGACACACACACACACAGACACACAGAGACACACACACAGACACACACACAGACACACAGAGACACACACACAGACACACATACACAGACACACACAGACACACATACACAGACACACACACAGACACACACACAGAGACACACACACACAGACACACACAGATACACACAGACACAGACACACACAGACACACACACACAGACACACACACACACACACACACACACACGGACACACACACAGACACACAGACACACACACACACACACACACACACACACACACACACACACACACACACACACACTCCTTTCATTTTTCTTTGCTGTTGAAGCAAAGCCAGACAGCTATCTATTCTGATATAGGGCCATAGTGCTCCATCTAGTGGCAATCTTTAGAAAGTTCACTAAGAATGTGCTACAGCCTGTACTGAATGGGAAGCTTGAAATACAGCGGCATTAAGTTATTTTTTAAAAGACAGTGAGGTCCTGATGTGCTGCTACATTAAAAAATGTTTAATAATCTTGTATAATACCTATGACATGGAGACTTTGTGATGCCAGTCACTAATGCAGAGTGCCCCTGGACAAGTCAGCAACTTCAACCCACATTTGCTCAGGAGGGCTATTCTTTGTCTCAGTGATCACTTCATGTTTGTAGATTAGGTGCTTGGGACACAGTGATGCACAATATGAACAAGGTCCTATTGTAATGGAGCTTCCTGTGAGAACTAAAGAATAGTCAATGTCATCCTTTGCAAAATATTTTAAAGAAACCTCAAAATTTATATGGAAACACAATTATCCAAAGGCAATCATAAGCAAAAATGATTCTCACTACAGGTATCACAATACTTGATTTCAAGTTATATTACAGAGCCATAGTAACAAAACAACGTGGCACTGATGGAAAATCACAGAGCAGAGGACCCAGACATAATCCCATGCAACCCTAGTCATTTGCTTTTTGACAAACAAAAATGTAAGAAGTATATGTGGGAGGAAGAAAAGCCTTTTAAACAAGTGATGTTGTGAAATCCTGATATCTCCATGTACAAGAATGAAACCAGATCTGTATCCCTTACCCTGTACGAAACTGAAATCTAAATGCACCCCAGACTTTAGTATAAAAGACCCGAAACTTTGAAACTGCTAGAGGAAAAAGAAAAATGTCCAAGATAAAGGCATTGGCATGGAGTTTTGAAATAGGACTCCAATCACTAAAATGTATATGTCTAGTAGTGTATGTGTGTGTGTAAAATAACAATTAAAAAGAAGCCATGAATTTGAGAGAGAGAACAAGGGGAGACATGGAGGGATTTTAAGGGAGGAAAGGGAAGGGAAGAATGATATAATTATGTTTGAATTTCAAAAATAAAAATATATATTAAAATAACAGTGAAATGAAGAATAGACATGGCCATTTTTTTTAACTGAACAATGTCCTTATCCTTCAAGAAAATGTAAATGACAACTACTCTGAGGTCCCATGTCACATCTGTCAGAATAGCAGTCATTAAGAAAACAAATAATGAATGTTGCTAAGGATGGAGACAAAAGAGAATCTGTGTACACTGTTTTGAGGATGTAAACTAGTCCAGCAACTATGGAAATCAGTATCACGGTTTCTAAAAACAATACAGATCTATTGTTTGACCCAGCTATCCCATTCTTGGGTATTTACCCAAAGGCTCTGAGTCAACATATTAGAGAGATACACACTAATGTTTATTTCAGCACCTTTAACAATAGTTGAGTTGTGGGACCAACCTAAGGGCCCCATTACAGAGGAAATTTGAAAGAAAATGTGGTTTGCCTATAGAAAGATTTTTTTATCCATAAAGAAGATAAGTAGTGCCATTTACAGGAAAATGGATGCAACTGGAGATAGTCATGTTAAGTTAATTAAGTCAGTCTCAGAAAGACAAATACATATTTTCTATCATATATTGTTGCTAAAATTCCTTCCCAAAGGGAGGTGTGAGTAAGGTTTATCCCTTCTCCTAGTGTCTCGACCACAAACTGAGGTGTGATTCCACCAAAATTCTCTCTGGAGAATCAATGAGTTTGTCAGGGTTCCCTACAGAGCATAGTTAAGGGGTTACTTACAAGGATGTGGGCATGTCATCCCTATCTGACACCGCCTTGAAAGGCTAACCCAGCAGGAATGAGGGATATACATACATACATACATACATACATACATACATACATACATGTATGTATACATATATACATTCTATAGACTACAAATGCAACCTAGCCCCTCCCCTAGGCCATGTACAGAGTTGCCATTTGGTAAAGGGCAGTTGGATACCCCAGGAGTGGTTGTAAACTGTCAACAAGGCTAGCTGGGATAATCTTTCACAAGAAGGGCATAGCTGAATGTTCCAAGAAAGCAGTTGCTTGGCTCAGAGGACAATCACTCACTCACAACACACTCTATCTCTTCTTCCAGCTCTTACATTCTTTCCATTTCCTTCTTTTCCAAGGGTCCCTGAGCCATGGAGGGAATGTGTGGCTATATTTGATGTGTGATTATATTCTTGTGTTCCAAGAGGAACTGTGTCTCCATTCCTTTCTATTCATTCCTCTGTCTCCAAGACATAGTGGTTGGAGCCACTATTGTATGAGTTGGTGCCTCTTTCCCGGTTCTTCTATCACAGATCATATAAGTATCACATGCAGATGTCATGCAGATGTGGTGGCACATGCTCTTTTAATCCCAGCACTCAGGAAACAGCACCAGGGGAATCTCTGTGAGTTCAAGGCCAGCCTAGTCTACAGAGAAAGTTCTAGGACTACATAGAGAGACCTTGTCTCAAAAAGAAAAAGAAGCACGAAGGATCAATGGTTAGTGGGATTCTGAGGCTTAATTCTCCCCAGCATCCTTAGTAGCAACTTCTGGAACTACAGGTGCTAGCTCACAGGGACAGGGCACTTCAGGCTCAGTTCTAGCTTTATTTCTTAAAGTGTACAGCAGCCAAAGCACGCAGCCTCTTCAGCAATAGGGTCTTACCATTCGGTTCTGAACCCCCAACCAACAACGGTGGCAATAGCCTTTATTGTTATTGGGGCCTCTGGGGCCAACAATTGCTAAGGAAGTAACCCACTTTGAGGGCTGAGATTTCCAATTAAGCACCCACAGCTTCTAGGAGCACCTGTGCATACCTTGTAGATACACTTCAACATTTACAGGCCCGGGCTATTATAAACTTTCCCCAATCGCTTTGTGGTTGGTTATCACTTGAGTCTTACTCAGTCGTAACACGTGCAGAAATTCCAGGGCAACACCTGCCCTTTGCACCCTTTGTGAGCTATTCCCCTGTGCTTGCTTCTTTAGGTACACTCTCGAGTATCTTAAATGAGTCTCTAAAACTGCAAAACACTCGGGGGTAGAGTTATGGTATGCATATGTAACAATGCCTTTATACAGAGAATAGACGAATTCTCTGTATAGTGATGCAAAAATGGCGATGCAAAACCCTGAGCCACCATCCCACAATGAGTGGTGGGGTTGTAGAGACAACCTTGGTAAAGCACTTTGAAAGTCCATAGTCACAGAAGGCCACAACTAAGGAGATACCGAAGTCAAACATAAGCAAGGTCTAACACAACAAGAGAAGAGTCGAGCCATTAGTATTAATTGTTCCCTCCACAGAGCCACGTTGGGTACAGGAGCATAAGAGGCACTGAGTTAGCTCTTCACAGCCGTCAGTCATCCTGAGCCACTCCATCCATACCCTGGAGATCTTCCACGGAGCCTCCTTGCATCTCCCCAGCCCTGATGGGCTTGCCGAAGCTGGCTCATGTGGCTCAGGCCTGCTCAGGGCTAGTGATGAGTGAGGTCCTGTTCTCCCACTGCTGCTTGTACTGCTCAGGCTGCTTCCCTGGGTCAGAGAGGCTCTGGGCTAACACTGAGGCTGTAGCTGCAGCTTCAACCTCTCCAGCCACCACACCTGGCTTCTGGGAGAGGCCTATGCTGGGCAAACCATGTCCACCCCTAGTATACACTTGGGCAACATTCAAGAGGGTAAGATACTCCACTTAGTCTGCAGGAATAACTGCCCACCCCCTGTACAAGCTTGACCTTCGACACCTATGTTAGTTCTTTTTCTTCTTCTTTCTAATCATGAAGGCCTTCTGCAAACTGCTTCTCGGGCTTTAAAGCCTTCCAGAAGTTCTTTTTTTTTTCTTCATTTTTCTTTATCAAGAAATTTTCTACTCACTCCACATACCACCCACAGATTCCCCCCTCCTCCCACCCCCCACTCACTCATAAGTGGATACTAGATGTGAGGGAAGGGATGGCCAGACTGCAACCCACAGCTCCAGAGAGGCTACCTAACAGGAAAAGACCCTAGGAGGGACACATGGATGATCCTGTGAAGGAGAAGTGGATGAGATCTACATGAGTGGACTGGGTGGGGGGGTGGCAGAGGGTGAGGAGTGGGGGGTGAGAACATAGGGAAATGGGAAGGTCAAGGTGGAACAGGGACAGAGTGGGGGGGGGCAGGGAAGAAGATACCATGATAGATGAGGACATCATGGGAATAGGAAGAGGCAGGGTACTGGGGAGGCTCTCAGGAATCCACAAGGATGACCCCACCTTGGTCTGCTGGCTGTGGTCCGGAGGGTGCCTGGACCAGTCTACTCTGGTGACCAGTCTAGCAAATAGCCTAGCTGTCATCATAGAGCCTTTGTCCAGTGACTGATGGAGGCAGATGCAGAGATCCATGGCCAGGCACCAGGCTGAGCTCCGGGAATCCAATTGATCAGAAGTTCTTTAGCCTCAAATTTGGCTTACTGTCATCTCCCCCTCCTTAGGAATTTTGGCCCAACACAAATCTTGCCACATTTGCCTTCCAGTAACCCAGACAGACCTCTTTATCAAATTTGACTTTTTCTTACTCTCGGCTGCTCTCCCACATTATGGATACTTTTGCTTGCTGGTCTAAGTCATTTAGATCCTCCAGAGCTGTTCGTACTTCATAAAGATCCTGCCCCACCACAGGGCTCAGCAAAACTGCTAAAGCTCTATGGCATGTCTGGGTTCTCTTTGAATCCATTTCTGATGGCTTGTATGAGCTAGTGCATCAAGGGCTGATCCCCTTGTACTGCCTCAGGCTCTGCAGATTGTGTCTCAAGGAGGGATGTGTGGTTATATTGCTCAGTTTCTCTGCTGTCACAACACTCACGCTGATTGCATCTGTTCTGTACCCCATAGCTTCACAAACAGGCTATGAGAGATTATTGCATTGTTTGTTTAAAACTTTCCCATAATTCCAGAAATTTGTGTTGAGTATGATTTGATGACTGTGGTCCCTCACACAGGACCATTGTTAAGAGCCCTGCTTGCCTCCTGGGTTTTCCCTTTCTCTGTATCAAAGGTCAGACTTGAGGGGTATCTTTTGTTGCTTGGAGGTAAGTCCCTCTTTGCTACCCAGCCCCCCACACACACACCATGGGTTCTAGGTTTGGGGTTCCAGGAGGGGCTTTGTATTACTGGTTTAATATGGGCCCTTTTCCCATTTTGGCCACCTAGCCATAAAAAATAGCAGGCCAGTACCTCCATTTCTCCATCTCTTTTATCCAATTTACCCACTAATTAAGAAGCCAATGCAAAAGTCCCCAATCTCACATCTCTTTCTGACTACAATCCCCCTCTTACTCCTGCAGTCTTCCTAAAGGCTGTCTCTTCCACCTTGGATAGAGGAGAGATCTCTTCTTTGCCATATTAGCGGCCAGGGTACCTCTGTAGCTGCTTGCTGACACCTCCACCCATGATGTGTTACACCCAGGACTTACAATGTCTACTGTAGACATTTGGCAGTTCTCAAAATATCACCATACTCCCAGAGCAGACCACACCTGTCAAGCAGCATGTCATTTCATAATATCTGGAGGAAGATGCCTTCCTGGGATTTCCCCCACTGACAGCTCCTGCCCTAGTGGGTGCAACTTACTCACATGCCTCACTGCTCTCTGCACTTTCCATGTCCTGGGCACTATGCTACAAAACCCTATAGAGACAAACCATAATTCAGCCAAAGTTTATTCTAGGGAACCAGTGAGTTGATTAGGCTTCCTCACAGAGCCTAGATGAGGAGTTACTTACAGAGGTGTGAGCATGTCTCCTCCAACTGGTCCTACCTGAAAAGCCTTACCCAGAGGGGATAAGGACTTCCCAGTAACCACATGGATGGAGTCCCCCACTTTAGCCCTCTCCACCATGCACAATATGCATGCATGGGCACACACACACATGCAGGCATGAGCGCATGCACTCACATGTCCCTCTCTTAGGCCATGAGTAGGCCTGTTGGTAGGGAGCAGTTGGGGGTTGTATAATGTCAACAAGCCCAGCTAGGATAATACTTCCCAGGAGGGACACAGATGAATGCCCCAAGACGACAGTTACTTGGTTTCAAGGGCAGTCACTCACAATATATTCATTTCTTTGATTTTTATACAGAGGTGTAAAACTGTATGTATGACAAACATGCGGCATAAGAGTAGAAATGAAACTGTCTAGGGGAGCAAAGAGGATTGACAGGAGGGAGGGGATGAGAACAGAAGTACAGAATGGTCTGAAGGGAGTATTTTCTCTCTCTCTCTCTCTCTCTCACACACACACACACACACACACACACACACACACACACACACACACTCTTAGATAGGCTTTCTCTGTGTAATGGTCCTGGCTGGATTAGAACTTGTTTTGTAGCCTAGGCTGGTCTCAGATTCATGGAGATCACCACCGCCTGACTGAAGGGAGTATTCTTTAGACATAATAAATAATTGTGTGTCCTTTAACAGAGGACCATGTAAAACAACACATTCAGTGAAAGGAATCATCTCCTGGATACAGCAGGGCAGTTGCATACAAAACTCACAGTGGTTGTGACAATGTGCACAGAACCTACTCAAACCCAGGCCAGACCAATTTCCAGCACAAGAGTGAAATTGAGCAAACAGTTCTACCATTAGTCATGGAGAGTTTGGAAATGGCTAGCTGCTGGGTAAGGAAGAGACAGTTTTCTCTAAGAATATATGTAGACCCTGGTAAGCCGACCAGTGGAAGATCACACATCCAAGAATGTTTGGGCAACACAAGTGGGTCTTGAAGGGTTTAAAAAAATAAAAGGACACTGCTGTGGGATGGTCTGTATGTCAAATCTATTGCTCTGATTGGTCAATAAATAAAACACTGATTGGCCAGTGGCCAGGCAGGAAGTATAGGCAGGACTAACAGAGAGGAGAATTGAGAGAACAGGAAGGCGGAAGGAGACACTGCCAGCCACCGCATGACAAGCAGCATGTGAAGATGCCAGTAAGCCATAAGCCATGTGGCAAGGTATAGATTTATAAAAATGGATTAATTTAAGGTGTAAGAACTAGATAGATAGAAGCCTGAGCCATTAGGCCAAACAGTTTAAATAATATAAGCATCTGTGTGTTTATTTTATAAGTGGGCTTCAGGACTGGTGGAACTTGGCAGGAGCTGGAGAGAATTCTCCAGCTACAGGACACCAAGGTAGGTGGGCAAGAAAAGGGGGTAGATTTGGATGTATTGGGGGAGGGTGAATATGATCAAAACATATTGTATGAAACTTGAAATTCTCAAAGAGCTAATAAAAATTGAAAAAAATAAAATTAAGGATGTACAAATACCATAAGGAGGTATTTTACTTTTAGTTAAAATTATATATAATATATGCATATATGTAGTTTATACTACACTTATACATATATATCATCAATATCATATATATGTAGTTTAATTGAAGTTACACCAATTGGGGTGAGAATGCTCTCCTCAAAAATCCCTAAATTATCCAACAAAAATCTCAGTGCCATGCATGGCAAACCTCCTTTAGAGTTGCTGCTCAGTGCAGTCCAAGAGACTCCTAAAATATAGGCTATTGCCCTTGCCCTTAATGTCTTCAAAAAAAGAAGACAAGGCCCTGTTGCTGAAAATACAACACATTTCGAATACAGGATTTGAAAGAATCAATCTAGATCCAACTTCAAAGCTGCTTCCCTGAAGACTAGATATCATAGTATCAGAAGGAGCCGTGCAAGCTGCTAAGGGCAAAAAGCTATCAATAGTCCTATTCATCTGTATTGGCTATGAACTACGAAAATAAACAGCATGGCAAGATATTCTGAAAGGTGCAATAGTGGCACTTATATCCTACCTAATTAGACTTCAGACCCACTCAATGGGAAGGAATTCATGTCTGGCACTCAATATTAGTTATCTGGTGAGGCTATGAAACTGAGAGGAGAACCTACTACTGTCATTTTCCTAAACCAGTGTAATCTGCAACTGGATATAAGTACTCATCCTCATGTCCACAGATAAATGTAGCTTTCATTCCCCCATCCAAAAAAGCATTCTTGTTTTTCAGCAGATGGCGATCATTATGTAAAATCACAACCAGTAAAAATGCAGAGAGCAAGTGACCATGGAGTGTCTGCTCCCAATGAATACATTTACAACACAGCCCCTACACTTAAGGTTCAGGGAGTATCTAAAAAGGGTGTAGTTGGAGTTTTCCATTCCTGCCCTCCTATACCCAAATAACTGACAGAGACTATTAATTGTAAATGTTTGGTGAGTAGCTCAGGCTTGTTACTAACTAGCTCTTACAACTTAAATTAACCCATTTCTATTCATCTATGTGCTGCCACATGGCTCATGGCTTTACCTGTCCTCCAGCATGTCTTGCTCTCTCTGCATCTTCTGGTGACTCTTCAGACTCTGCTCTTCTTCCTCCCCACATTTTCAGTTTGGCTCTCCGGCTTAACCTTATCCTGTTCAGCTATTGGACAGTCATCAGTTTCTTTATTAAGCTAATCACAGTGATATATATTCACACAGTATAAAGGAATATTCCACAGCAAAAGGGGAGATGGACACAAATGTTGTAAGACTCATGACCAAGACAGTCTAAAAAAAAAAAAAGGATGAAAGTAGGGTGGGGGTAGGGATTAGGGGTGGGAAAACTAGGGAGGGGAGTGTGGGATGAATATGATCAAGATATGCTGTATGAACTTCCCAAATAATTAATAAAAATATTATGTAATATTTTTAAAAGTACAGAAAAACTAATCACCAATTTAATTATTGAGTGACAAATAATTTGCATGGGAATTCAAATAGGCCTTAATTTATGTTTTAACACATACTTTGAGATAAAGTCGGATTTGCAAAACTCTGTTTTTCAACTCCAACTTTAAAAACTATAAAATTAAGATTTTATTCATACTAGAAATAAATACAAAAATATCAAAACCACAAAAGCTGTCAGAAATATATGTGAAATCATGGAGAAGAATAAAGACATGGAGAGGAATACTACATTCTTGGAACATAAAAGCCAATATTTCAAAGATGTTTATAAAGTGAATTTATTGTTTTTTTAAAAAATAATATTTTATAGCTGGGTAGTGGTGGTGCACACATTTAATCCAGGCACTCAGGAGGCAGAAGCAAGTGAATCTCTGTGAGTTCAAGGCCAGCCTAGTCTACAGAGTGAATTCTAGGATAGCCAGGACTATGCAGAGAAACTCTGTCTTGAAAAACAAAACAATAATATTATATTATTATATTGTAATAATTATATAATATAATAATGATAATATTATCACCATTACATGTGTGGGTGGTTTGTCTGCATGTATGTCTGTGCACCACATACGTACAATGCCCATGAAGGCCAGAAAAGGGCTCCGATCCTCTGGGACTAGAGATACTGACAGTTGTGAACTGCCATGTGGGTGCTGGGAATTGATCCAGAGTCCTCGGAAGAGCAGCCAAGTTCTCTTAACCACTGAGCTACCTGTCCAGGCCCTGAATTTGTAATCTTGATAAAATATTCTAATTTTTAAAAAATTATAGAAAACTCTTTACAAATCAACAGAGGAACATTTACAATCAATTTTGATGAAGGAGAACACTAAAATTGATCCCCATTTAGGCAACATTGGCCTCCCAAGAGTTCAGTGCTTGTCCTCCATAGGCCTTAACTCCTTTTTCAATAAGTGCACTTATTGTATTTAGTGTAAAGTGTTTGTGGAAATTTGTTTTCTTTCCTTTCATGTAAATACATAATATGGATTTTAGCTTTCTCTGGGAACTTCTGAGCCTAAAATATGCTACACTTTACAGAAGAAGTTTCCCTTACTTAGGATCCTTCATATAGGACAACTATATTTTCGCTGATAACGATCGAAATAGAGTTGAAGTAGGAGAGAGAGCTCAGAGGCTAAGACACTTGCTTCTCTTCCAGAGGACCCAAGTTCTGTTCCCAGCACTGATGTCCCTACTCATAAATGCAGTTAATGCCAGTTCTAGGGGAATCCCATGCCCTCTTTTAACCCCTTTAGGTTCCAGCCTTCACTTGGCATATACTAGCACAGACACCTTTAAAAGAGGAGGGGAGAGGACTGATTTTAACATAAAGAGAGTCCTGTTTTTCTAAGGACCCAAACAAAGGATGGAGTTTTTTTTTTTTTTTCTAGAAATAGGTTTTCAATCAGTCATTGGATGATGGCCACGTCAATCTCCTCTGATCAACAAATCAGCTTAAAGCTGGCTATGTGGTAACAAAAACCATTGTTTAACCTTCATAAGCCCCGCCCCTATCTGTGACACAAGTATTTCCCATCTAGTCCCTGGATATTTCAAGAGACGCGGGGGTTTGGCCTCCTCTGCTCTCACACCCCTGCTTACATCCATGGGACCACCTCAGGCACAATCATAGACTTTTGCCCTTTCACCTGCTGTCTCTTCGGAAACCCCTTCTTCTCCTCTAAGGCCCCTGCTGACTGTCTTTATGGGCCAGTAACTTCTTAATTACAGTTTATCCTGTCATCGTCGTCATCGTCAGTAACCATCGTTCTGGCCGTTAATCCAGCTCAATCCAGGCCTTGGTGAGGTACCGAATAGTGTCATGTCTACCACAGGGAATCGAGATCCAACCAAAGAGAGCCGAGATAACCCAGTAACCCTTGAGGGAGAGTGGGTACAGGAAGCTGCGGAGGGCTGCAGGATAGGCCACGAGTCCGGCCTAGATGGGGCCTCTGCCACACCTGCAGTTGAAATAATGGCTGTTTGTCCTAGGGAGGTGGAGAATGTTGGGCTTGAAAGAAACCCAGAGGAAGAGGATGACAGGGAAGAGAGTGTGGCTGCTGAGGAAGGCTCAGATATTGATCCTGTTGAGAAGGAGGCGCGAGAACGGGGGGAGGAAAATGTGGAAAATCAAGACGTGGTGAACACCCATCAGTTCCCAATGGCTGGCTTCCGATTTATGTTTCTGGATCTGATCCACGCCATTCTCAATCGTGTCTATTACAACAACCATGTCATGATTAGGCGTCCCAGTGAAAACCAAGTGAGGGAAACACCTGGCCCTTCTGCATCTGGCCACACAAGTGAGGTCCAAGTACCACCCGGGACCATTCCATCAACGGTGAGGGCCACCGAGTGTGAGCGCCGCGCCCCAGGCCTGGCCCGAAGCCTGCCAGAAGTCATCTCCACATTTCCGGAGCTGGAGGAGCCTATAGACTTCGAGGAAGAAGATTATTACCTGCCGGAGCAAGATCTTTGCGTGCAGGAGCCAGCAGTTAGGGTAGTAGCCGAGGAACCAGCTGAGCAAGCAATAGAGGTGGCAGCAGTGGTGACAGCGGAAGATCCAGCAAAGGAAGTCATGGAGCAAATCATGGCCTCAGAGGGTAAGGTAACAAGACCTAAGGGCCTAGATGAAGCGATCGGTGGTGGGCAGTGGTGGGGAGGCAGGAAATAAGGACAAAGATTAGCCCAGGCTGAGGCTGCTGCTTCACGGGACCCAATGATTGACTCTACTCAGTGCTGGCCTCTAGTGGGGAAAATTATGATTGGGCACGTCGCTCCTCTAAGGTCCAAAGGGTCTGGTTAAAAAACCTATTCTGTCCAGAGAGGATGGTGGCAAAGGCCTTTAATCCCAGCACTCAGGAGGCAGAGGCAGGGGGATCTCTGTGACTGAGGCCAGCCTGGTCTACAGAGCTAGTTACCGGACAGCCAGGGTTAGACAGAAAAACCCCGTCTCAAAAAAACAGAAAAAAAAAAAAAAACTCACAACAAAAAACTGGTTCGTTTGTTATTGTTTTTACTTTTGTTCTTTTGTCTTGAGACAGGGTCTCATTATCTAGCCTGGGCTGTCCTGGAACTTACAATGTAGCACAGGTTGACTTTTACTCACAATCCCCTGCCTCTGCTGGCCATTGAGTGCTGGGATTATAGGTCTGAATCACCAGGCCAGTTTTATGACAACCTTTACAGTTTGGTTTTGTTGGTGGTGGTGTTTGTTTGTTTGGTTGGTTGGTTGGTTGTTTTTTTTAAGACAGAATCTCATGTAGCCTAGATTGGCCTTGAGCTCACGATGTAGCCAAGGTGTCCAAAAGAGAGCTTGGGAGCCAATAGAAGGGAAATCTGCCAGTCAGCAAAAGAATAAGCAAATGATGTTCCTCATTTTGTTTATAGCTTTTAAAAATGTAAAGGTTCTTACAAATTTGATTCTCTGCACTGATAAACTAGTTTGGAAGCACTTCCTAGGAAAGAGAGTGTTAGTATTCATGGCTTGAAAAAACAAATTCACCCCAGAATTTGTACTTGAGGCAAACAAGATTCTGCTCAAGGCATAATGAATGCAGGGTGACCAATGCCTCAGATGTCTTTTTCAAAGGAGAAGAAATGAAACTCATGGCTTGGGATATTTGGGGGGAAAGGGTGAGAAATGTCACTGTGGAAACGATGAGGTGGCAGAGTGCTGAGGTGAGGGAAGGGGAGCAGGAACAGAAAGAAGGTCCCAACTGCTTGTGTAGTTACTCATGTGCCCTGTTTCTTCTGAGAGTAGATGTGGACAGTACTACTGGTTGGGAATTAGGCTATTTTTGTCTGTTTTTAATGATCTCTACTAAATAAATAGATGAATGCCATTGTGATATCTGGAATGAGGAGGAAAACATCTTTGAGGAGGAGGAGGTGGAAAAAGGAGAAGAAAAGAAAAACCAAGGAGCACTTGAAGGGAACCCAGATCCAGCAGGCTCCAGTACCAGCAAATCCAGGTTTCTGTGCACCATCCCCATAGTTAGCTACTTTTCAGTTGAGCGTTCTCGTTTTAAATTCTAATTTATTAAGTGAGGAAAACTTGATTTTGAATTCAAACAAAATTCAATTTAACTTTCTTAGAATGTGACTAAAGTAATCATGTACTTACTAATCTAAATGTAGTGTGTTCTTTGTGGCAATTCCTTGGTTATTCTGAGGTCTTTTGTCCACCAATGTAAGCCTAATAACAAGTGGTAAACCTATTAGACTTAATAGCGGTATCAGATCTAGACCAATACCTGTTTAGAGAACAATTGTCAGGAGTAACAGTGGTGAAGGCTGGGCTGGGCACTAGCCGAGTCCTTAGTGCTTGGCCACAATTATGCAGTCACCTATCCTACGTAGGAAACAATGCCTTTTAAACTACTACACACAAATAGTAAAAAGTTAAACACTTCAAGTAGGATCATCTTTAATGGTTAATACCTAAATATTCATTTAGCTATAGATTTTTACATTTTATACCAGTCAAAAGAAATTTAGTCCTAATATGATCATTCAGCATCAAATTGATAATTAAAATTTAAGAAATATCTTTTCTTTCAATATCTTTAAGTGATTCACATTTTCTTCTCTTTCCTCTTTCCTTATGCATTTTCACAGCTGAGTCCTCCATAAAATATGTGGAAGCCAAATGTCTGGGAGGCTAGGAAGCACTGGCTTTTAGAGCTTGAGAGACTTCTTCACATGCCAGAGAACCTTCCAAGCAGATAAAGAATAAACAAACACATACAAGACTGAAGCTGTGGCTCGTGGGGTTGGCATGTGCAGGGCTCTGAGTTCAATTCAGAGCTGAACACACACACACACACACACACACACACACACACACACACACACACACACACCAATAGCCAAAATGGTGGTGTAATCACATGATTTGTTGCATAAGCACTCCCATAACCATGGGTTTGATTTATAAGAGGAAAGCATGTTGATTTTCTGTAACTGTTGAGACAGAGAACAAAAGGAACAGGCATGCATCAAGGGCTGATCATTTTCTTAAATACAGGAAGCAGATTAATCTTGTATCATTGGTCATTTTCTCTCATTTTTACCCTTAGTTAAGAAGAATAGGAAGAAAAGGATGAAGAAGGAAGGCTTTCTGAACTTCACTAAATTTAGGTTTTCCACTTCTGAGAAGCCAACAAGGTTTCATCACCAATGACATCGTCATCCAAAAGTTCATCGTCCAGTAGTGATAGTCCTCCTTAGGAATTTAACATCGTTCACTCAAGTCCCAAACGAAACCGTGTCATGTGGTAAAATAAAACATAGGCATGATTTGGAGGCACCACTGTCAACCTGTTTCACTTCTTTCATGTTCATTTGACAGGGATAACTTTCCACCATTTCGTACTTGTTTTTAATTATTTTATTGCAGCTAAGTAATTAAAATAATAAGAAGCTTAAAACAATTTTATAGACAGGAAGATGAAGTTTAGGCTTTAGTTAAAGCTCCACAATACTATCCAGTTACATGTGCATTTTTCTTATCTGTTACAGATATGTTTGACAATATTTGATAAAGAAAAAAATAAGATTTAAAAAAAATTAGCAGAAATATTGATAGCTTTTATTTAGATAAATACTTCTCACTTATTTCTCCTTTTATTTCTTTGGCCACCTTACTTTCAGTGAAAGGCAATCCTGTTTTAGTTATTTTATTGTGGTCCAAATGAAATTCAATGGTGATTCTAAAACAATTTTTATATGGGGGGCAGCAAGCCTTTAAAACTGTGTTCGCTCCTACATGAGTTAGTACTCTCAGTACCGCTAATCTGATTTGACACATGCCGTGTGAAAAACAGTGGACAATATCTCATTGACTATGTTCCTAAATGACAACCAATTGGGTTAGTCAAAACAGAATCAAAATTACTCTCCCATGTTCACTTTTAAAAGATTTTATTTTACCTTTTTGATTATATTTTTCCTTTTCAAAGTGACAATTTTATCAATTATTTGAGAATTTCAAGAGACTTTTCAAAAGATTTCTTTTTACTTTTATTTATGTGTGTATCTCAGTGTGTGAGTGGGGACCCATACAGACCAGAAGAAGACACTGGATCCCTTGGACCTGGAGTTACAAGGAGGCTCAGAGACACCCAACATAGGTGCTGGAATCCGAACTCTGGTCCTCTGAAAGTGCAAGTGCTCTTAACTACTGAGCTAACTCTTCAGGCCCTGTAACGCCTTCTTGATTAATTGCTCCCTTTATATGAATGCCTTCTTTATCTCATCCTAGTCGTCTGAATTCAGATACTATTTTGTCAGATATTGAGATAGCTGTGCCTGCTTTTTTCCTGGTCCCATTTGCTTGGAATATTTTTCTCTATTCTTTCACTGTCCTTAAAGCTAAGATGAACTACTTGGAGCTAACAGAAAAATGGGTTTTGTTTCTTAATTCATTGAAGTAACCTGTGGGTTTTTTTTTTTTAATAAAATAATTATTGGAAAGTGTGAACTGATTGTTATCATTTTTCTCTTTGTGTTCAAAGTCCTATTTTGTGTTTCAGGAATTACAGCTTCATTTGTGTCCAGCCTATGGCCTCTTGGCTACATTTAGTATTCTTTTCAGTCTGAAGTCTTGCTTCCATTGTTCTCTGCAGGACCGGTTGGTGGACACGAATTCTTTAAGCTGCTTTGTCCTGTGGAAAATTCTTCTTTCTTCTTCAACTCTGGAAGATAGTTTTGCTTGGCCAAGTGAGCTTGCTTGGCTTCCGTGGTCTCAGAGTAGGTTGAGATAAAGAAGGCCTTCATATAAAGGGAGCGACTCATCAAGAAGGCGTTACAGGTCACACCACTTTAGGCTTTTCTGACTTCTAAAGTTTCCACTGAGAAGTCAGCTGTTATTGTGATGTTTTTCTTTATGAGACCAGTGGTTTTTTTGTACTCTTTTTTAAGGATTTTTTTTTATTCATTTACATTCTAATCACAGATCCCCCTCTTCCCTCCTCCTGCCCTTCCAGCGTCAAACCCCCCCCCCCCATTTCCTCCTCAAACAAGGTAAGGCTTCCCAATGGGAGTCTTTAGAGCCTGGTACATTCAGTTGAAGCAAGTCCAAGCCCCTCCCCCTGCTTTAAGGCTGTGCATTTGTCCCATCATAGGTAGTGGGCTCCAAAAAGCCAGCTCATGCACCAGAGATGGATCCTGATCCTACTGCCCTTAAACAGATCAAGCTACACAATTGTCTCACTATGCAGACTTTAATCCAGATTAAAGTCCAGTCCCATGCAGGCTCGACAGCTGTTGGTCTAAACTAGTTTGGTTTGGTTGTCTCTGTAGATTTCCCCATCATGATCCTGATGCACTTGCTCATAAAATCCGTGTTCTCTCTCTTCAACTGGACTCCTGGAGCTTGGCCTGGTGCTTGGCTGTGGATCTCTGTATCTGCTTCCATCAATTACTGTAGAAAGGCTCTATGATGACAGTTAGGGTATTCACCAATCTGATAACTAGGGTAAGCCAGTTCAGGCACCCTCTCCACTACTGCTAGTAGTCTAAGCTGGGAAACCAGTGGTTTTTAAATTCATTATTTTTGTTTGTTTATTTTTTAAGATTTATTAATTTATTTTAAATGCTCTATCTGCATGTACAACTTTATGCCAGAAGAGAGCATCAGAGATCTCATTACAGATTGTTGTGAGCAACCATGTGGTTGCTGGGAATTGAACCCAGGTCCTCTGGATGAGCAGCCAGTGCTCTTAACCTCTGAGCCCTCTCTCCAGCTCCTTCATTATTATTTTTAATTAAAATATAATTATATCATTTCCCCCTCCCTTCCCCCCATTTGAACCCTCCCATTTACCCCGATTTCTTTCAAATTCATGTCCACTTTTCTTAATTGTTGTTACGTGTGTGTGTGTGTGTGTGTGTGTGTGTCTGTGTGTCTGTGTCTGTGTCTGTGTGTGTGTGTGTATTATACACACACACAAAACCTGCTTGGTCCTTATATTGTTTGTATGCATATGAGTTCAAGGCTGAACAATTGGTACTGGGAGAGGGGGGCTTTTCCCTGAAAAAGATTATTTCTCTTGCTCTCAGTGTTCATTACTTGCCTGTAGTTCTTTGTCTAGAGTTGGGACCCCGTGAGATTTTCCCCCTTCCATGTTAACATTTCTTTCTTTCTTTTTTTTTTATTTTTTAGAGACAGGATTTCTCTGTGTACTTTTAGTGCCTGTCCTGGATCTCACTCTGTAGACCAGGCTGGCCTTGAACTCACAGGTGTAAGGTGGTATCTCAGAGTCGTTTTGATTTGCATTTCTCTGATGATTAAGGATGTTGAGCATTTCTTTAAATGTCTTTCAGCTATTTGTGATTCTTGTTTTGTGAATTCTCTGTTTAGCTCTTTAGCCCATTTTTTAATTGGACTGTTCAGTATTTTGATGTCTAGTTTCTTGAGTTCTTTATATACTGTGTAGATCAATCCTCTGTCAGATGTGGGGTTGGTGAAGATCTTTTCCCATTCTGTTGGCTGTCTTTTTGTCTTATTGACTGTGTCTTTTGCCCTGCAAAAGCTTCTCAATTTTGAGAGGTCCCATTTATTAATTGTTGTGCTCAGGGTCTGTGCTGTTGGTGTTTTATTTAGGAAATGGTCTCTGGTGCCAATGCGTTCAAGAGTGCTTCCTACTTTCTTTTCTATTAAGTTCAGTGTAACTGGATTTATGTTCAGGTCTTTGATCCACTTGGACTTGAGTTTTGTGCATGGTGACAGATATGGATCTATTCATAATCTTTTACATATTGACATCCAGTTATGCCAGCACCATTTGTTGAAGATGCTTTCTTTTTCCCATTGTATAGTTTTGGCTCCTTTGTCAAAAACCAGGTGTTCATATGTGCATGGATTAATGTCAGGGACTTCAATTCCATTCCCTTGGTCCGTAGGTCGGTTTTTATACCAATACCAAGCTGTTATTATTACTATAGCTCTATAGTAGAGTTTGAGGTCAGGGATGGTGATGCCTCCAAAGGTTGCTTTATCGATTAGGATTCTTTTAGCTATCCTGGGTCTTTTGTTTTTCCATATGAAGTTGAGTATTTTTCTTTCCAAGTCTGTGAAGAATTGTGTTGGGATCTTGATGGGGATTGCATTGAATCTGTAGATTGCTTTTGGTAAGATTGCCATTTTTACTATGTTAATCCTACCTATCCATGAGCATGGGAGATCCTTCCATTTTCTGATATCTTCTTCAATTTCTTTCTTTAGAGATTTAAAGTTCTTATCAAAAAGGTCCTTCACTTGTTTAGGTAGTGTTATCCCAAGGTATTTTATATTATTTGTGGCTATTTTAAAGGGTGATGTTTCTCTGACTACTTTCTTAGCCCTTTTATCATTTGTGTATAGGAGGGCTACTGATTTTTTTGACTTGATCTTGTATCCTGCCACTTTACTGAAGGAGTTTATCAGCTGTAGGAGTTCCCTGGTAGAGTTTTTGGGGTCACTTATGTATACTATCATATCATCTGCAAATAGTGAAAGTTTGACTTCTTCCTTTCCAATTTGTATCCCTTTGATCTCCTTATGCTGTCTTAATGGTCTAGCTAGAACTTCTAGTACTATATTGAATAAATATGGGGAGAGTGGACAGCCTTGTCTTGTTCCTGAATTTAGTGGTATCGCTTTGAGTTTCTCTCCATTTAATTTGATGTTTGCTGCTGGCTTGCTATAAATTGCCTTTATTATATTTAGGAATGTTCCTTGTATTCCTGATCTTTCCAAGACCTTTATCATGAAGGGGTGTTGGATTTTGTCAAAAGCTTTTTCAGCATCTAATGAGATGATCATGTGGGTTTTTTTCTTTCAGTTTGTTTATATGGTGTATTACATTGACTGATTTTCGTATGGTGAACCATCCTTGCATCCCTGGGATGAATTCTACTTGGTCGTGATGTATAATTGTTTTGATGTATTCTTGGATTCGGTTTGCCAATATTTTGTTGAGTATTTTTGCATCAATGTTCATGAGGGAGATTGGTCTGTAGTTCTCTTTCTTTGTTGCATCTTTGTGTGGTTTGGGTATCAGGGTAATTGTAGCCTCATAAAAAGAGTTTGGTAGTATTCCTTCTGTTTCTATTGTGTGGAACACTTTGAAGAGTATTGGTATTAGTTTTTCTTTGAAAGTTTGGTAGAATTCTGCACTGAAACCATCTGGTCCTGGGCTTTTTTTGGTTGGGAGACTTTTGATGACTTCTTCTATTTCTTTAGGGGTTATTGGTCTATTTAAATGGTTTATCTGGTCTTTATTTAATTTTGGTACGTGGTACTTGTTCAGAAAATTGTCCATTTCCTCCTGGTTTTCCATTTTTGTGGAGTACAGGTTTTTGAAGTATGATCTGATGATTCTCTGGATTTCCTCGTTGTGTGTTGTTATGTCTCCCTTTTCATTTCTGATTTTGTGAATTTGGGTGCTCTCTTTGCCTTTTGGTTAATTTGGCTAGGAGTTTGTCTATCTTGTTGATTTTTTCAAAGAACCAACTCTTTGTTTCATTGATTTTTTGTATTGTTCTCTTGTTTTCTATTTCATTGATTTCAGCCCTGAATTTGATTATTTCCTGGGGTCTACTTTTCCTGGGTGAGTTTGTTTCTTTTTGTTCTAGAGTTTTCAGCTGTGCTGTTAATTCATGGGTATGGGATTGCTCCATCTTCCTTATGTGTGCATTTAGAGCTATGAATTTTCCTCTTAGCACTGCTTTCATAGTGTCCCATAAGTTTGGGTATGTTGAACTTTCATTTTCATTGAATTCTAGGAAATCTTTAATTTCTTTCTTTATTTCTTCCTTGACCCATTGATGTTTCAGATGGGCATTATTAAGTTTCCATGAATTTGTGGGTTTTCTGTAATTTTTGTTGTTGTTGAGGTCTAACTTTAAGGCATGGTGGTCTGATAAGATACGGGAGGTTATTCCAATTTTTTTGTATCTGTTGAGATTTGTTTTGTGGCCAAGCATGTGGTCAATTTTTGAGAAAGTTCCATGGGGTGCTGAGAAGAAGGTATATTCTTTTGTGTTAGGATGGAATGTTCTGTAGATATCTATTAAGTCCATTTGAGTCATAACATCTGTTAGGTCCTTTATTTCTTTGCTAAGATCTGGTAGATCTGTCTTTTGGTGAGAGTGGTGTGTTAAAATCTCCCACTACTAATGTATGGGGTTTGATGTGCGTTTTAAATTTTAGTAGTGTTTCTTTTATGAATGTGGGTGCTTTTGTATTTGGAGCATAAATGTTTAGAATCAAGACTTCATTTGGTGGATTTTTCCCGTGATAAATATGTAATGTCCATCCTGATCTCTTTTGATTGATTTTAGTTTGAAGTCTATTTTATTAGATATTAGGATAGCTACACCAGCTTGTTTCTTAGGTCTATTTGCTTGGAAAGCCTTTTCCCAGCCCTTTACTTGGTGGTAGTGTCTTTCTTTGAAGTTAAGGTGTGTTTTTTGTATGCAGCAAATGAATGGGTCCTGTTTTCTTATCCATTCTGTTAGCCTGTGTCTTTTTATAGGTGAGTTGAGACCATTGATATTGATGGTTATTAATGACCAGTGATTGTTAATTCCTGTTATTTTTGTGGTTGTGTTGTGTTGTCCTTCTTTGGTGTATGTTGGTGTGGGATTATCTATTGCTTGATTTTTCATGGATGTGTTTAGCTTCTTTGGGTTGGATTTTCCCTTCTAGTGCTTTCTTTAGGGCTGGGTTTGTGGACAGGTATTGATTAAATCTGGTTTTATCCTGGAATATTTTGTTTACTCCGCCTATGGTGATTGAGAGTTTTGCTGGGTATAATAGTCTGGGTTGGCATCCGTGGTCTCTTAGTGTCTGCATAAGATTTGTCCATGATCTTCTAGCTTTCAAAGTCTCTATTGAGAAGTCTGGTGTTATTCTGATGGGTTTGCCTTTATATGTTACTTGGTCTTTTTCCTTTGCGGCTCTTAATATTTTTTCTTTGTTCTGTTTTTAGTGTTTTGATTATTATGTGGCGAGGGGACTTTTTTTTTGGATCCAGCCTATTTGGTGTTCTGTAAGCTTCTTGTATCTTCATAAGTATTTCTTTCTTTAGGTTAGGAAAGTTTTCTTCTATGATTTTGTTGAATATATTTTCTGTGCTTTTGAGTTGGTATTCTTCTCCTTCTTCTATCCCTATTATTCTTAGGTTTGGTCTTTTCATGGTGTCCCAAATTTCCTGGACGTATTGTGTTACGACTTTTTGGTCTTTAGTGTTTTCTTTGACTGACGAAACTATTTTCTCTATTGTGTCTTCAGTGTCAGAGATTCTCTGTTCCATCTCTTGTAATCGGTTAGTTATGCTTGTTTCTGTAGTTCCTGTTCGTTTAGTCAGGATTTCTATTTCCAGCATTCCCTCAGCATGTGTTTTCTTTATTGTCTCAAATAAAGAAAGATTTTTCAGATCTTGGAATGTTTCTTTCATCTGTTTAATTGCCTTTTCATGGCTTTCTTTTATTTCTTCCCATTTTTTGTTCATTTTTTCTTCCATTCCTTTAAGGGAGTTTTTTATTTCCTCTTTAATGGAATTTTTCATTTCTTCTTCAAGGAAAGTTTTTATTTGCTCTTTAAGGTAGTTTTTCATTTCCTCTTTAAGGGAATTTTTTATTTCCTCTTTAAGGGAATGTTTTATTTCTTCTTTAAGGGCCTCTATCATCTTCTTAAGGTCATTTTCAGGGTTGATTTCTTCTGTTTCTTCTGTCTTGGTATGTTCAGGTCTTGCAGGTGTAGAATCACTAGGTTCTGATGTTGCCATATAGGTCTTTATGTTGTTGCCTGTATTTTTGCACTGGCATCTACTCATCTCTTCCTCTGCTCGGTGCAGGTGATGTCTGTGTCTGAGAGTGCCTCTCTTGTTCTAAATTTTAGTCTTGGTTCAGTAGGAGTTCTTGGTTAAATTGGTGCTATTGGGCTGTTTCTTCAGGGGCAGCTGATCTCAGTTGGTGAAGTATCTACTTATGATTCTGGTGATCTGGTTTGGTGGCTGGGCAGCATCTTCTTCTGTGTTCTCAGGTCACGTTTTGTTCATTCGTCAACTCCTCAGCTGATCTTGTTTCTTCAGACTTCAAACTGTAGGGATCGGAATCCTCTCCCAGATGGAGTTCAGCTGAGCGGGGTAGTCTCACCAACACCTCCAAGTTGTTGGGTTTTGAAGGATCAGCAGCTGGGCCCTGGGTTGGCCTCAGATGGAATGTTCAGATTCGTTCTGGTTCTGTCCCTCGGAGATACCTTCTTCCCCGGGTGTTGGAGTTAGAGTTGTCCCTGTGCCAAGCTTTTGATTACAAGTTTGTTTTCACTAGCTCTTCAGCGGGTAATAGCTCTGTTTCTGGTCTTTATTGCATCTGTGTTTCGGCCGCTGCCTGCTGTGCCTGCCTGCTGTGCCTGCCTGCCTCCACTCCGGGCCTGCCTACCTCTGCCGGGTCAGTCTACCTCTGTCAGCCACAGCCACAGGCCTACCTGTGTCCGCTTGTCTCCACCACTGGGCCTGTCTACCTCTGCCAGCCGCTGCCAGGCCTGTATGTCTCTGCCGGCTGCCGTTGGGCCTGTATATCTCTGCAGGTTGCTGCCGGGACTGTATGTCTTTGTGGGCTGCTGCTGCAGGCCTGTCTTAGGATTCTTATGTGGTAACTAATGAATCTATATAGCCAAAGCAATCCTACACAGAAAGAAGACTATCAGATCTCAAATTCTGCTACAGCTTCAAAGCAACAAAAACTCTATTGTATGAGCACAAAAGTAGATATCTCCACAAATGGAATATATTAGAGTACTCAGAAATAAACTCACATAGCTACAGCAATCCAATTTTCAATAAAGGTACTCAAACATCCTTATCTTACAGGGAAAACTGCTTTGAGATTCCATCTCATCCCAGTCAGAATGACAAAATGGCTATGATTTTTTTAAAAAAAAAAACAACAAATAATAGCAGACCTTGGTCTTTTCCAGGCCTATTGGTGGAGGACACAAACGGCTGTGTAGCTGGAGTTTTCTCCAGTATCGCTGGAGCCTGCAGCCACTCAGACCCAAGTAAACACACAGAGACTTATATTACTGATAAACTGTATGGTTGTGGCAGGCTTCTTGCTATCTAGTTCTTATATCTTATATCTTATAAATATATTATTATATATTGCTATCTAGTTCTTATATCTTATAAATTAACCCATTTCTATTAACCTATAAGTTGCCAAATGGCTTGTGGCTTAGCAGTACTTTACATCTTACTTCTCAGTAAGTAAGCTGGCAGCATCTCCTGACTCAGCCTTCCACTCCCCAGAATTCTCCTCTCTGCTTATCCCTCCTATCATATACATCCTGCCTGGCTACTAGCCAATCATCATTTTATTTATCAATCAATCAGAGCAACACATTCATGCCATACAGAAAGACATCCCCAGCATGGTTGCCCCCCAGACTCCTTGGTCTGGGGTGGGTTGTGCACACAATTAACCAGGAGCCCACCTCTTGTGCCAGGGGGTCAGGCACCATCATACCAAGTGCCATCCACGGTCTCTAGTCCCAGGCACATGAGAGAAGAAAAGAAATAGCTCCTCTCCATGCCTTGAGGCTAGAGTGACAGGACTCAAACACTTATGCCACCTGTGACCCAACCAAGAGCTCTGGCCCCTCCAAATGGGCATCATTAGAGTGAGCAAGTACAGAGTGGGAAATGTAAGTGAAAGAGAGCTAGAATGGTTCATGGCTGGGAAGAGAGGCAGTTCTGGAGAGGTGAGGGTAATGAGGAACAGGCTGAAATGAATGGCCTGTTAGCCACCTGAGTCAAAGGTGATGTCTGGCCTGGGCTATTGCCAAGGGCCAGCTCTTGGTCCAATGCTCTGAAGTGACAAAGGATGCCTGTGTTGATGTCTGTGGCTCTGAAGTCTATGAAGAGGCCTATAGTTTGGGCTATCACCTGGGGTCATTTTGGTATCCAAGGGCCATGCTGCTGCAGGGGCCAAACCAATCTGAATCGCCTGTGCTGCCACCTGTGCCTATAGTGATGGCCTGGGCTGCTGCCAAGGACCATGTCTGGGTCCATGGTCCTACCACAACCAGTGTCTCTGTTGATGTCCCTAGCCCATGTTGCCACCAGATGCCCAAGATCTGGGGCACAGCATGTGACCATGTTGGTGTTCAAGGACTGTGCCACCACCAGGGCCAAGCCAATGTGAGTGGCCAGTGCTATCACCTGGGGCCATGGTATCATCTGGACTAGGGCTGGGGCCGAGGCCCATGTCTGGGTACACAGGCCTTCTGAAGCCAGGGTCTGTGTTGATGTCTGTAGTTCCTGAGACCATTGAAGGCCATGCTGATGCTGGGGGTCTGGGCTGCCACTTAAGGCAGGCCATATTGGTGTCTAAGGGCCACTTTGCTGCAGGGCCATGCCAATCTGAGTGGCCTGTGTTGCCACCTGGGACCATGGTGACACCCAGGCCTGGACTGCTGCCTAGGACCATGTCTGAGTCCAAGGTTCTAACACAGCCAGGGTTTGTGTTGATGTCCATTGCCCACATTGCCACCAAAGACTATATAGATGCCTGGGGTCTGGCCTGCAACCTGTAGTCATAAGGGTATCCAAGAGCTGTGCCACCACCAGGGCCATGATGATCCAAGTGGCCTGCATTGTCACCCAGGGACATAGTGTCCTCTGGGCCAGGTCTGCTGCTGAGGGCCATATCTGGGTCTGTGGCCCTACAGCAGCCAGGGTCTGAGTGATTCTGTGGCTCTTATTACCACTGAAGGCCATGTGGATGACCTGTGTCTGGTCAGCCACCTGAGGCCGTGTCTGTGCTCCAGGGCCATGCTGCTGGTGGGGCCATACTGATCTGGGTGACTGGTGCTGCCATTTGGGCCATGGTGATGTCCAGACCTGAGCTGCTGCCAAAGGTCATGTCTGGGTCCATGGTCCTGCTGTAGCTGGGGTCTTTGGTGATGTCCATGGCCTATATTAGCACGGGGAGTCATTGGAACCATGCTGTGATGAGCCAGCTCCTCTTTTCACTGGCTCTGGGATAGCTGGCCCTGCTCCTCACTGAATGCTGAAGCAGGAGAGCTGGCCCTGAGCCCCTCAAGGTAGAGCTCATGCCCCACTAATAAAAGATGGCCTCACCCCTCACCACAGGAGTGCCCTCACCTGGGCAGCACACTAGAGCTGACCCTGTGGTCAGGAACACAGGTGAGCCTACCCTGAGGTTGTGAGAACAGGAGAGCTGACCACCACCCCATCCCACCCCTACCATGTGGTGGTAATCTAATTGTACTGAATTATTATTTTGATTGTATGTTAATAAATAAAGTTGTCTGGGGGTCAGAGCTATTAGAGCCATAGCAAGAGTGTGGCGGTGGTGGCACATGCCTTTAATCCCATAGATATCTGTGTGTTCAGGGTCAGAGCTATTAGAGCCATAGCAAGAGTGTGGCGGTGGTGGCACACGCCTTTAATCCCATAAGATCTCTGTGTTCAGGGATATAGCCAGCATTGGAGACATATGCCTTTAAGACCTAGGGGGCTGTACATTCAGACAGTGACGAGGCAGTCATGTGTTTGGGTTTACAACCAATGAGAAGGCAGAACAACATACTATAAAAAAACGAACCGACAGGAAGTAGGTCTCTTTTCCCGAAGCTGGGACAGCAGGAGGAAGGGTGAGATTTTAGCTCTGAGCTCTGACCTCTCGGCTTTCTCTTTTACATTGTTTCTGTGTTTCTTATTTAATAAGACGGTTGGTTACATCTACATCTGGCGCCCAACGTGACAAGAATCCATTAAAAACTGCTTGGCTTGGCGGCAGGTCCGCTTTCCCACAAGGGCGGCAGGCGGCCCGCGGCGGCGGCGGCGGCGGCGGCACACGGCGGCCGGCGGCGATCGGCTTCTTAGTCCGAGCAGCGGCTTCTTAGCCTGGGTCTAGTTCTGCTTGACCTCAGGCTGGACTATCAGTGAGCTGCTTGCTTAAATCCTGCTTGCTTAAATCCTGCTTGCTTAAAGCCGGTGCTACAAACAACTCAGACCTGCCCTGCCGAACAGGGCCCTGCCTGTAAAGCCAACGCACGTGGTCGGAGCTTAAGGAAGTCAGACCCAAGCCTTGACTCGGCACAAGAGGGAACACGTGGCTGCATTTAAACTTTAGCCAGCTACGCTTTCTTGTTCTCTCTCTCTCTCTCTCTCTCTCTCTCTCTCTCTCTCTCTCTCTCTTTCTCTTTGGATTTACACCTGGGACACTAGGTGGCTGCTTTGAAAATCCCCTCGGATTTCTACTGTTCTATGTAGATTTGGTAAGTCATAACATATCAGATATTTTAAAGGAAACTATCTAAAAGAGAAATATTAGAAGATATTGTTCTAATGAGTGGTCACCAGCCATCCATATTATACAAGAACAGGACACAACAACTGATGATCTTTCAAAGACACCAACAGCTCTACCTTTAAAATGGTTAACAGACAAGCCTGTATGGGTCCAGCAATGGCCTTTAACAACAGAGAAACTCCAGGCTTTAGAAGAGCTGGTAGAAGAACAGTTAAATGCTCAGCATGTTGAAGAATCAACCAGCCCTTGGAATTCTCCTGTATTTGTTATTAAAAAGAAATCTGGTAAATAGAGAATGGTAACAGACCTTAGAGCAATTAACAAAGTAATTCAGCCAATGGGCTCTCTACAATCTGGGATGCCTTTGCCTACTCTGTTACCAAAAGGATGGCCTCTCATAGTTATTGATTTAAAAGACTGTTTCTTTTCAATACCCTTACAAGAAAAAGACAAAGAAAGATTTGCTTTTACAGTGCCTACTTATAATAATTCTCAACCGGTTAAAAGATTTCAATGGAGGGTCCTCCCTCAGGGAATGTTGAATAGCCCAACTCTGTGCCAATATTTTGTACAACAGCCATTGGAAGTGATACGTAAAAAATTTCCTAAATCTATAATTTATCATTATATGGACGATATTTTACTAGCTGACTCAAATGCAGATACTTTAGAAATAATATTTGAAGAAGTAAAGAAAATTTTGCCTTGCTGGGGATTACAAATTGCTCCTGAAAAGATACAAAGAGGAGATTCTATTAATTATTTAGGATATAAAATAGAGCTACAAAAAATTAGACCCCAAAAGGTGCAAATTCGGAGAGATAGACTACAGACTCTTAATGACTTTCAAAGATTATTTGGAGATATTTCTCATCTACGAACTATTGTTGGGGTAAAAAATGATGAACTGACTAATTTGTTCAGAACCTTAGAAGGTGACAAGGACTTAAATAGTCCAAGAGAATTATCACCTGAAGCTGAGAAAGAATTGGCCTTGGTAGAAAAGAAAGTGCATGAAGGACACGTGAATCGTATTGATCCAAAGCTGGATTGCATTTTGGTTATCTTACCTTCTAGGCGTTCTCCTACTGGAATATTAATGCAGAGGGAAGATATTATATTGGAATGGATATTTTTACCAAATAAACCAAATAAAAAATTAAAAACTTATGTGGAAAAAATCTCTGACTTGATTTACAAAGGAAAACTGAAACTTCGTCAATTAGCAGGCATAGACCCAGCAGAAATTGTCGTACCATTAACCAAGGAGGACATTGAAAAATTATGGACAGAAAGTGAACCTTGGCAAAGAGCTTGCAGTAATTTTTTGGGAGAAATTAACAGCAAATATCCCAAAAGCAATAGAATTGATCTTATAAAGAGAGCTGAATGGATCTTGCCTCAAATTGTACGGCAAAAACCCATATCTGGAGTTCTATTCGAAATAGTAAAGAAATGTCCTACTTGTTCCTTCTACAATCAAACGCCATTACCAGCAGGATGTAACCCAAAGGGTACTCAGAGAATTGAAATCTGGCAGATGGACATGTTTCACTTTGCAGAATTTGGAAAACTGAAATATGTACACCACACCATTGATACTTTTTCAGGATTTCAATGGGCAACTGCTTTGAGTTCTGAAAAGGCTGATTCTGCAATCACTCATTTGCTAGAAGTTATGGCCATCATGGGTGTACCTGCACAAATCAAAACTGACAATGCTCCATCATATGTCTCTGTTAAAATGAAACAGTTTTTTGCTTATTACAATATAAAGCATATTACAGGCATACCACATAATCCTACAGGTCAAGCAGTTATAGAAAGATCAAACAGAACTCTAAAGGATATGCTAAATAAACAGAAATGGGTAACAAAACCCCCAGAAATAGACTGCATAATGCTCTTCTAACTTTGAATTTTCTGAATGCCAATGAGAAAGGAACAACAGCTGCAGAGAGACATTGGATAATAGAAAAAACTACAGAATTAAATCAGCCTATATACTTTAAGGATGTGCTGACCTCAGAATGGAAACCAGGGTATGTATTACATTGGGGACGTGGTTTTGCTTTTGTTTCTACAGGAGAAGATAAGCTGTGGGTACCGTCAAAATTGATAAAGGTTCTATTTGAACAAGAGAAACCTCTTAATTGAGGAGGTGATAGTTCATCAACCAGCATGAACATCCAATTTAAACTAACTTGTATCAATAACACATGCCTTTTCATTTAATCAGATAATAACTTGTCAAAAGGAAACATCCCCAAAATTAGTCTTGGGGAAAGGTTTTTGTTTTTGTCTTTTAGGAGAATGAAGGTTAAGGAATCTGAAGAACACTGGACAAATGAGACAACTGAAGAAAAGTGACAAATCATCTATCCCAAGAAACAGAGTGAAACGGTGTATGGGTATATATTATCTAAAAAAAATTTTTATGTCTTCCTAAATGTTTGTTTCTGCTTTTCTCTAAAGATTTAACACTATTGGTTTTCTAATAGTCCCAGTTCAATTAAAATTTAAAGCTGACTATGGAGTTGGAGAATGGCTCTCTCCTTCTTTAAAATCAAGCATGTTGTTAAAAGGTAAATGCAAACTCCCTGTATCATGCCAGAATAAGAGCCATCTTCTGCTATGGTACAGGACAAAAGCAAAATTAATTAAGGGACTATTCTATTACTAATCTCAACTCTTTGATTCTATTCTGATTCTTTAAACTTTTCTCAAAGTATAAATTTTATATCAAAATTTACAAAGATTAATATATATATATATATATATATATGTACATTTTAAACTTTGTTAAGATATGAATGGTCACATAGAGTACTAACTAATTCTAGAAAAAAGGCTAGCTGCATATATATGTTTTTGTGTTCGAGTCTCTTATCAGTTTTCTGCAGGAAATCATGGCCAGGCCTAACATCAACTGAAGTCTCCAGAAAGAAGATGGGGCCCCACAACAACAACAATTCCACGTGGACAATAATAATATCATTAAGCTGACAAACATCATCCATAGATCAGCTTTGAACTATAAGATGCTCAGAGCAATTTTGAGATGACTAGCTGAGATGATCCAGTCTCAAAGACTACTTGAATAAGGACTTGAGATAAACCCTGAACTTTGGCATTATACACAGACTGGATAATGAAGGATATAGTTACCTCTCTTAGAATTTGACAATTAACCTAAAATTTTTCTTTCAGGATAAAGAAAACTTCGCCCATACCCAGCAGGAAGCAATTTTAAGAATAAGACGCCCACATTCCCAAAGAGGTGGTGTGGGGCGGGTGGTTTTTTGGTCTTTTTAATGGGTTTTGGGTCTGGGATAATTTTCAGTATTTAGGGGGGTTGGTTACAAGTTATTGTCAAGGGTTAGGAAAAAGGCTAAGCAAAGGAGATTAGATTTAAGGTTCTTGTTTTAAAAAAAAAGAAAGAAAGAAAAAAAAGAAAGAAAAGAAAAAGACAATTACTAGTTTTAAATACTTTACATTGGATTGAATTGTTTTATATTGTATACAAATTTGAAATTGATATTGTTAGAAAATGCTATATGTATATTTCTAATTGTATTTATACCATTCATTTAACAATGTAATGCAAATTTTTGATCCTTGAATGTTATTATTATCAACTATTAGGATATAAAGAAATGAAAGCTAGTAGTTAGACATTATCATAGAACTTGTAGTCATATTAGATATGTTTTAAAAATTGAGCAGAGATGTTTTAGACAGGTCATCTTCAAACCCTTCAGAGATCTACAGAATATGGCATTTAAAATGTTTTAATAACTTAGAAAATTTTTCTTTTTTGAGACATGTCGGCTCCTGGCAGTACCAATCTACTTTAGAGAAAATATGGGCATTGAAGAAACTGCATATGGAGTCAACTTTCATTCTGGCAAAAGTTAGCCACTGGACAACAAAGTATCCTCGAATCAACAGGACAAAATGGACAGACAGATCACGAAACAAGGGACTACTGATTCTTGCCAAAACAAGTGTGGTTATGGCTTTATCAAAAGGCATCTTCTGAGGCCAGGACAATATGGCCCCATCCCTGAAGTGGCCTTCGCATCCGGAAAAGGTACAGTGCCCTTTTCTTCGAAGGCAGCTTAACAGGCAGAGGGCCGATGGATTCTGTTGTACAATGGAACAGCAGCTGAAAGCTCATGCCTCTCAAAAGTAGACTGGCATTTAATAGAGGGATGTGGAGAAGAAGGGGATGCTGAGATGAAGCCATATATACACAGCCAAGAAGAATGGACAGCTGAAATAAAAAAACTGTCAACAATTTCCAGAATTTAAAATCCTGAATCATGACAGGACACTAGTGGAATTTAGGTGTTTCTGGTACGTGGACTGCTCTCACCCAATGTGAGGTTGAACTGTTGACCTTGTGTACATCCTACTTCACAAATGAGTCTGTCAGATACACTAAGCCTATAGGCTGAAGATGATGCCCCAACACTGCGGAGAAACCTCAGGTGACTGCCCAGGCAGCTGGCTGTTTCTGTCAACTCACAAAATTTTTTGGAAGTTGCTTGCATGCACTTCCTGTTTTTATTTTTGTTAGCTAATATTATTCCCTTCTTGGGTCTGTGAGGGAGTTGAAGATTAGTTAGTTATGGTTGAAGATTAGTTAGTTATAGTTGAAAATTAATTAGGATAGAAAGTGCATTAGATACATCTTGGATTTACCAAAATAGTATAGATAATGGAATTATTTTCTCTGATTTGTCAAATACCTGTTTAGATATTTATTACTTGTATATATTGTATATAGTTATTGTACTTTTGTATATAGTTTTTCTTTTGTTGGTTATAACCTTTTGCTTTCTTTTTCTTCTTATTAAAATAGAAAAGGGGAAATGTGGTGGTAATCTAATTGTACTGAATTATTATTTTGATTGTATGTTAATAAATAAAGTTGTCTGGGGGTCAGAGCTATTAGAGCCATAGCAAGAGTGTGGCGGTGGTGGCACACGCCTTTAATCCCATAAGATCTCTGTGTTCAGGGATATAGCCAGCATTGGAGACATATGCCTTTAAGACCTAGGGGGCTGTACATTCAGACAGTGACGAGGCAGTCATGTGTTTGGGTTTACAACCAATGAGAAGGCAGAACAACATACTATAAAAAAACGAACCGACAGGAAGTAGGTCTCTTTTCCCGAAGCTGGGACAGCAGGAGGAAGGGTGAGATTTTAGCTCTGAGCTCTGACCTCTCGGCTTTCTCTTTTACATTGTTTCTGTGTTTCTTATTTAATAAGACGGTTGGTTACATCTACACTACCATCTGTCATATGCCCCCTACAGCAATCAACAGAGGGGTCCCTGCATCTTGCTTGGGCAAAACAGCAGAGCTGGCCCGGGTGGTGTGAGTATGGATGACCTGAATCTGAGGACCTAAGAGCCAGAGAACTGGCCCCTGCTCCTTGATGCAGGCTGCATTGGGTGAGATAGTCAAGGCAGTGCTGGAGAGCTTGCCTGGGTAACGATGAGGGAAAGCTGACAGGCTGACCAACCCAGTTACCACCCAGGCCCAGAACCAGGGCTATGAGTTGGCCCACCCCAATATCCACAGAATCTATGAACTGTTTGAGCTTGTAAAGGGGAAAAACCTACAGATCCACAACAGCAGCATGACATAGGATGACAACAGGATCTCCAAGAGGATCCCCAGTGAGATCCCATTGTCAGTGGTATAGCAGAAACCAGAGGCCTCGAACCAGATCAATCACTCATGGCAATAAACACTTGTAAGTAAAGATGAACGGACTAAAGGGTCAACTGTGCGTCTCAATGGGCCACACCACAGCTTCCTCGGCAAGATTCTGCTCCTTTTGGGGGTTTGTTTTGTTTTGTCTTTGTTTGGTTTGGTTTTTGGTTTTTCTTTGAAATTTAGTTTTGTTTAGGGGGAGAGGTTGCAAGGGCAGAAGGGAGATGTGAGGGGACAGGGAGATGAGTGGAATCAGAATGTATGGTGTGAAATCCAGAAACAATCAATAAAAGTTAAAAAAAGTAAGCAAATGACAATGATGTTGATGGAGATAAAGAAAAAGATGAAGTCTTACACACTGCTGAAGGTGATGTAAACTGGTACAGTCACTGTGGAGAAAAGAATGAATGGTTCTTAAAAAGTAAAAAAACGAAAATTGGAGCTAACACATGATGCAGCTATACCTAATACTGTAGAAGGATTCTCATCAACATGTCACAGAGATTCATGCACATACATTTCATTCCTGCACTACTCAAATTAGCTAAGAAATGTAACCAGCACAGCTTTTTAAAACATGGATGCATTAACACAGTGCACATAGTCACTGAGACATTTTCACTTTATTAAAAAATGCAGGGGCACCTGCTAGCAGGCCTGAGGACCTGAGTTTGATCCCTGAGGCTCACATAATAGAAGGAGACAAATGACTCCTGAAAGTTGTCCCCTGGCTTTCACACACAGGCCACAGCATCCACCTCCCACCCCACCCCATACACATTCATGCCCACACTTGTGCATGCACAAAATAATAAAATATAATCAAATACTTAAAATTAAAATTGTAACATTAGCAGGAAAATGGAAGGAACTGGACATTATCATGTTAAACAAAATTTAGAAAAACTAATACCACATTTTATCTTATACTCATAATTTAGATTCAACTGTGTGTGTGTGTGTGTATGTGTGTGTGTGTGTGTGTGTGTGTGTGTGTGTGTGTGTGTGTGTGTATACACTTGTGCAGGCCATGAAATCAGAAAGGAGGAGTTGAAGGAAAGAGATCTTGTGGGAGGTGGGAGAGGAGAAAAGAAAAATATGACATGAAAGGTGAAATTTTAATCTCCCACTATAAATCAGAGTAAAATGTAAGCATTCAGTAGGCAAACAAAACCTTGGTTGGTACACACCTTTAATCCCAGCACTTGGGAGGCAGAGCCAGGCAGATCTCTGTGAGTTTGAGACCAGCCTGGTCTACAGAGTGAGTTCCAGGACAGGTTCCAAAGCTACACAGAGAAAACCTGTCTCAAAAAAGCAAAACAAGACAAAAGGCCATCAAAAGGAACATACAATAAAATTTCTCTGGATGAGAAAATAATTTCAAGCTCAGCATAAAGCTAATTTTCATTGCCATGAAAAAGGCAATGTTGTTTGATTTTTGAAACATAAAAATGAAAAACTACATAATCACAAACATTAACCAACTTACAAAATCAAATCAAAGTAAATAGTATTTCCAATAAATTCTTAAATGTATCTACTTCTATCTATCTGTCTGACTGAAAATGGTTTATAAAATTGTACCAGGAAGGGAACGTCTAGTTTCATATGCCTGGGAAATCCTGAGGTCTGACTATGCCCCTTTCAGCTCTGTCCTTAAGTAAGAGTGTATGTGCAGGCACACGCATGTGGAGGGAGTCCCCTGGAACACCTCGGGTCCCCTAGTTCTGTCATTACAAACACATGCCACCACCTAGTTGGTGCTTCCGTACAAACACTGGTCTGCATGTTTGAACAGCAAGAATTTCACTTAATGAATCATCTCCCCAGAACCTTTTAAAAATAAATTTAGCCTCTTCAAATCAATTAAGTTCTCAATATTCCTGAGAGGTTTTATTTTTATTTTATTTATTTATTTACTTATTTTTTGCTATTGCTGAAATTTGAGTGGCATTCTTCGCACTTTTAAGACTATTCTGCTTGCCGCAAGCAATACCGGGTGGAAACTGACGAACATACACCCTTTAAACCTGTCTCAGGATCAAGTCTATATTGGCTCCCTATACTATCAGGGATACATATAAAATAAAAATGTCGGTATGCGTTTGAACTTAAAAGGTCGCCTGGGTAACAGAATCTTCGGGAAAAGTGAGCCGTTCTTATTATTTAAACGATGGGCGGGAAAATCATTCATTGGATGATGCGCAGATCACTCGAATTTTCAGCAAACCAGTGTGGAGGTTGTTAGGCACAGGGCGGGGAAGTGGCTCTGGGTAGCACTGCCCCCTATAGTCTGCCACGGGCTTATCCTTCTCGTCTGCTCCGACTTGCGGAAAGAAGTCCGGCTTTTCGGTTCCTGAGATTGTCCACCCATCTTCCCGTGGAGCTTCTCAGGTGACATTAAATTAGAATCTTAACCTACAGCTTCTCTCCTCGGCACTATCTTCTCCCCTCGGCTCTCGCCATCACCTTAGCCCTTACTTCCTACCTCAACCCCTACCCTCTTGCCCTTCAGGCCCCATCCGCCCTTAGGCCCCATCATTACTTCAGCTTTTCAACCCTCCCTCCCCTTGGGCCCCTCTCCCCTTAGCCCCTACTTCTCATTCTACCTCTCAATTCAGCCCCTACCCCTCATCAATTTTCACCGCTCTTTCCAGTACTTTTCATTTCAGCTACCCCCTCACCTTGGCCCCCAGATTTTGCATTGCCCCTCCCTCTCACTTCAGACCTAGCCTTAGCCCTCTCTTCAGCCCCTTCACCTCGGCTCTCACTACTACTCACCTTGACCCCTACACTTCACTTCAGCCCCACCACCTCAGTACCCCAGGCACCTTCACATCAGGCACCCCTTACCTCAGTCCCACTCCCACACCTCTGTCCTTAGCCCTTGCATTACTCTGCACCTCTCACCTCAGCTTCCACCCCTCCTCATCTCAGCTTCCACCCCTCCTCACCTCAGCTTCCACCCCTCCTCATCTCAGCTTCCACCCCTCCTCACCTCAGCTTCCACCCCTCACCTCAGCTTCCACCCCTCTTCACCTCAGCTTCTACCCCTCCTCACCTCAGCTTCCACCCCTCCTCACCTCAGCTTCCACCCCTCCTCACCTCAGCTTCCACCCCTCACCTCAGCTTCCCAGGAACCTCAGCCCTCAGCCCTCACCCCAGTCTCCTCCCACTTTTTCTAACCATTCCTTGCCACACAGTCCCACCTGCTGTGGATATCACTCTATATAAATAAAACATTGATGGCCAGTGACCAGACAGGAAGTATAGGCGGGACAAGGAGAGAGGAGAATTGGAAAAACAGGAAGAAAGGGGGAGACACTGCAGCCACTGCCAGGACAAGCAGCATGTGAAGACTCTGGTAAGCCACCAGCCACGTGGCAAGGTATAGATTTATAGAAATAGGTTAATTTAAGATATAAGAACAGTTAGCAAGAAGCCTGCCACGGCCATACAGTTTATAAGTGATATAAGTGTCTTAGTGATTATTTTATACGTGGATTGTGGGACTACGGGGCTTGGTGGAACCTGGAGAGAAGCCCTCCAGCAACAAATGGTGCCCAACGGCTCAAGTTTCCACCATAAACCTAAAAATATTTAAAAACCAATTCTAAACAGAGCCAAAACTAGATTCCTACTTCATGTCTCATAAGGGTTAAAACAGGTTGATTATAAATGTGATCTCTTCCAAAAAAAGAAAAGTGGATATGATATAGATATATAGGAGGATATAGAGATGATAAGATAAAAGGGTAGATTAATGAACCTACTTTTAAAGAACAACTTGTTTAAAATGTTTAACATTGGTATACATTTTAGTTTATGTTTAAAATGTTTTACATTGGTATAAATTTTAGTTTTTTGATACAAACTTGAAGTTAATTTTGTTATACTGTATATATATATATATTTCTATTCTTGTTTGAGGTATTATGTTTAACTCATTTAAAATTGTAATGAATAATTAAAAAATAGATTAATAATTAGTCATCTATGATAATCATATTTGTAGCCATGTTAGTTAACTCTTCTAGGTATACATAGATATATTTCAGATAGATAGGTAATCTTCAAACACTTCATAGACCTAGAGAATATGGCATTTAAATAACTTAAAAGTCTGTTGATGTGAGACACAATTGCTTCTGGCTGCACCAATTTGATCCCGAGAGAATGTTGGGCTTCTAAGACATTTCCATTTGGAAGTTTGTCTTCTTGGCACAAAATGGCCTACTGGGCAAGGAACTGCCCTTGCCTTGATGGCTGACAGTACAAATGCAATGTTGTCCTTTCTGGACAAGCAGGACACAAGAAAAGCGACCACTGTACTCTGCCAAGACAGAGTAAGATGGTCTTTCAGAATTCCTGTTTCTGAAAATGGTCTGTCAGATACTCTAGGCCTGTAGCCAATTTAAATGCACCAACAATGCTGAGAAACATTAGGTGACTGTCCAGGCTGCCAGTTGTCTTGGTCTACTCTTGCAAGATTCCTGAAAGTTACTTGCATCCATCTTCCATTTCTCAGGTACCATTATGTTCCTTCTCAGGTCTTTGATGTGGTTAAAGACTAGATAGTTGTAATTTCCTCAGTTATGACAAAAGATAAGTTAGATATAAAACCTTAAACTCACAAATATAAGATAGATAGGACATCTTCTTTAATATTGTAACTGTAATTCTTGCTCGGTAATTGTTTTGTTATATGTAATTTTACCATGTTAAAGTTAAAACCTTCCTTTTAAAAAAAAAAGAAGAAGAAGAAAAGGGGTAGTGCTGTGGATATCACTCTATATAAATAACACACTGATGGCCAGTGACCAGACAGGAAGTATAGGCGGGACAAAGAGAGGAGAATTGGGGGAACAGGAAGAAGGAGGGAGACACTGCAGCCACCGCCAGGACAAGCAGCATGTGAAGACTCTGGTAAGCCACAAGCCACGTGGCAAGGTATAGATTTATAGAAATCGGTTAATTTAAGATATAAGAACAGTTAGCAAGAAGCCTGCCATGGCCATACAGTTTATAAGTGATATAAGCGTCTGAGTGATTATTTTATAAGTGGATTGTGGACTGCGGAGCTTGGTGAAACCTGGAGAGAAGCCCTCCAGCAACACCCACCTTCACCTCCTTCCTCAGGTCTCCACTTCACTCTCCCCCACTCCTCAGATTTCGTCTCACTTTAGCTACCCCTTCACCTCAGCTTCTCTCCCTTCATCACACTTTCTCATTCAGCCTCGCCCTTCGCTTCAGCTCCCTTTCACTCAGCCCCTACTCCTCTTCTCCACCCACACCCTTTCACCTCAGCCTCTAGCCTTCACTTCAGCTTACCTGCTCATCTCAGCTACCGCCCCTCTTTTCAGTCCTCTTCTTACCTCAGCTCTCACTTCTCACACCACCCATGGTCTCGCCTCACCTGCAGCCAGCTTGGCAGGCACCACCTTCCCGAGAGTAATTTTTTTTTTTTTTTTTACGGTCTTGGTGGTTCCAACCTCATTGTAGCAGTTACCTGTTGGTGTCATACCTGCCCCAGGGGGTGGAAACTGGACCTGATGGGGTAAAAATGATCAGATGAGTTGGTGAGTGTTGAAGTGTAATTAGAGATGGTAGTGAGATAGGCTGAAATCCCAGGCAGGACTTGGGCCACATGGCATTGGTAGTCTGGGGAGTCAAGTTGCAGACTGAGTAAGAGAAGTTCACAGGTCTGAGAAAGGCCCCCAGAAAGAATGAGGTGGAGGTACAGATCAAGGGGTTAATTTGGAGGAAGACTGGACTACTACACCTCAAAAAAGGAGGCAACACGGTATCAAGATAGAACATGACTGTGAATAATTTTCAGTTCCTCATTGTTGGCTTTCTTTTCATATTTTTGGATATTTCTACTCCATTCTGCACCTTGTCTACTACATCACATATTTATTCATTTATTTATTTATTCCAGGTGTCCTGGAGGTTAAAAAATAATGGTTGCCTTCTGCAATGGTGAAGGCCAAGGTCTAAGCATAATTCTGGGTCTGATCTGGGTCTTTTTTTTTTTTTTTTTTTTTGTTGGTTTTTCGAGACAGGGTCTCTCTGTGTAGCTTTGCGCCTTTTCCTGGAACTCACTTGGTAGTCCAGGCTGGCCTCAAACTCACAGAGATCCGCCTGGCTCTGCCTCCCGAGTGCTGGGATTAAAGGCGTGCGCCACCACCGCCCGGCTTGATCTGGGTCTTAAGCCTGTCTTTTAGCATGGAACTTACTCATGGGACTGTTCTTGTACATCTGTCTGGGACTAGGTCTGCCCAAAGAGGCTCCCGAAGTCACAGAACACAAGGAGTTAAACAAAGACAAGGAGTTAAAATGGATGAAGCCTTCACCACCAAGGTGTCTGTGGAGCCAGCAACAAAGGAGAATGGAAAGGAGGAACTGGAAGAAGATGACATGTGCATACTGATTACAGATGTACAGGGTAAGGAACCAAGGGTCAGTGGGTTACTGGCAAGACATTAACAGGTGGACAAGGGTAGGGAAGCAGGAAGGGGTACATGAGAGAGTGTCAGAGAGGCATCCGGGCTACAGACTCTGCTTAAGGAGCCTTAGTGCAGATCCTATCTGCTGGCCCTGTTCAGCTCTGGCCTAGGACTGGGGAAGTACTAGATATTTCTTTCCTCTAAACCTGGAGCTACATGGGTCAGAGTAAAAGCCAAGTTCTAGAAGGACCCTTAAAGTTCCAAGAGAACATCTGCCCTCCAAAAACTTGTGTTTAACAAGAGAACTGAAGTTCTAAACTTGTGAGCCCACAGTTTACTGTTTATAGGACAGAGGTGTGTGTGGAGGTGCTTGGTAGAAAGTGTGAAGAAAAAGAACCCGTTGATATGTTTTTCATTTTGAGCGCATGGCTTTTTTTTTTGTTAGTATTTATTTTACAATACTATTCAGTTCTACATAATAGCCACAGATTCCCTTGTTCTCTCCCTTCCTGTCCCCCTCCCCTTCCCCCCAGCACACCTCCCATTCCCACCTCCTCCAGAGCAAGGTCTCCCCCGAGGACTGGGATCGACCTGATAGACTCAGTCCAGGCAGGTCCAGTCCCCTCCTCCCAGATTGAGCCAAGCATCACTGCATAAGTCCCAGGTTTCAAACAGCTAACTCATGCAATGAGCCCAGGACCTGGTACCACTGCCTAGATGCCTCCCAAACAGATCAAGCCAATCAACTGTCTCACCTATTCAGAGGGCCTGATCCAGTTGGGGGCCCCTCAGCCTTTGGTTCACAGATCATGTGTTTCCATTCATTTGGTTATTTGTCCCTGTGCTTTATCCAACCTTGGTTTCAACAATTCTCGCTCATATAAACCCTCCTCTTTCTCACCAATTGGACTCCCAGGAGAGCATGGCTTTTTAAAATTTTCATTTTTAGTTTAAAAAGTTTAAGTTAAAATACAATTGTATCATTTCCTCATTTCTTTTCCTCTCTCCAACCCCTTCCGTTTTATTTTTGAGAATTCCATATATGAGTATTTACATAATTTTACCCTCTCCTCCAATGCTGCCCATGGCCATCACTCCTCCACCTGCTCCCTCTCAAATTCATGTTCTCTTCTCCTTTATTAGTCTCCTCTCTCTCTCTCTCTCTCTCTCTCTCTCTCTCTCTCTCTCTCTCTCTCTCTCTCGTGTGTGTGTGTGTGTGTGTGTGTGTGTGTGTGTGTATGAGTGTGTGCATGCATGCAAGCAAATGAACTGTTGAGTCCTATAGTGTTGCTCATATATGTATGTTTTTAGGACTGACTACTTGGTATTGGATAACAAATTAGACCTGTAAAGAGGGGCTGGAGAAACGAGTCAATGGTTAAAAGCACTTGTTGCTCTTGCAGAGGACCATGGTTTGGTTTCCAGCTCTCACATGGTGCTTTAAAACCATCTGTAACTCTAGTTTCCAGGGAACCCAAGGCCCTCTTCTGACCTCTGTGTGGAGAGATTCTTGGAGATTTGGTCCCTCAATGTGATTAACTGGCTAAGGGTCACTTTGTGGAAAGGAAATCCACAGGGAGGTGAGGAAACAATCAGCTTTGCCATACAGTTTGTTGTTTGTGCTGAAATGTGGTGATATTGTATTTGTGCTGAAATGTGGTGATATTTTATTTGTGCTTTAATAATTAAAGCTTGCCTATAGATCAGAGGAAATAGCAAGCCATTTTAAGTAAACAAAGAAGTCAGGCAATGGTTGCACACACCCTTAATCCTATCACTTGGCAGGCAAGATCTCTGTGTGTTCAAGACCACACTGGAAACAGAGCCAGGTATGGTGGCACATGCCTTAAATTCCAAAACTAGTTAGCCATGGAGGTCTGTACAGACAGACAGGAAGTGACAGAGCTGTGTAGGAAGAGAAGTGATGTAGCTGGGCAGAGAGAGCAAATCAGATGGCAGGGGATATAGCGTGGGTAGACAGGAAGTAACTCGCATTTGTAAGCTGCAGAGTTGGTAAAGTAAGGTTGGCTGGTGGCTTTCTCTATTTCCCTGATCTCTAAGGCTTTCACCCCTATATTTGACTCTGTGTTTTTTATTTAATAAGACCATTTAGAAATTCGTCTATAGTTTGCCTTGGCAAACTATTTTACCAGCAGATCTGTCCCCATAGCATAACAGAATGCAAGCGGACCCCATGACTCTGGTCCCTTCCTTTCTTTACGAAGTAATCAGTAACATGGGTTGATTAGGTTACTGGGCAAAGAAAAGAAATATAGCCATGGAAATGATCAAATGTCTGAAATGTGAGAGCCAGGGAAGGTGCCCAGCTACTCTTTTCCTAATTGCTTCTATCCCCAGCCTTTTCCCAAGGATGCTGCTACTATTTATGGTGAGTTATTTTTCCACATCTCTTCTCACACTGTTATTCTTCACTCTAGCCATAAGTCAGTATGAGTTTGATCACTTCAAAGAAATCTACCAAGACTTTGGAAGCAATGAAAACACCAGACAAACGGAAAATGAGTCAGAAGAAGCTATCCAGGACCCTGGTCCAACACGAGACTGTCCCAGCACCTCCAGGTATCCTGCACAGCTTGGACTGTTACTCCTCACCCCTGCATTTATCATAACTTCATATTTTTAATTCTTCTAAAGTAGCTGAGAAAAATATATAAGTTTAGATAGAAATTCAATCAATCCTTTTTGAAATGTTAAATTATTAAAGTTCCTAGTAATTTTGTAAATACAGTCTATTTCTAAATATATAGTATAGCTCTTCAGTACCTCTTTTTAAAGACTATTAACAAGTGGTTATTACATCAAACTTAGTAGCTGTATTCTACGTGGGCCAATATTTGTTTAGTGAACAGTTACCAGAAGCAGCTTGGGCCAGGCACTAGCTGGGCCCTCATTATATAGCCAATTATACAGTCTCCTGTAATGACTAGAAGATAATACCTTTTAGACTGTTATTGCTGGCAAGCAGAAAAAGCTATTGATCACAGACAGGACCATGCTGCATGGCTAATAAGTAAATATTAACTGATGAATTTTATATTTTTTGCCATTGAAAGTATAAGTTAACCTTAATATTATCACTAAAGTGATAATTAAGGCTTACTTTCTGTCATGTTTTTAATTATACTTAAGTGATCAGGAAATTTTTTGTACTCTTTTCTATTTTGTTTTTATAAGATATCTGTGACAGAGTCTTGCTATTTAGGCCAGGCTGGCCTGAAATTCACTATATAGACCATGCTGGTATCACATTTACAAAAGTATTCCCATCTTAGACTCTGCAGTGCTGGGATTACAAGTGCAAACACCCATGCCCAGCTTCATTTTTAAATTTTGATTTTCCCTGCCCTCGTGTTTTCAGTTGCATAATTCCCAATACTCTCTTTCCCTCTTCTCCTCCTCCTCCCAGATTCCCCTCTCCCTACATTCCTCCTCACCTTCATGTCTTCCTCCTATTTTTTTTTAAAATCGGGACCTTAAAGGTTGGGGGATTTCTTTACATCTCCAAATGCTCTCTCGAGTGAAAAACCTGGTGTTAGGAAAGGAGACAAGGCCCTTGGCATCATATGGTTGAAGCTACCAGTTGGTAAACACCTTAACTTTGCAGCGCACACGCCACAGCAGGGAGACGTGTCCTCTGTTGGTTACGGTCTGGCACACTGACGGAGAAGGTCTGTGGAGCTGTCTCCTTTTCGGTTTGCAGAGGCGTTGTGGCTGCTTGACGTTTCCTTACTCACTGCTCTTTCCTCTAATTCCACAGTTAAGAGACAGGCAAGGAAAGAGGAACGAGAAGAAAGCCTGCTTGCTCTTCACTGTCTTGAGGATTTTCAGCTTTCAGAAGGCCTCAGAAGTTTTGAGATTGATGCCATTCTGTCTGTCATCGCTTAAAGGTGACTTTCAATGGCATGTGCCCTTCCTCCTTCCTGTTGGAAACATATCTCACAGTGTTTGGTAATGTTAAGAATAAATTTTAAAAATAGAAATACTGTCATGTTTTATTTACATACTCTTGACTAAAATCTGTGTTTTTCTTCTTTGGATACTTTTAACTTCATTGAAAAGTGAATTTGTTTTCAATTACTTTATATAACCCAAGGTAAATGAAAATGTCATGCCTAAAACAGTTTTTGTGAAGTGGGGGATGGAGTTGTGCCTTCTGAGCTGTGCTGTTCACTCCATTCATCAGTAAGTGCATGTGACAACTGAGCGCTTACTTGAATGGCACGACTTGGATTTTAGATGTGCTCTTTGGAAGAGAGTGTAATTTTTAAATTAGCGGGTTGTTACCATACAAAATTTCATTGCGGCTTTTTCGTGTGTATGTGATTTTCTTTGTTTTTCTTTATCCCTTTCCAGTTAGGCTGCCTTAGCTCTCCTGCCCTACTCCTGGTAGACATCTTCCTCCCCTTAAAAGGCTTCCCTTCTGCTTTCCCATTATGTGTATTCCATTTTCTTCTCTTTTTCTCCCCTCTCATCTCTCTTGAGTCTCTTCCTCTCCATTCAGGGTCCCCATTCTATTTCCATGAGACACAGACACACACACACACACACACACACACACACACACACACACACACACACGAGAGACAGAGAGACAGACAGAGAGAGAGAGAGAGACAGACAGACAGAGACAGAGAGAAATCTAAATTCCACATATAGGACAAAATGCTTTTCTGGGTGTGGCTTATTTTGCATAGCTTAATTGTCTTCAATTTCATCCATTTTTCTGGAAATCTCGTGATTTCATTTCTTAATGCAAATGGAGAAAAACGTTCCATTTTGTATATACTCCATGTTTTCTTGGTAAGTTCATCTTTTGAACAGCTGCTTCTGTTTTTTAGCTATTTTGAATAGTGCAGCAGTAAATATGGATGTGCGTACAATTTTGTGGTCTTTGACTTTAAGTATGTATCTGGCATTGGTACAATAGAGTATTTGGTATTTCTATTTTTTTATTTTTTTGGATGAACCTCCACATTAATTTTTCTATCAGCCACATTCCCCTTAGTAGCCGGGCAGTGGTGGTGCACATCTTTAATCACAGCAATCAGGAGGCAGAGCCAGGTGGATCTCTGTGAGTTTGAGGCCAGCCTGGTCTACAGAGCAAGATCCAGGACAGGCACCAAAACTACATGAAGAAGCCCTGTCTCAGAAAAACAAAAGCAAAGAAAAAAAATTCCCCTCAGCAGTGTATAAAAGCTCCTTGCCGGGCGGTGGTGGCGCCCGCCTTTAATCCCAGCATGTGGGAGGCAGAGGCAGGTGGATTTTGTGAGTTTGAGGCCAGCCTGGTCTACAGAGCAAGATCCAGGAAAGACACAAAGCTACACAGAGAAATCCTGTCTTGAAAAATCAAGAAAAAAAGCTCCTCTTTCCCCATATCCTTGCCAATATTTAGTATCATTATTTTCTTTCTTCCTAATAGTCATTCAGACTAGGGTGAGGGGAAATCTCAAAACTACCTTTCCTGTTGGGTATAGAATATTGATCACTATTTTCAAATATTTATAGACCATTTGTATTTCTTCTTTTGAGAAATGCTCATTCATTACAATAGCCCATTTATTGATAAGACAGGTTTTGGTAGTTAAATCATTCTGATTCTTCATATATTCTATATATTAATCTGACTGATGTGTAGGTGAAAAATTTTTCTCATTCTTTAGATTGTCTCTTCACCCTAGTGATTATTGCCTTTGTGATTAAAAATAATTTTGAATTTGATGCAAACCATTTGTCATTTGGGGGATTATTTCCTGTAGCTAGAGTTTTCCTGCCTTGCCCACAGTCAGGACAAATCTTTATCACCCGCCAGTCCCACAGCTGCTCAGACCCAACCAAGTAAACACAGAGACTTATATTGCTTACAAACTGTATGGCCATGGCAGGCTTCTTGCTAACTGTTCTTATATCTTAAATTAATCCATTTCCATAAATCTATACCTTGCCATGTGGCTCGTGGCTTACCGGCATCTTTACATGCTGCTTGTCCTGGCGGGCGGCTGGCAGTGACTCCTTCTGCCTTCCTGTTCTTTCTTTTTTCCTCTCTGTTAGTCTCGCCTATACTTCCTGCCTAGCCATGGGCCAATCAATTTATTGACCAATCAGAGCAACTTGACATACAGACCATCCCCCAGCACAGCCAAGTGCAGACCATCTCAGACACCGTGGTCCTAATCATCCTCTATGCGGACCTGCTGGGTAAAGCCAAAAGGAACCCGAGAACGGGCTCCCACAGGACATACAGAACATCCCACAGCAATTTCCTGTGCTATTAGAGTCCCTTTCAGAAATTCCTTGCCTCTGCCTACAATGTGAATGCTTTACCTAGGTGTTCCCCTGGCAGTTTCCAAGTTTTAGGTCCTAAGCTAAGGTCTTTCGTATATCTTGGGTTGATTTTCATTCAGGATGATAGGTAGGGGTCTAGATTTATTCTTGTACATGTGGATTCCAGTGTGAGGTCCTGTTATTTCTTTAATTCTTTGGAGACTGTGTTTCACTATGTAGCCCTAGCTGTCCTGGAGCTCATCATGGCCTTGAACTCAGAGATTCTCTTGCCTCTACCTCCCCAGTGATGGGATTAAAGGCATGTAGCACAAGGCCCAGCCTTTTCTTACTTCTTGAATGTAAGGGATGTACATATTGCTGGAGATCACTTCCTGTGAGCACGTCTAAGTAGAGGGCCATGAATACTAGTCTGTGACTGGTGTAAAAAACCTTGGGGCAGGCTAACTATGTCCTAGTGTCTTTTAGCTAGTCTGGTACAGCCATTTTCATTTTACACATACTGGACTTTTCCTATGACTTAAACAAATGGCCCAAAAACCATGTCCCTTTTGTGTCATTGATAGTCAGGCTTTGATCAAGTTATTCTTACTCCAGTATAAGTAATCAGGCTTGCCTGTAAGCATATCTTGCAGTCTTGACCTAAGTTGAGGAGATTATAGCTGGCATTTACTAAAGCCAGCATTTTGAGAAATGGCCTTTCCCACACAAAGGGCTTCTCTATGGTCAGTTCCCATATTATTTATCCTCACCCCCAAGGCCCACTATGGCCTTAGCTCCTTGTTCCTCTATTGGACCTTTATTCCAGGCCCCTTTTGTTAGGAAGTCCATGGATGACCAGTGTTTAAAAGATAAGACCAATAGATTTCCTCCCAGTAGTTCTTTTGTCCTTGGCTACTCATCCATAGGCTGTCGCTAGCTGGGGTCATAGCCAAAGGGACCACAGTGTGTTTTACTGGTGTGGGCAGATCCATCACAGCATACTAGGTCTTAGAGGTGATCCATGGCTGTCTATTCCCAAGTAGCATCACCTGGAGGAGATAGTGCAGATCCCCTCCTGGGGAACAGTAAGTTATATTGATGGGTGTCTAGGAATTGGAATTTCTTTGGAACAAGATTGCACTCCATACTAATTTATGTGACAGAGTCAGAGAGCTTGAGTGGGGACTGGCTCAGATGCACATCCACAGGATCAGAAAGGACGGCAGGAGGCAGAGGAAGAGCTGAGCCATTGTCCCCATTTCTAGGTTGTTTTGAGATTATCAGTTTCAGTGGCTAGTCTGAGTTGGCTCTCATGGCCCACTCCTGGCTTGGGTCCACAGCAGCTTTGGTGTGAGTGTGGTGTATCCATGGTTTGACACCTGCAGGTTTAAGAGCTGAGGGAGTGGTGAGGATTGGGCATTTGGGGTACAGTGTCAGCTAAGTCTTTTAGGAACCTCTAGAGGTAGTTATGTCCATACTCCCAGAGGTCCCTTGAGTCCTTTAGGAGGAGTGGAGGTGGCTGGCAAACACAACCTCAGAAGAACAGTAACCATATTTACAGGATGTGTAATGCATCCTAAACACTATGTGGCAGAATTAAAGTCCTATTTACTTTCTCAACCAGGCCTGAAGGTTTGTGGTGGTACTGTGTGTACAAGTTTCAAGTTAATTCTCTGTGCAGGTAGAATAAGCTACCCAGCCTGAAGAGTACACACCATAATCAGCATGTATTATTAGCTTCTGCTGGGTTGAGTGTCAGGAAAGTCCATTCATATATGTTTAAATAGGTAGGACCCCTGTTTTGTGTCAACATGGATGCCTTGGGTCCCTGCTTGAGATTTTTCCAGGAACACACTGACAGGCTTTGCTAGCTCTCAGTGTTGGCAACCTTGGCGCTACCAAATATCTTTGCAATAATTCTTGTAGGGCAATTTTATATCCAGATGGGTTGCTTCATTAGCTTTCAGGATTACACTGGGAATGATTTTCCTATCTGTCACAATCAGCCAGTCCTTCTGATTTTTAGCAGCTCCTTCATCAGTTGTTAAGAGATAATAAGAGGAGACTGGGGGGACTTTGTCTTCATGGAGGCCAGCCTGTTTGGCCACCTGGTCTGACAGTTGGTTTCCCTGACTCACTTGACCGTGACCCTGTGTGAGTCTAGCAGTGTACCACTGCCATAGCCAGCCAGCTTCTAGGAGCTGGAGGATTTGGTCTCTTTTTAAATTTCTTTACCCCCTAAGGTAAGCACTTCTCTTCCTCTGTATATTGCTATGTTGAGTATCTTTTTTACTTTCTTTTTATTTATTCTGTGTATCTTTCACATCATGTATCTCAATCCCATTCATTCCCTGTCCCTTGTCATCTGCCGTCCATCACTGCAAACCCCCCCCCCAAATAAAACAAAATTTAAGAGAAAGAAAAGGAAAAAATTAAAATCTCGTCGTGGAAGCTGTAGTGTGACACAGTGAGTCAAGCAGCTTTTTGTCCATCCATCTTTACTTGCAAGTGTTCATTGCAAAGAGTCATTGGTCTGGTTCGAGGCCTCTGGCTTCTGCTGCACTCCCGATGCTGGGCCCTCACTGGGACTCCTCTTGGATATCCTGTCCTTGCCCTGTGTCGTGGAGATCCTGCAGCTTTGGGTCTGCAGGTCTGGCCCCTTCACGGGCTCCAGCAGTTCACAGATGGGGTGGATGTTGGGGCAGGCCAAGTCATAACCCTGGTTCTGGGCCTGGGCAGCTGCAGGGTTGTTCAGCCCATCAGTTCTCCCCTGCCCTCACCACCAGGGGGAGCTCTCCATCACTGCTGCAGCTGATTCACCCACTGCAGCAATGAGTGAGGGGTGGGACCAGTTCTCTTGCCTTCGTGCCCTCAGGTCAGCTCTCCCACACCTACACCATCAGGGCCAGCTCTACTCTGTTGCCCAGGTGAGGTGTAGGGCCACTGTCCCGAGTGCTGCAGCTGGTGAGGGGCCAGGACAGCCCTCTTCCTCCCATGACCCCAGGGCCATCTCTTCCACCTGTCCCAGGTATCAGTGGGCAGGGGGGCATCTCTCCTCAACCCATGCCACCACGTGTCAGATGAGTAATGAGGACAGTCCTCCTCCTGCTCATGACATTGGAGCTGGGTCACCCACACCTCCTCCGACAACAGGGCCAGCTCTGCTATGCTGCCTAGGCCAGGAGCAGGACCCACTTTCCTTAGTGCTGCACCTGGTAATGGGAAGAGTCAGCTCCCTCATCTGTTGCAGGGGGGTAAGGAACGAGGGGTAAGGAGGGGCATCTCTCCTCCACCCACGCTGCTGTATGACAGATGAGTAGTAGGGACAGCTCTCCCATGCTTACAGCTTCGGTTCACCCACACCTCCTCCCACTGAGTGTTGCAGCTGGTCGGGGGCAGGGATGGCTCTCTCACTCTTGTGGCACGGGGCCAGCTTGCCCACCTGCCTCAGGTATTGATGGGTGTGGTGGGGAGAAGAGCATCTTTCCCCTCCCCGTGCCACCACAAGACAGATGAGAAATGGGACGAGCTCTTCCATGTTGAGCATCTTGATGTGAGGGTCCATCCCCTTTTTGCAGGCTTCAGCTCCCATCAGTAAAAAGTTCCATATCTGAACTGGGGAGTGGTCCGTCCTTTAAGTCTGGCCATGAGGAGAAAACTTCTTTTGTCCTTTCTCTGAAATCATGGAGGGACTTTCTCCCCTTTTCAGGCAAGCATGTGGCTGGATAACATACCTGTCATCTTGTTTAATGAGGAAAAGATCTGGATTTTCCCTAAGTGGACATACTGGAACCCACTCATCCCTGGAATGCAGCCTGCTGGAATCCAGTGAGCATCCCCATGTAGTCTTTGAGTATGACGATTGGCTGGCAGGACAAGTTGGTGTGCATTGTGCCAGACAGATGCCAATGGAAGGATAGAATCAACTGACTCTGCAATGTGAGATGTTGGCAGTTGGAACCAGTAGAGGACAGCATCATGGGCAAAATATTATCCTCTAGGGAAGTTAATAGCAGTGCTTCCTTGGTGTCTTCAGGCTTAACAGTTGTTGCAGGACTGTGTGGGTCTCACATTGGGACTGTGTCGATCCCATGACCAGAAGAGACCCCTAACCAGGAGTTGGGGGTTTATATGTGCCTAGCCCCGTGAGATGTATAGGGTGAGCTGGGGAAGATCACCTTCTCCCTCACGAGGATGACTGCCTGATTGGTTGTCTCACAGTGACTTAGAGGTCTTTCCTATACCTTACATGTATAGGCCTAGGCTCAGTCACCTCTGGGAGGTGAATGCCCATTCAATTGAAACAAACTCAACAGAACCTCAGATTGAGCCCCAATCAGACCCAGTAGCCACAGCACTGTGGAACCATTACAAACATTCACACAACTCATTCACTATCCATTCAGAAGTTACATGTTCCCGTTTTAAATTCCCAGTCTATTTCTCTGAAGATCAATATCAGTGCCTTGGTATCCCTTTGATACCCTGGAGACCACTACCTCCTTATTATCCTACTGAGGCTTCAGATGCAATCGCCTGTTGGGTGATTAAGCCCATCTGGCTTTCCTGCCTATCTCCCCAGGTGTCCTTACCTGGTCTGAATTCCAGTCTAGTCTTATTTTTTTCCACTCTTGGTTCTCACATTCAGTTTCCTTGGCCACTGGAATGAGATCCCAGAATCCAGTTAAGGGTGTATACTTCTATATTCCAAAGACCTTCAGTGAGCTGAGAGGCCTGGGAACAGCAATCATTTTTCTATCAACTGGGGTCCTGGTGAAGGAAATCTCCCTGGGACCTCCAGAAATGTTACAGGACTCTTTCTGGAATAAGCACTTCAATACCAATAAAAGAAGAAGAGAGGACATGTCACTAGTAGACTGAAGCCAAGATAGCTCCTAAAAGGCCTTAGTCCAGGGTACAGTTTACAGTCTCATTTTATACTCTAAAACCACAAGGTGGGGTGGGCAAGCAAGAGAGATTTTTATAGAAGGTATGTAGCAGTCAGCAGGTTGTTAAGAGCAACAACCTGTTATTTTAGCTATTTCTCCAGGTCATTCTGTTCCAGGCAGCAAGTGAAATCATGCTTGGCAAATAGGCAGTACAATCAGTGCTCTAAGTGAATCACTAAACCAGTGTCTGATAATTGATCCCTTTTTTCAGCAATACGTGAGAAACTTGTTTATTTTTCTTTATGATTTCATCATAAAAGAGAAATTTGGCACTTCCCCCAATAAGGAATGTAATTAAAGTAGATAGAGAGTAATGAATAATTGTTTAAAAAGATGGTAGTGTCACTATTTTATTTCCTTTTGTTCAAAATACATTCTTTTATCACATAATATATCCTGATTATTTCCCCCCACTACTCCTTCCAGTTCCTTCTCACCTTCTCTCTGACCTGGATCTACTCTATTTCTGTCTCTATTAAAAAAGAAGTCTCCTAAGAGATAATAATAACATATAACAAAATAAAATATAATAAGATAAAATAAAATCTATCACACTGAAGTTAAGCAAGACAAACCAACCAAAGGAAAGGAGCCCAAAGGAAAGCACAAAAATCAGAGACCCACTTGTTCATACACTCAAGAATCACATAAACACTAAACTGAAAGCAATAATATATATGCAGAGGATCTGGTATAGATCTGCGCAGGCCCTATGCCTGCTGCTTCGGTCTTAACCTTGTTCTGTTTTACATATTTATATTATTTTATGTTGATCTCATTATTACGGTTTTAACTAAAAGTTTGAGCACTATATGAAACAAGAATGTTGTGAATTGGTACTGTGGAGGTTTGAATAAGAATGGCCCCCATAGGCTCCTGTATTTGAGTGCTTAATCTTTGGGGAGTGGCACTACTTGAGAAGGATTAAGAGGTGTGGCCTTGTTGGGGTAGATGTGGCCTTGTTGGAGGAAGTGTGTCACTTGGGGTAGGCTTTGAGGTTTCAAAACCCAAAACCAATCCCAGCATGTCTCCCTTCTCACTGCCTGTGTATCCAAATGTAGAACTCTCAGCTATTTCTCCAGCACCATGTCTGCCTGCATGCCACCATGCTCCTGCCACTATTATAATGGACAAAACCTCTGAAGCTGCAAGCAAGCTCCAATTAAATGTTTTCTTTTATAAGAGTTGCTGGAATCATGGTGTCTCTTCACAGCAATAGAACACTGACTAAGACAAGCACTCTTGTCATTATTCCTGATTTTAGAAAAACAATTTCATTTTTCTTCCACATTTAGCATAATGTTTATTATAGGTTTATCATGTCACCTTTATTATGTTGAGATATTTTCCTTCTACTCTTTTCTTCAGACCCTATATCACAATGGGATATTCAACTTTGGAAAAGGTTTTTTCTGTGATGTGTGTGACTTCTGTCCTTAAGTGTATCTATGCTATCAATACACACACACACACACACACACACACACACACACACACACACACACACACACACAATGTTGTGCCAATCCTGTAACCATGGAAGGAAACCAACTTGGTTGACTTGATGTACAATCTTCTTAATGTATTCTATAACTAGTAACAATGTAAAAAAAATTTCTTTAATTTTTTGAGATTATAATTATATCACTCCCCCCTTTCATTTCCTGCATCCAAATCCTTTCATATACTCATACTTATCCCCTTTCAAATTTATTTTCTCTTTACTTCAAAAGATTTTTTTTTTTTTGGTTTTTTGAGACAGGGTTTCTCTGTGTAGCTTTGTGCCTTTCCTGGAAATCACTTGGTAGCCCAGGCTGGCCTCGAACTCACAGAGATCCGCCTGCCTCTGCCTCCTGAGTGCTGGGATTAAAAGTGCGCGCCACCACCGCCCAGCGAGAAAAAATTTTTTAAAAGAAATTTTGCACTTATGACCATCAGGGAGAGTGCTCTACAGTTTTCTCTTTGGTTTTCACACCAGTGTAATACTGGCTTCATACAGCATGTTAGTGGGTATCTTTTTCTTTTCAACTTGTGGGAAAGTTTGAGAAGCATTGATATTAGTTCTTCAAAAAGTCACTATACTTTGGCAGTGAATACATCTGATTGTGGGTTTCCTTGTGGGGAGTCTTAATCACTGCTTTAATCTCATTGAACATTACAGGTCTATTAAATGGTTTTATTTATCTTACCCTCCCAAAGCTCTAGGCATTGATTTTTACATTAAATAGATACTGTCTTAGTACCCATTATGGTGAAGTAGACTTGACCATCCTATAATCCATCTTATTAACATCAATATTGATGTTTTAAATGTCCATCATATTGTATTACTTACGGCTAGAACTACATAATGAAGCAGAAGCACAGAAACTCTTGTCCCTATTACTTAAACTGAAAGGACAGAGTGGGCCAATATATGGGTATTCACATAGTATAGTTTGGTGCACCAAGCTGGTTAGGATTTATTATTATTTATGTTGTATGAGCTGTTAAAATATCATTGCTCTTAGATCTAGTTATAAAGGATGCATTTCCTGACCTCCATATTTCTTAAGTCACACCTTGGCCATCTTACTGTCTTGTTCCTCTGTAGAGGGCCAGAAACCTATGAAAGCAAGATCTCCTAATCCTGCTAGAATATGCCCCATGTAGTTAATATCTCTGACTATTTTCCAGTCTGCTTCTAGTGGTGGCACTCTGCCCTTGGGATGGGCCAGCCTTGGTAAATCTGACTGTCCTATCAAGGTATAGGCTCCCAGAGCTAGCATAGGACCTGGGGCTTGGTCTAGGGGATAGGCCAGGGCCTAGAGGGGGAACAGGAGTGGGAAGTAAGGGCCACAACATTGGTTAGGTCTTTAGTAGTTTGAATGTTCTCAAATCCATTCTAGTCTCTCTAGTCATTATTAACATACATGAAAAAAGATAAACCATCATATAAAACATGTTTTATTGGTTGTCCCAAATGTGGATTTCTCCAACTGAGCTCCCATTCTGAAACTAAGCTAATGGTCTCGCTAGCCAGACTAAATAAATAGTTGATGTTATAACTCCGTTTCCTCCTTTATTGTGCACCACACAGTTTTGTATGTGCTCAGTGGCTCCATGATTTTGAAAATGACTGGTTTGTAAGCTTATCTTTGTGTACGATTTAGATGCAGTCCTCAAGCTGCCTGGACACCATGGGCGTGTCCTTTCTGCCGCCCCACCATGCCCACTTGGAGACCATCGGCTTGGTCAGACACATCAGTGTGGAGACTACTTCTACACAAGGCAACCTCTTAAAATAGTTCAGTCCATTGAAAATCTTCAGTCTCTGTTGTCAATATTCTATTGCCCTTCCTTCCTTCTTCCCCAGACAGAAATGGACTACAGAACAAGCTTTATTGAATTTATTTGCTTTGCATTAATAAAAAGAAAGAAAGAAAGCTAAAAGAAACAAGTAAACTTATCAGAATACATTTCTAGGCACTGAAAAAACTTAAGCTCATGATTAAAAATTGAGGTCTGTTAGTACTTGGGGAGATATCATTAAGGGGGATGTAATGATGTAATGAAGGCATAGGCAAAAATGGGGAAGGGAAGTGTTAGAGCTAATATACCAGGACTACCTATGTTAAAGGCATTGGTTTAAATAAACTATTCACTAAAGGAATATAAATGGAATGAAATCCAGTCAATCAAAAACTTAACATTATCAAAAGGGCAAAACTAGAGGATCAAAATAAGGAGATGTCTTATAGATTAAATGAAAAATCCAGCATGATGTTGTAGAGCATGTCATTTTACCATCATCATTAAAACCCAGCATCAATTATTTAAGTTAGCTATAGAATCTCATTGCCTCTCTAAACTTGGTTTTGAATGGGGAGGCATCCAACATAGATGGTCAAAGCTGCATGTCTGTTTAAGCAAAGCAAGCACAATGTGACAAAAGTAGATGTCCTTTGGAATTAGGATGTCCTTTGGAGCTAGGTTTACTGTTAAGGCATCTAAACGTAGATCTCTCATAATGTTTGCTAAACTTGAGAGATAGAATAAATGTGGAGAAACTGAACATGAAAAAGTTATTTAGGTGGGGAAAACCCACCTGCCATAGGTGACACCATTCCATAGGCTTTGGATCCTGGAATATATATACATTCCAGAAAGTGAATTGAACATAGTAATTCACTACTTTCCATATCTTGACTGGAAAAGCAATGTGACCAACTTCCTCAAGTTCCTGCTGCTGAGAATTCCCTGCTACAATGGGCTGCACACTCGAACTCTAAGCCAAAATAAGCCCTTTCTCCTTTAGCTAGATCTTATCAGAGAATTTATTACAGCAATAGGAAAAGTAACTAAGATGCTGAGTTACACAGAGTTCTTTCCCTTAAGCCTGGAGCCGGAGAGGCAGGACACTCTCCAGAGGACCCAGACACAGTCTAACTAGTGGGCTTGCTATCTTCTTGGTTGAAAGTACATCCATTCCCTGGGCTAAATTACCTGAATCTTTCCACTGAAATTATTCGGTTGAAAGAAATGGCAATCTTTTAGTTGCTGGAGCAAAATGTGGTTGTTTTCTTTCTTCTAAGGCACAATGTTTTGCAATTCTATAGCATAACTTTTCCGGAGAACATGCTGGATTTGGGGATATTGGTAGTGACTTACTGAGGGTTAGACATTAGTAGCATTTATTTCACTCAATTAAAATGTTAATTTCTATTTCTAATGTTATTTTTCTTAATAAAAACTAGCCCTAGTAAAAATGTTATATGAAATTACCACAGCTACTAGCAATTATTACTGAAAATGCTGCTGCTCTGTCCAGGAGCTATTTATTTCATGATCTCTGACATTTGGCTCCATGCTTGAGATTTCTTCTTGGCCATTGCGAACCACACAGGCTCCTCAGGTGGTGAAAATTTGGGTGGCAGACTTGAAGAGCGTCTGGTTTCTCTTTCACTGATATATGGATGAGGCAAGTTCTGATCACCAAATGCAACTGGAATCACAACAAACAACATACAGTCAGAAATCCCAGAGACACTGGAATATATTTAAAGATGAAGTGAAATGCACCATCCTTGTATGTTTTCTATGATCACCCAGTTCTTAGTACTTTCCAACCATTGTTCTCTTAGAAGTCAGACTTCTAAAAATCAGAGCTTGGGTGAAGGGTGCAGTAGTTATGTATGTCCAGGGGGCAGCATCAAGTTGGAAATGGCTATAGGATTATGGCCATGGCAAGGCATGTGAGGTGATTCTTGCAGCCAATCTTTTGACATTTACTATTTGACTATGTTATACTTTTGAACTCACACCCAAAGGGAGACATATTATACCTATTCCTTTTTTTTTAAATTTCAGATCTCTTTTCACTAGACACTAACACTGTGAAATTAAATAACTGATGGCTCAATAGATCTATGTAATAAGAGCCAGAGAAAGAATACTCTGCCAACTACTGTGGCCAGACAGACTGCTGTTTCCCAACTCTACTCCCTCCCTTGTCCTGCTCTACAGCTTAAAAGCTTCAACTAAACAAGTGGTTCTCAATTCTAACTACACAGTGGAATCATCTAGGAATGTTTTTCAAATGCCAGAGTATCTGGGTGTGATGGGACATGCCTGTAATCCCAGCATTTGGGAGGCTGAGGCAGGAAGACTAGGAGTTTGATGCTCTAGCTTGGGCTGTATCACTGGAATCAAATGACAACCACAATAACAGAAAACAAAAACAAAAACAAAACAAACAAAAAACAAAAAAAGAGAACACAAAAACTGTCAGTGTCCATTTCTTGAACCAACTGAATCAGTAGGGAAGCAGTTAGGACTATCTATCATTTAACAAGCTTCCTGGTGGATCTACTCTTCAGGAGATCTGAGAACCACATTTCAGGAATATACAGCTCATAAGACATGGATCAATATGATGACTGCTATTTCCACAGTGAAATAATGGGTCCCTGAGTTAAATGTAAGTCCATCCTCCTCTCCAGTTTCAGTAAGAGTCCAGGGATGATGGTGTACCAGAGGCCAGAGGCCTTGAACCAGACCAATGATTCATTGCAATGAACATTTGCAGATGAAGCTGATTGGACAAAAGGGTATATATACTGTGTGACACACTGCAGCTCTCAATGTCACTAAAATGAATGAAGAGGTGTTGGAGAGGTGGTAAAGACAGAGGAGTGAAGTGTGGTTCTTTGCTTGTTTTTTTTTGTTTTTAATTAAATTTTGGGGGGTGTTCTTTGGGTGGATGCGGCAGGGCTGAGGGGAGGATATGGAGGGACTTGAGGTGAGTGGGATTGGGGTGTGTGATGTGAAATTCCTAAAGAATCAAGAAAAGATTTATGTTACTTTAAAAATATCCATCCTCCTCTCCTTCAGCTCCTGCTGAGGAAATCCCTCTGGTACATAACTCTCACTGATGAGGTCACAGTCGATCATTTCCTGTCGCATTTATCTGCAGCATTCAACATACCCCCATGTCTCACACCCCTAGTCAGAATATAGAGTGTATGAAGTGAGCCTTTTCAATGAATCAGTGCTACCGGGCCTTTACAGTGGATTATCAACAGTTTCATTGAGGTTAGAACAGGTGAAGAAACATTGCTTTGCTACACCTAGAAAATGACTTAGTGCTTTCCTCTCCTATCTAGCACAGGAACGTTTTGTGCCTTGCCTTGTCAGCTTCTTCAGTGAGGTGTGAGAGACTAGAAAGGGCTATGGAAATTGTACACTGCACTCAGATATAACAATTGAACTTTCTTAAAGTAAATCTGTTGCATTCCATGGAAGAGACAAGAAAGAATCATGAAGCTGATTTGATTAATAAGAGAAATACATTGAGTGAACTTGAAATTGCAAAACATTTCACCACATTCCTCCATGGCTAGTTTTGACAGATCAGAATGTGTGCTTTTACCTGTTTTTGTAGACTTATACAGCTTTGACATCTCCTGTCTGGGAACAGTGGAAGAAAAAGTCATTCTTGACGGGCTATCAGCTATGGGTTCATGTTCCTGTAATACCAAAATGAAAACAAAACCTTTGTAAGTTCTGACAATAACGACAGCAAACTACTCAGAGGATCACATGGTGTAAGTGTTAGGATCCTGCCCTCACTCCTACACGTGTGCAGCTCAGGGTCTTGTGTCTTACGTCATCAGGGGGTGCTCGCCACTACGTACGGTACAGCATGGTCACATAATCTGATGCTTAAAAACCTGATGCTGACCCTCTCTCTCTGCTCTCTTCTCTGCTCTGGTCCCTCCCCTCCCCCCACCATCTTTCTCTCTCTCCAGGCCTGGCTCCCCTCTTTCCCCCTTCCCCGCTTCCCTCCTAAAATGCTCTGAAAACTAACACTGGGTTCTGTCGTGACCGTGACCTTTCCATGAGGTAACTAGCACCACACGCCACAACCAGTGCTGCCACCAGCGCCGATTATCATCCTTTCAGTAAACCCTGTCCGGGGTGCTATAAGCTCAACAATAATCAGGAAAAAAGAGATAGAGGATAGAGATATTGATTCGGAAGTATACATCTAGATAGAAATATATAACTATAGAAATTGATTATATACATCAATAACAAAAGATAGCACAAAGCTCCTTGGGCTTAGAATACATACATACATACATACATACATACATACATACATATTTAATGATTTATTTGGAATATGTATTACTTAATGATGTATTGGTTTTTATTTTGTGTGTTCAAGTATTCTGCTGTATATATGTGTGTACACCCCAGGCACTGCCCCTGAGGCCAGAAGAGAATATTGCATCCCTGGAACTGGAGGTATGGATGGTCATGAGCCACTATGAGGGTGCTGGGAACTGAACCCATGTCCTCTGCAAGAGCACTAAATCCTCATAACCACTGAGTAATCTCTCCAGTCCCAGAACTTAAATTATTAACAAATACTCAAGCTGACTTTCAGATAAGGAAGAAAAGCTATCTAGTCACACAAATTGTGTGAACAGACTGATAGGAGAATACCTTCTCTCTTATCTATGTCCATAACTGTGCCCAATCTCCACTGCTTTCAGAAGCTAAGTAGTGCAAGACCTGGTTATTACTTGGATGGGAGAACAACCTTCTCTATAGCATGTACCACCACTTAGCTGTGAGCTAACAGAATGTGATAGTTACAAACAAATCTGCTCAGCTGGTTTCAGTGAGCACTATACAATTTTCTACCTTCCCAGACTAGTTGGTATATGACTAGAAGTGCTTTTTCCACTAGGAAATGGTGTAACTGTATTGTTTAGGCCTTTAAAGTTGATCTCTACACAACTGTTCTGAATCAACGTGTTTACACATGCTAGGATCTGATTTTGAAATTGGGAGGAATGCTAGCTTTGAGCTCAAATTTTTAAAGTTAATAGTCACAATGTGTAAGTAATGAGTTAAAATGAAAAGGGCATTCACTTACAGGGCTCTTTACTATGTGCAGCTCCAGGCATCACAGAGACTCTTGTAATGTATTCTCTGTGGGGAAAGGGGCCTACTGTGTTTATAGTTTGATTCTCATTTATGAAAATCATATGCATGTACTTAAAGGTGTAATATATAGTTGCTCAGTTTTTACCCTATTGGTTATCTCTGTTTTATTGTTGTTGTTTGTAGTGATAGGGCTGTTGTTGTTTTAACTACTTCTTTTTATGCAACCAATTTCATGGAAACCTGCTTTAGAATATTTAGGGCAAGGCTTGATTTATAGACTATCTTCATATCCAATACTTTTCATAAATGCTCCAAGAGCACCAAGGCTGTCACATTTGTGTGAATACAAATAAAGACCCTTAAAGAAGAACTGTTCTTGATTAATGCTCCCAATAAGAGATGGTCACTGCATGTCTGACATAATTCCCAGTGCAAGCTTAGTCAGTGGCTCCACTAACCTTTACTGGAATTTCCAAGTCTGGCTCATAATTTGACTCATGTCTTGGTTCCTTGGTCTCACCCCTATTTTCAACTTTGGTCTTTGTTTTTTTGAGAAAGTGTGACACAAAGCCCTTTTGCCTCTGTTTTGCCACATTGATCCAAGCTGGTTCTGTACTGTAATCTGCCTTCCAATTAGAGGTCTTTCCTGAAAAAGAAATGAAAAGAATTAGAACAGAAGCTAGGCAGAAGGTCATCAGTCTGGGCGAGGTTGCCCACAGTAGTGTTCCAAGTGGGATCCTTTCTGGTTGTCAAACAAGAATAGATAGGATGTAGAGAAGGGCCATTCTCTTTTGTACCCTTCCTAAAAACTGGGAAGGCAAGATTAAATAGTTCAATAGTTGTGGATCCCTTACTGAACCCTTTCTTTCCTTTAGCTATCCCTCTTCACAATCCCAAATCAGGGCAAGACAATGGTTGACAGGTAGGCTGAGAAAATTCTCAAGATGCCAGAGACTCAGACCATTGATATAATCCCCCAAACGCTAAGAAACATCTTCTTATAGTCTGTCACTTCTTTGTCCCTTGTGCCATGGTGAAATAGCTGTGACCAGAGGCAGAGACAAGACTAGGCACAGGTGATACCGAGGGCACAACGTTTTTGGAAAAACGTAGGACTCAGAAGGTCACCTTGATCTGGATTAAATTAAGATGATTTCAGGGTAAGAGTGTAAACATATTGCTCTTAATGAACTGAGTTTTGGAGATCTGTTTAGCAGATTAAAGTGACATGGTGTATTAAAGTTATAATTATTATTTTTTTAGAAACTCATAGGAGTCTGCCCAAAGAATACTATACATGAGTTAGATGGAGAAGGAAGAAGAGGTGATTATGAGTATATTAATGAAATGTGCATGGATGTTGGAACTGCTGCAACATTGGAAGACTACAAAGAAGTTCCTTCTGAATCTATTCATCCAGGATGGGGCACTGCCCCACCTCTAAACCCACGACTAGTCCTGTCAAAGCAACAGTACAGTAGGAAGCCTAGAGGCTAGAGAGTTCACAGTCCATCCACCCAAGGCTTTGCCTTGCAGGTCTTTCCTCTACCTGGAAAGACAAAACTCTCACCTGGAGGCCTGTAAACTGCTGGCTTCTTGAAAGGGCCTTCATATCTGGGCCTGCTCCCTTGTTTTTCTGCAAAGCTAAGTATTGGGCTGAAATTCCCTAGGCTTCCACTGAAGCCCTGGGGAGCTCCTTTGTCCATCCATTCTTTGCTTGCTGGGACAACCGGTGTGCAAGGATCAAGATTCTCAGTCCCACTCTTCTGTGAAATTCTTCGAAGTCGCACTCCAAAAACATTTTCGACATCAGCCTTGCTGGTGGATACCATCGGAGGGCTCTCGTTTCCATCAGGACCCTGAGGAACTTCCTCCTTGGAGTAAGTGCCTGTGCAAACAAATGCTTTCTGGGCAGGACCAGTAGTGAGCTTTCCAGGTTTGGTAACAGAAGTTGGGGTGCTTTGAATGAGGTCCCCATAGCCTTGTGTGTATTTCGTGGTTTTCTTTGGAGAATCTGGGCAAGACCAGCTGCCAGTATTTTGAGAAATGGTCCCTTCGGCAGCAGCATTAGCAGAGCTTAAATAAACTTGTTGCTGATAGTCAGTGATCAAGAAAGCCTGAGTAGGCTGACCGGGAGCCCACTGCCCCTCGGGATAGCTCCAGTCCACAGGAACATTTGCGGAGCCTGTTGATAAAATCGGTGGCTGCAGCCCAGCTACATTGAAGGCCTGAGAAGGCTGTGTGGAAGGCAGCTGGTCTTCAGACCTCACCCACTCTTTGGGAATACTGACAGAAACTGAGACTTTCTGGCCATACTCAAGCTTTCCGAGGGGCTGAGAGGCATCCGCCGCAGAACTGCTCCACTTGGCAGGGGCACCCTCAGAATATGACACGATTTCCTGTGACTCTTCAGGCCTTCTGAGGGACTGTGAAGGCGGCTTCATGGGCAGAGCCTTCAAAGCGGTGTCTTCCTTGGGTTCATCATCCCACTTGTATAAGAACGTTTGCTCCTCGAGTTTAGGCTTCAATAAGGATCTGGAAGGACGGCTTCGGCTCTGCAGCATAGGCTTCGTATAAATGTCCGCCTCACTAGCAGTGCTCCCTGAAAAGATTTGCTCTGCCATAAACTTCACAAATGACTGGGGAGAAGAGCTGCTATCCTGTGGTTTCTTAGAGCTGTCTTGAGCAGTAACACTCTCTAGGCTGGAGGACATTTCCTGAATTTGAGGTCTCATTAAGAATGGGGTGGGACCTTTGAGAGGCAGTGACTTCCAAGGAACGCCTCCCTCAGCTGAGGTACTCTCAAAACTTATGGGTGTTTTCGGGACTTGATGTTTGATGATGACTTGGGAAGGGTTTCTGGAAAGCCATGCCTCCTTGGAAACCTCCTCCTCTTTGGCAAAACCTTCTAGATTTGAGGTTTGTTGCTCAAATGCAGGGCCCAGCCATGGCTGAGTAGCAAATTTGGAAGGCATTGGCTTGATAGGAATGCCCCATTCTCCAGAAGTTCTGACTGAATCTGGGGAAATTTCTTCCTTAAATCCTGTGCTTATTGGGGGCTGAGAATGACGCCTTCTAGGCCTCATCATTACAGAAACTCCCTCCTCTGCTGTATAACTCTCTGGATCTACTCTTGGCTGGAAAGGGAATCTAGAAGGAATTAGCTCCATGGAGCTGCTCTGTGGTGCAGAAATGCTCACTAACTCAGTGGAGACTGGTTGTTTGACCACTGACCCCATCAAGGGCTGAGAAAGCATTCTGGTAGCTGGTGGTTCAACAGGAATGCTCCAGGCTGCCACTGGAGCACTGTCTGAAGGCACAGTGACTTGTTCAAATGGAGAAGTTGGCCATGGCTGCAAAGGGTGTCTAGAAGACATTGGCTCTACAGTGACGATCTGTTGTACAGATGGGTTCATAGATCCTGAGGAAACTGGTTGTTGGACTACTGATCCCATCAAGGGCTGAGAAGGCATTCTGGGAGCTGTTGGATAACTATGAGTGGACCATGCAGAAGGAACATTGCCAGGGGGTACAGATATTTGCTCAAAGGTAGGAGTCAACCATGACTGGGAAGGGCATCTGGGGGAACCTGGCTGCACAGAGATGCTCCCTTGGGCTTCAGGGCTATCTAGACCTGTAGGCACTTGCTTAAATTTAGGGCTAGCCTGTGTTTGGAAGATACGTTGAACAGATACTGGCTCCATAGGGCTGCCCCATTGAGTGGAAGCGCTCACTGGATCTCGGGTCATCTGTGGCTGGAATTTGGGCTTTACTGAAGGCTGAGGAGGCAGTAGTTCCACCAAAGTGGCACCTTCTACAGAGGTACTTTCTGAGGCTGGATGACTTTGAGGATTTGATAAAGACTGAGCAGAATATTTGGTGTGCAGTGGGCCCATTGAAATTATCTTTGCACCAACAGCTTCAGATTCTAAAGGCACATTTTGATAAGGCTGCTGCACAGGCTGGGAAAGGGTAGGACACCCATGCTCCGTAGAAGGGTTCCCTTCAAAAGCTGTGCTCTCTGGAGTTGAAAATGATCGCTTCCCTTGAAACTTTGTCCATGGCTGGAAAGGGTGTGCCCGAAGCCTTGGATCCATAGAAACACCTCTTTCAAAAGCAGAAGCCTGGTGCTTGATGAAGGGTTTCAACAGGGGCTGAGAATGATGCTGAGGAGGCGGGGGCTCCATAAAACGGCTTCCCTCAAATGCAGCACTTTCTGCACCCAGTGGTATTTCCTTCTTGATGTTTGATCTCACCAAGGGCTGGGAAGAGTATCTGAGAGGCTGTGAAGCAATACGATCTTTAAAAACAGCAAACTCTGGGCCTGCAGAAACATCTTTCTCAAGTACTTGTCTGACTGGGGGCTGAGAATGGTGTCTGAGAACCAGGGCCTCCATAGAAGCCACCTCTCCCATGGTCGAAATGTCTGTACTCGAGGGTACATTTTGCTCAACATTGTACCCCATTGGGTGCATCAAAGCCTTTCTAGGGGACGGTGACTGCATATATTTGTCCCAGTCAGCAGCAATGCCCTCTGGACCTGCAAACATTTGATGCTCAGACTGAGGGCTCACCCACGGCTTGACAGTGTGGCTGAGAGGCAGTGGTGCCACTGATCTGTTCTGTCCTACAGAAATGTTCATTGAAATGGGGGTTTGCTGCTGAATAATAGGGCTCACAATGGGTAGAGATGTGTGCATGAGGCGCAGTGGCTTAGCAGAAACACTCAACTCTTTTGGAGCACTCTTTGAAACTGGAGGCACTTCTTGCTGGTCTCTGAACTGACCCCGGGTCTGTTGAGAACATTCGGGAGGCTGCTCTTCCTCCGTGCTGCTAAGATCCTCAGAACTGTGGTACTTCTCAACGTAACTACTTGACTCTGTGGAGACTTCCTTTTCTTCAGACCCCTGTAAGGCCTGGGAATGTCTCCTGGGAGTTAACTGCTCTTGAGAGATTGAATCTATGCTAAAACTTCTTGATTCTGAGCATTCTTCAAACTCCCCCAAGGACTGGGAAGAGTGGGCAGATGTCATCTCCTCACAGCTTCTCTGATCTTCTGAACTGTCTAGGTCTAAGGAGACTTCTCTAGCTTTGGGGTTTCCAAATGACTGGGAGCAATAGCCTAGAGGGGGCTGCCGCTCCACCTTGCTCAGTTCTGCACCTACATTTTCTGATTTGAGGAAGACATCATCATCATCTTGAGGGTTCCATGCAAGCTGAAAAGAATGTGTGGGACCTGGTTGCACTTCAGAGCTACTCTCATACTCTGAAGAACTCTTCGTATCAGAGGAGATTTCCCTTTCAGTTGGCCACCTTCTGAAAGGAAGAGGCAATCTCTGCTTAGGAACAGTATCTTCTGCCTTAGCGCTTGAAACACTTGCTGAAAAAGCCTGAAGAGAACCTCTGGCATGCCTCTCTCTGTGGTAAGCTGTGCTCTCCATTTTGGGTTGAAACTTTTGCAAACCAAGGCTGGATACTTCTTCCTTTTCTCCACGGACTTGAGAATGATGTACACATGCCTGGACCTCTATTGTCCTCGAGGCAGTGGCCTCTTCTTGGCTTGTGGAAGATTTGTTTAGCCGTGAAAACAAAACAGCTCTATCCCTTTTTTTCATGCCTTCAGAAGAGTCTTCTTCACGGCTGAGTGGCAGACCACCAACCATGGACTCTGCCACATTTGTAGGTGTAGGTTGTCGTGCTGCTGTTCTTTGGACTTCAACTTTCATGGCAGCCATTTCCCCCTTCACATTCTTTTCATCTACAGACATCTCCTGAGGAGTAGTAACTTGCACTTCTGCAGTTGTAGTATGCTCTTTGCCTTGCTTCTCCAGGAAGAGCTTCAAGAAAGCTTGGTCCCTGCTGATCAACTCTTCGTTAGGTGAGGAATCACCTCTACTGCTCTCGTCACCGTCTTGAGTGTATTGTGCAAGGCTTCTTTCGATGATCCCCCACTCACTTTTGGCCCTTCTTCTACGTCTTCTTGGTTGGGATCCTGAAGTCGAGTATCCTGTGCTTGAGGCACCATCGGTACTTAGAGTCTGATCTCTTGTCTTATCCTGAATTTCGGTTTTGTAGCTCTGCTCCTGGCTTGTGGGCCCTGTACCAAATGTAAAAAGGAAAGGAGAGATGTGTGTGCTTTCAACTTCCTAAAAGAGTACTACTCCTCCCTGGCTATGTTTACTACTGAATCCCCTGATATGAAGATGTAACTATGCAGAAGACATTCTCCTGTTCACTATTAGCTTTAAGTTATGGGAAATGTTAATATCAAAGGGAAATTTCAATCCTATGAGCAGATAGCACTTCATCAGTAGTCTGATTGACCATTAGGTGTGAGATTCAAAAAGAGGCAAATTATATTTTTGTAACACTGTTTACATTTGAGAAATATGACTGGAGCAGGAGCAAGGAGAATTCTTTTAAAATGACTTTCGTATTATTATTTTATGTATGTGGATGTTTTGCCTGCATGTATGTCTGTGCACCACATATGTGCCTGGTATCTGGAGAGGCCAAAAGAGGGCCTCAGATCCATTGGAGTTACAGATGTTGGTGAGCCTCCAAGTAGGGAAACGAAACTGGGTCCTCTGGAAGGGCAGCAATTGCTCTTAACATCTGATCTGTCTCTCCAGCCCAGCAAGGGGAAATTTTTACTTTCTGATTAATATTCTTATTTTCTATATAGTACTTATTCAAACTTCTTGAAATTCTGTATTATATGGATTCATGGATTTTTTTCAGAAAAATGTCAAAGGAATTATTTGAGAGGTTAAGATGATGGCCCCCTTTTCTTCTGTTTTCTACCTCCTTGCCTTAAGACAGTCCTGTGTAACACACGTGTAAAGCAGTTCTTTGAATACCCTCAAAGCAGAACTCCCAACACCTCATCAATTGCATCTGTGTAAGTGCTCTGATATAGATATGATAAGATGAAAGGGTAGATTATTTAATCAATTTTTAAAGAGCAACAACTTGTTTTAAATGTTTTACATTGCTATGGATTTTAGTTTATTGATATAAATTTAACGTTAATTTTGTTATACTATATATTTCTGCTCTTGTTTCAGGTATTATGTTCATGCAACTCATTTAAAATTGTAATGTATAATTAAGAAATACTGATTAATAACTAGTTAGCTATGACAATCAAACTTATAGTCATGTTAGTTAAGTTTTTAGGTATATAAAGATATATTTCAATTAGGTAGGTAATCTTCAAACACTTACAGAATATGGCATTTAAAATGTTTTAAAAACTTAGACTTTTCTGAACAATGAGACACGTCTGCTCCTGGCAGCACCAATTACTTCAAGGAAGATGATGGGCATCAAAGACACTCCATATGGAGTTTATCTTCTTCTTGGCAAAAATAGCCATTAGGCAAGAGGCTGCTCTTGCCTGGACTGCTGATAATATGTTGTATAAACTGGACATACAGGACCCATAGGAAAATGACCACTGAATTTGCCAAAACAAGGTAAAATGGTTCTTTAGGTTCCTGCTTTGCAGAGGAGACTGCCAAACATTCTACAGGACACAGGAAAAATGACTGAGAGGCTAGGCCTGTAGGCTGAAGATGGATGAACCAACGTTGCAGAGGAACTTTGAGGGACTGTCCAGGTAGCCAGCTGTCTCCATCATTCTAGACTTTTGGAAGTTGCTTACAATGCCCTTCCTGTTTACTTAGGTAATATTATATCCTTCTAGAGTCTTTGATGTAGTTGAAGACGAGATAGTTATAATTATAATTTTCCTTGGTTATGATAAAAGATAAATTAGATATAAAACCTTAGACTCACAAAATAGGATAGATGGCAGAATATTTTCTTTAAATTTGCCAAATACAAATAGACTAGATACTGTAATTGTAATTCTTGCTTGATAACTGTTTTGTTATATGTAATTTTACTATAATAAAGTTAAAGCCTTCCTTTTTGATTAGACAGAAAAGGGGAAATGCTGTAAGATAATACTCTTGTACATTGGTTTAATAAAATGCTGATTGGCCAGTAACCAGGCAGGAAGTATATGTAGGACAAGTAGAAGAGGAGAATGCTGGGAAGAGGAAGGGCAGAGGAGGAGTCACCAGCCAGACACAGAAAAAGCAAGATGACAAGGCAGAATTGAGAAAAGGTAACAAGCCATGTGACTAAATATAGATAAGAATTATGGGCTAATTTAAGTGTGAGAGCTAGTCAGTAATAAGTTTCAGCTAATGGCCTCTGCGTGGTTATTTTATAAGCAGCTGCGGGTCTAAGGGGGCCAGGTGGGACCTGAGAAACCTTCTGAATACAAGTGCTTTTTTCAGGACTTTTTTCTGTGCAGTTTGATCTAGGTGGTAAAGGACCCAGTTGTGGGTCCTTCTTCACAGACATTGAGTCTGTCGTGCCACGTAGTGGTTGCATATGCAGCATACAGCACAAAGAAGAGCGTCTGCTCTTTCTGGATTAGGCCTTTCCTGTGCAACAGCAACCAAGGTAGACCAGGGATATTGACTCAGATCTACCTCCATGGGTGAAAAATGAGATTACGCTCTTAATCCATGTCCCTTTCTTCCTCCCTCTTGTCCTTCTTTGAAAGACTTTTTTAGTGTTTTGTTTGTCTGGGACATGCCTTAAGCCCTATCTTTGAAACCACACGTGAAATCACTTATAGAAAACCCTGACAACCATTCAATTTAAGTGACGGAACTGAAATTTAATTTTGTCAAACACTGCACGAAATTAGCTTGCCATCTAGCTAAAGCTAAACTCCATCCATGTACACATGCAAACACACATACACAGAGTTTTCACTCTAGTGGAATTCATTTGGAAATTGATCAGGTGATGGCTGCCAAGGATATCTGGCTGCAACTGCAGATGAGCTCTAGTAGCCATGGATATGTGAAGCCATTGTGCACAGTAAACCTTCTCTATACTGGAAGAGAAAGGTGATTCCTAGGAGAATGATTTGGGAGAGCCAGTTCAGTTCAGTTGTCCCTATCTTCTTATGTTGTTGGGGAAGAATACTGAAGAGGCCATCACGAGCTCTACTCTGCCTCACTCAGCAAGCATATTCACTTGAAAGAATTGAACACATTTACAAAGAACGTGCCTCTCCAGTTGGAAATTCACTTAGATCGGATAGAAAACCATGTGTAATCCTTTCCACAAAGCCTGTACATACATCGTTTTTGCCAGTTTAGCTTGAGAATCTTGGACTGTGCTTGCATGAACCTCTTTTTTTAATTAAAAGCTTTGTGTATGGGTATCTACCTCAGAAAAGGTTCTCAGCTCTTTTCACTAGTAAGCTAGGCAGAAAGCAGAAGGACAGAGAATCACACAAAAAGTCTCTCACAGTGGAGATCCTGCTTCCCTGGTTGTGGTGGGTGTCTTGGGGCCTAATGCATGCATAAGCTTTCATTATTTTTTTAATTATGTCTATGGGTATGTGCAAGTAGGTGCCCACAGAAGTCACACTGTCAGATTCCCCTGGGGCTGGAGTTACACACAGTTGTGAGCTGCCTTATTTGAGTGCTGAGAACCAAACTGAGGTCCTCTGAAAGGGCAGAATATGCTCTTAGCTGCAGAACCCTCTCTCCAGCTCACTTGTATACACAGGACATTGAAAATCCCAAGAGGACCCAGGGTAACATTTTTGTTTATAGCTCTCACCACACTGTACTGTGCATCAAAGCCAGAGAGATCCACAGGCTGGCAGTGAAGGTATGCTAACCTGTGTTGTCCACCTTCTGCTCCTTTTCGTCTGCTTGTTTCGGCTTGGTTATAGCCTTTTCTTTAGTTCCCAGCAAAGGATACTGCTCTTCCTGCTTTTCTTTGGCCTGAAACAAAGTTTTTTTTTTTTTTAAAAAAAAAAAAAAAACAACAAAGAACATCATTCTACTGGCATGCTCCTCAGACCTTTATTCCAGTGAGCTAGGCAGAAGGCAGAATGTCAGAAGGGTCACAGGTCGTCTCCCATAATGGAGAGCCTGCCTCCCTGGGTTGTGGTGAGGTGTCCAGGGACCCAATACCTGTATAGGCCTTAGCCCCCTCTTTCTCTTCCCTCCAAATACGTCCACATATTCCTTCTTGTTCTCTTTCAAATTCATGGCCTATTTTATATTAATGATTATTATTGTGTGCATATATATAATGTTACTTCTATGCATGTTTTCAGGGTTGACCATTTGGTATTGATAAATCAATTGATATGCTTTTCCCCGAGGAAGACTATTTCTCCTGATCTTAGTATTCCTTAGTTGTCTGTAGTTCTTTGTATAGGGTTGGGCCCTCATGGGGTTTTTCTCAGTCACTTTGGCTTGTCTATGGATGTGTCATTGTTCAGCCCATGTTTAGGCTGTCATGTTAGTGAGACCTCATAGGTATAGCGTCTGAAAGATAGAGGCAACTTTGGATGAGTACCTGCATTATTTGTACTTTCATGCTCTCCCTATAAAATACTTGTGCTAGCCAATCTTTGGGTCCCTTCCATCTATTCTAGTCCAGAATACCCAAAGAATTAATTGGGTATTTGAATGGCAAAATTGTTTTTGCTGACACATCCTTTTAAACACCAGTATCTTTGATTTCTTAACTTTAATTGGAAATCTCTTACAAAAGCATTAGTTCTTTGTTTTCTTTTTTAAAGGTTTTTATTACATTCATTTATTTATGTGCGTTTGTGTGTGCACACTCATGTACAAATGCCACAGAGAGTGTGTGGAGACCAGAGGACAACATGCAGGAGGCTAATCTTTCCTTGTACCCATCTTTTTATATGGGTATTGGGGAACAAACTCAGGTCCTCATGCATGTGATTTTATCTATCTATCTATCTATCTATCTATCTATCTATCTATCTATCTATCTATCTATCTATTCATTCTACAACCCAACCACAGTTAACCCTCCCTCCTCTCTTCCAGTCCCTACAACCCTGCCTCCCCTATTCCACTCCCACCCCCAGCATCCACTCCTCCATTTCTATTCAGAAAAGTGCAGGCCTCCCATGGATATCAACAAAACATGGTATATCAAGTTGCAGTAAGACTAATGACCTCCCCCATGTATTAAGGCTGGGCAAGGCAACCTAGTATAAGGAGTAGATTCCCAAGAATGAGCCAAAGCATTAGGGACAGCCCCCGCTCGCACAGTTAGGAGTTCCACAAGAACACCAAGTTACACAACCATAACATATATGCAGAGAGCTTAGGTCAATCCCATGCAGGCTCCTTGGTTGTCAGTTTAGTCTCTGTAAGCCCGATGCAAAAATACTCACAAACCAAATGCAAGAACACATCAAAAAATTCATCCACCATAATCAAGTCATCTTCATCCCAGAGATGCAGGGATGGTTCAACATATGAAAATCTGTCATGTGATCCACCATATAAACAAACTGAAAAAAACCCACATGATGATCTTGCTAGATACTGAAAAATCCTTTGACAAAATCCAACACCCCTCATGATAAAAGTCTTGGAGAGATCAGGGATACAAAGGACATACCTAGACACAATAAAAGCAATATACAGCAAGCCTACAGCCAACATCAAATCAAATGAAGAGAAATTCAAAGTAATTCCACTAAAATCAGGGGCAAGACAAAGCAGTCCATTCTCTCTATATTTATTCAATATAGTACTTGACGTTTTAGTTAAATCAATAAGACAACTAAAGGAGATCAAAGTTATGAATTGGAAAAAAAGAAGTTAAAGTATCGTTATTTGCAGATGATATAATAGTATACATAAGAGACCCAAAAGATTCTACCAGGGAACTCCTACAGCTGATAAACATCTTCAGCAAAATGGATGGTTATAAAATTAACTAAAAAACTCAGTAGTTCTCCTATATACAAATAATACATGGGCTTAGAAAGAAATCAGGGAAACAACACCCTTCACAATAGCCACAAATAATATAAAATATCTTGGGGAAACTCTAACCAAGCAAGTGAATGACCTGTATGACGAGAACCTCAAGTTTCTGAGAAAGAAATTGAAGAAGATATCAGAAGATGGAAAGACCTCACATTCTGATGGATAGTTAGGATTAATATAGTAAAAATGGTCATATTACCAAAAGCAATCTACAGATTCAATGCACTCTCCATTAAAATCATAACACAATTTGTTGTACAATATTATTTTAAGATGTGTTACTTTTTTATGCTGTGGAATCATTTGTTTAATAATGCAAAAATGTGCCGCATTATTTTATCTTGCATTTGTTTAACTCTGCAAGGCTGTGTTACATGCCTGTCTAAAACACCTGATGGTCAAATAAAGAGCTGAATGGCCAATAGTGAGGCAGGATAAAGGATAGGTGGTGCTGGCAGGCAGAGAGAATAAATAGGAGAGATCTGGGAGGAAAAGAAGTAGCTAGAGAAGAAGGAGGAGGCAAGGGTCCAGCCGCCCAGCTACACAGCCAGCCATGGAGTAAGAGTGAAAGTAAGAAATACAGAACTAAGAAAAAGATAAAATCCCAGGGGCAAAAGTTAGATGGAATAATTTACAGTTAAGAAAAGTTGGCAAGAAACAAGCCAAGCTAAGGCCAGGCATTTATAAGTAATAATATGCCTCTGTGTGTGATTTATTTAGGAGATGAGTGGCAGGCCCCCCAAAAGAGCAAAAGCAAACAACAACAACAACAACAATCCTTTACAGAGATTGAAAGAATAATACTCAACTTCATATGGAAAAACAAAAAAAACAGGGATAGCTAAAATAATTCTATACAATAAAAAAACTTCTGAAGAATCACCATCTCTGATTTTGAGCTGTACTATGGAGAAGCAATAATTAAAATTGCTTAAAAACAGACAGGTTAATCAATGGAATCAAATCGAAGACCTAGAAGTAAATCCACACACCTATGTAGTGGGTAGCCATTCCAGCTTGGTTCTGGAAGTTCCAACCCCCATTGAGACTCTGGCAACTGTCAAGCCAGGGGCGAGGGGAGGCGCCTGGGGACCCGAGAGCTGGATGGGCCAGCGCTCGCTCTGGGCACTCTCTCGGTGCCGGACGCTGACCGGTGCAGATTGACTGTGCAGAGCTCCGGAGAACACCGCTGGATTGCAATACACCTTCCCCAGACCCTGTGACCTACCCATTACTTAATTTGTGAGTTACGCCATTTAATAAATATCCTTTTAACTACGTGGAGTGGCCAAAATAATTTCTCCAATATCTGGCGCTCACGTGGGGCAAACTCCAAAGGCCTGGGTGGCTCCCGCCGTCTCCTCCCTAGCTGGCGGGTACCTAAACCCGCCTGCAAAGTTCCATACAACCAGGGAACACCTACACGGTTCCATTCCCGAAAAAGGGAGCAGCTAGTCCGATCTCAATTCCCTAGCCTAGCCCCAGACCAGCGAAAGAGGCAGGAGAGTGCTAGCTCCGATTTCCGCCATCTCCCTCCGACTCCAGCCAAGATCGCCAGCAGGCCCTGTTTCGGAGCTGTACCAACGCCACCTGCTGGCTAAAAAGTGCTACTACACGAAAGGTAAGCATATTGTTTCAAGTAAAGGTACTTGATAATTTTACACCTTAAAATTGACTAACAAATTTTGAGTAATTCGTGTAATATGGCCGACAACATTACCTCACAAGAGTTTAAAAACCTTTTTGCCTGTATGATGAATGACATCTTCCTGGAAATATACGACATTCCTAAGGCATATCTGGGCTATACCATTTTGGTATTCATCATAATAATTCACACAGTGTTCAAACACTGGTTTAAGAACAAAGATGAGTCATTATTGGGACTGATACAGGCTTTAAAAGATAGTAATGAAGGCTTACAGAAAAAGATTCTCTCTCTGGAATCTGCTTTCAAAGATAGCAATGAAGGCTTAGAGAAAAAGATTCTCTCTCTGGAATCTGCTTTCAAAGATAACAATGAAGGCTTAGAGAAAAAGATTCTCTCTCTGGAATCTGCTTTCAAAGATAGCAATGAAGGCTTAGAGAAAAAGATTCTTTCTCTAGAATCTGCTAATCAGGATTTACAAAACAGGCTTGTACCCAAAATTGATTTTATTGATAATAAATATGAATATTTAATGGATAGAACACTAACTCTCCAGAGTGAAGTTGTGGCTACTCAGACAGTATATAAGGAAGAAAGATTATCGTTAATTGATAGGATAAGGTCCATGGAATCATGTGTTTCTGAGGAACATAAAAACTTCTATGATTCCATGAGAAATATGGAGTCCCTTGCAAGAGAGGAGGTTCACTCCCTAGAACAGACCCTAGGTGCTCGTTTGCAAGCCCTAGAAAAAACTCTCAGTAAACATGACAAGGGAACTAATAAACAGAAGGTCAAGACCATAGAGGTTGTAACATCTCCAAATGGCTCTCATACAATGGCTTATCCTGTTATTGTCCATGAGAAGCCAGCAGATGACACACACCCCGAGCCATATATGACATATACATTACAACCAATTTCAACAAGGGACTTTAAAAATATAAAGGAAGCAGTAGTTACGTATGGGATACAATCCACATATGTAAAACAGATGTTAAATTCGTGGTCTACCTCACATAGAATCATTCCAGATGACTGGCATCAGTTAATTTCAGCTGTTCTAGAATATAGTCAGCAGTTACAGTGAAAAAGCTGGTTGAGAGAAGAGACAAAAAATTTAGAACAACAAGGTAAAATCAGAGGTTTTGTGATCTCCCAAGATCAAATACTTGATGAGGGATGTTTCGCTGACAGGAATGTACAAGCCACTTATGATAAACATACAATATTCCTATGCCGTACAGCAGCTCTAAATGCTTGGGAAAAAATTCCAGAACCTGGAAAACCAACTGAGGTATACACAAAGATATTTCAGGGACCGCATGAACCCTTCACTGATTTTTTACAAAGACTGAACAGAGCTATAACAAGAGCTGTGTCAGACAAAGAATTAAAAAAAGTATTAACTGAGTCCTTGGCGTTTGACAATGCTAATACAAAATACAAAAAAATACTTATACCATTAAAGATCAGATCAGCTCCTTTGGAAAAATGGATTCAATATACTAATGGTGTTCAGTCTCTTAACTATAATAATGAGGCTTGGATAGGAGAGACAAATCCCAGAGGTAAAAGAAGGCCCCGTGTTACCAAATGTTTTAAGTGTGGTACACCAGGTCATATAAGTAAAAACTGTACATGGGGTACTCCTAGAAGCAATACTCCTTCTAAAAATAGCCTAAACAGGAGACCCCAACCGCCTCCTGGATTATGTAAAAGATGTGACAAAGGCCGACATTGGACCAGTGAATGCAGATCAAAAATAGATATACAAGGCAACCCTTTACTGGCGGGAAACGCCTCAGGGGGCCTCTTGCAGGCCCCCAAACCAAACGTAGTACGAACATTCCCTGCCACTGTGGAAGAAATTCCTCTCCAGGACAACTGAATAAACCAATGCCTAATGTAAAAACCGATACTACAATGGATGATAAAACAGCTTTGATAGCTGGATCACAGTTTACAAAGAACACTATAAAACAAATATTTTGGCAGACTTCCATAAATGAACAAAGACCAAAGCTTAAAATTCAAATTAATGGCCTGGTTCTGGAGGGCCTGGTAGACACAGGTACAGATGTGACTATAATTACACCAAAATCATGACATCCAAATTGGCCTCTTCAAGAGGTAGATGTCCAACTGTTAGGGATTGGCACCCTAACTCAGATAAAACAGAGTTCGAGATGGGTTAAATACATAGGGCCAAAAGGACAGAGAGGAAGGCTGAAGCCTTATATAACAAATGTAGCAATAAATCTTTGGGGCCGAGATCTGTTACAACAGTGAAATACCCAGATTAAAATTCCTACACTTTCAAAAAAGGAATACAGACCAATACATGTTTCTAGGAATAATATCATAACATGCTATAAAAATCAGTCACCAACCATTCAGGCTGTTCACAAACAGAGCACGACTGTTGGTGAACTCTCAAAAGTACCAACTGCCTTACCTTTAAAATGGCTAACTAATAAACCTGTCTGGGTTGGACAATGGCCTTTAACAAAAGAGAAGCTACAAGCTTTAAAACAGCTGGTTCAAGAGCAGTTAAATGCTCAACACATTGAAAAATCTACCAGTCCTTGGAATTCTCCTGTATTTGTTATTAAAAAAAAATCTGGTAATTGGAAAATGCTGACAGATCTGAGAGCTATTAATAAAGTAATTCAGCCAATGGGCTCCCTACAGACTGGGATGCCCTTGCCCTCTATGCTACCAAAAGAATGGCCTATAATAGTTATTGACTTAAAAGACTGTTTCTTTACCATACCCTTAAAAAAACGACGCCCCTTCTCCCTTAGGTTTCATAATTCTCAGGGTTATGGATGACGGTTATAGGGTTGGGGGTGGAAGAAAATATTAACTCAGTATTGTAAAAAAAAAAAGGGGGGGGAGAAGAAATGGAACAGATAGGTATAAGATATGATGGTAAGGGGCTGGAGAGATGGCTCAGTGGTTAAGAGCACCGACTGCTCTTCCAGAGGTCCTGAGTTCAATTCCCAGCAACCACATGGTGGCTCACAACCATCTGTAATGAGATCTGGCGCCCTCTTCTGTATACATAATAAATAAATAAATCTTTAAAAAAAAAAAAAAAAAAAAAAAAAAAAAAAAAGATATGATGGTAAATCATTGTATATACTAGTAAACAAACTTAGTAAAATACCAACCTTAGATAATTTGCACTGTAATTTGTACTGTTATAGATTCTTACATGTTGATACAAATGTAATCTATTTTTATACTCCTGTTTAAGATAATTTGTATATTGATACAAATACATAACTATATTTGTTATAATGTACATATATTTCTACTCTCATTTGAAACATATTTATATTGATACAAATGTAAATTTATATCTGTCATACTTTATATATATATGCTCTACTTCTGTTTAGGATATTCGGTATATTGATATATATTTAATATTATTGTCATATTGCATATCGCACTATATATTCCTACCTCTGTTATAAATATCTTGTGTATTGTCACAATTTTGAAGTCATCGTTCTTCACCATACATTTGCTTATAGACTGTTTACCTTATTTATGTGAAGCCTTAGTCCTTAGGTTATTTCGATAGATAAGATTTATAGATTTATAGTCGCCTATGCCTGTCATCTCTATAGTTACGTTAGTTAGGTTATCCAGATTTACAGATACATAGGTCAGATGGGCAGGTAATCTTCAAACACTTCATAGACCTGGAGAATATGGCATTTAAATAACTTAGAATTCTGTTGACGTGAGACACAATTGCTCCTGGCTGCACCAATTGATCCTGAGAGAATGTTGGGCTTCTAAGACATTTCCATTTGGAAGTTTGTCTTTTGGCACAAAATGGCCTACTGGGCAAAGAACTGCCCTTACCTTGATGGCTGACAGTACAAATGCAATGCTCTCCTTTCTGGACAAGCGGGACACAAGGAAAGCGACCACTGTACTCTGCCAAGACAGGGTAAGATGGTCTTTCAGAAATCCTGCTTCTGAAAATGGTCTGTCAGATACTCTAGGCCTGTAGCCAATTTGAATGCACCAACAATGGTGAGAAACATTAGGTGACTGTCCAGGCTGCCAGCTGTCTTGGTCTACTCTTGCAAGATTCCCGAAAGTTACTTGCATCCATCTACCATTTCTCAGGGACCATTATGTTCCTTCTCAGGTCTTTGATGGGATTGAAGACTAGCAGTTATAGTTACAACTTAGTATATATAATATCTTAGATAGAACATATTAAGTATTAGGTTCAGGTTCTTTAGGATAGGACACCTTTGAATGATCTTTATAACATGCTGTTTACCTATGCTCTATACTTCTCTGGATTTTAGTATGTGTTTCTTGCTTGATATTGTTTGCATTGGTTGTAGTTACATCTTATCTAGGTCATTATCTCTCATTATTTCTGGACAATATTTGATAACCATTCCTTTGTATATAGTCTTGTATTAGTTTAGAACCTTCTTATTTAGACAAAAAGGGGGAGATGTAGTGGGTAGCCATTCCAGCTTGGTTCTGGAAGTTCCAACCCCCATTGAGACTCTGGCAACTGTCACACCTACGAGGCGGGGCGAGGGGAGGCGCCTGGGGACCCGAGAGCTGGATGGGCCAGCGCTTGCTCTGGGCGCTCTCGCGGTGCCGGAACGCTGACCGGTGCAGATTGACTGTGCAGAGCTCTGGAGAACACCGCTGGATTGCAATACACCTTCCCCAGACCCTGCGACCTACCCATTACTTAATTTGTGAGTTACGCCATTTAATAAATATCCTTTTAACTACGTGGAGTGGCCAAAATAATTTCTCCAATACACCTATGAACACATGATTTTCAACAAAGAAGCAAAATTACACAATGGAAAAAAAGAAAGCTGGTCAAACTGGATGTCCACATGTAAAAGAATGGAAATAGATCCATATTTATCACCCTGAACAAAAAAGTCCAAGTGGATCAAAGACCTCAATATAAAACCAGATACACTGAACCTGATAGAAGAGAAAGTGAGGAATAGCCTTGAACACAGGTGATATTTAAGAAAATATTTTTAAAATATGTTTTTATTTTAATTATGTGCCTTTGTGTGGGTCTGTGCATGTGTAGCTGCAGGTACCTAAAGAGTCCAGAAGAGGACGTTGGATTACTGAAGCTGAAGTTACAGGTAACTGTAAGTCACCTGACATGGGTACTGAGAGCATATGAGCTATCAACCGTTGAGCCATCTCTCCAAACCCCACTGCCATGATTCTAACTTCCTAGCTTTGCCTAAATATAGCTCTGCTTGCTAGTAACTCATACAGAACTCTGTGGCAACATGTGGAGGTCTTTGGAACAGTTATCACCTGAATTCTGAATGATTGGAGTTGCTGAAAGCCTGGTCTCAAAATGAGTGGAGCAACACAGCAGTTTATGGGTCTCATATGATCAATAAATAAATACATAAGTGAGTCTTCATCCAGACTAGGCTTGTATACCCTCTGCAGAGAGGACTGAGGGGATTTCCAGGCACTAAACCAAAAAGTAGGTTGTACAGGGTTAACTCTGCTTCTGTTTTCCCTTTTATAGAAGTGTCAAATAGACAGGACATTTCATGCAACCAACACAGTCTTTCTCACCCACTACATGCATCAAGGTCAAGACAATGTGGTATAAACATTACTATTCCTACTGCGTCACCCATCAGCTGTGTCCAGCCTGTAGCCCTCAGGCAGCACATGGCCACACTTGACCAGGGACATCTCTGAATGTGGCCCAACACAAAACCACAAACTTAAAGCATGATGAGATATTTTGGGCATCTTTTTAAAAAAAAAAATTCAGTTGCATGGTTCTGAAGCATAAACTTTGTAGATAACAATGCCATGGCCCAGTGTCTGAAGGGCAGACACATCTCTACACATACAGTTTCCTAACAGCAGTGGGCACAGGCCAGAATTCGTCTTTTCTCACAGTTTGATGCAGAATCTCTTGAGAGACTTACAGACAAGGAAATCGTCTTCTTCCTCTTCAGTTTCCGGGGGCTTAAAGTTATCTTGTATTTAGCAGCTGAAGAATCCAAACAGCCTTGTGAAGTGGCTGGGGCACTGAACCCCAAGAGCTGCTGCGTGCTGCTTTGAGAGGATTGTGCTAGATCTGAGGACATTTCCGAGATGCTCTGTAGTGTGGAAAAAATACATGAATCAATCTATGCAGATGCTGCCACTGCCCTTGAAGCCGAAAATGCTTCTCCCTTGCTAAGGAATGCCTAAGAAAACCTTTCATGGATGACTGCTCTCTTTCTTTCCCCTTTCTGTATAAATGCCACACTTTGGTTCCTTTGTAAAGGAAAGCAAGAAATATGAAGAAATTTGGGGTGCCCCCTCACTCAGGAAGCAACCAGGGGTGTCCTGTTGCCCTCACAATTAGAACACAAGCATGTAGTGGAGTTTACAAGGTGGAATGTTTGTTTGTTCTTGTGTCCCATCTTTACTTATTAGTGACAAGAAGACATCTGGCTAGGGAGCGAGGTGAATCCTTATATGAATGAAAGTCTATGGGGCTTCAGGGCTGATGTATTGGAGATTTAAGTGCAGAGAGAAAATCCAGTTGAAAGAAGGCCTATGTGCAAGCTGTGTTTTCATAGAGAGCCTACTTTATATCTACTGTTCATGGGTCCAAAGCTGATAGGAAGACTCTGGGAACTGACTTTTTCCACCCCAAATGAAGAATAGACAGATACTGTAACCTAGTCCTCACTATGGTTGGCTCCATCTCCCCAAACTACTTGGTTCTGGGATACCTGGTTCCATTCCTTGGTGGGAACTTTGAAATAGTCCCCTGGGGGATTATGGGCACAACATTTGCTCCACCCGCAAGAGACATACCAGAGCTCACCTACTCCTAAGTACCTGCAAAGAAGTCACATTGATAGCAGGTGATGTGTCATCCCACTCCTGGACACATGACGCCACTAAGTCCTTTTTAAAGTAGTGTTGCATGGTGTCAGAGACCCCTTGGCAAGAGGAAGAGTTCACATGGCCCCACATTACCTATGAACACTGTATGCTGATACAGGGATAACCTCAGCTGCTTATCGTGGCCCTAAATATGATCCTTTTATGGTCTGCAATTTCAGTGTAGGGAACTAAGCAGTGCTAATGGGTTGGGGTACTGATTAACAGAGATCACCTTGCCGGTTTCACCTCTAATCTAAAGGGATACTGCAGCTGTTTTGTAGGGGTCAACCATACAGCACTAGCCAGAGGCCCCAAGCTTTTCTTAACTTTTTGTTGTTGTTGTTGTTGTTTGTTTGTTTGTCGACACATGGATTTTTGTGTAGCCCCGGCTGTCCTGGAACTCACTCTGTAGACCAGGCTGGCCTCAAATTCTGAGATCTGCCTGCCTCTGCCTGCCAAGTGCTGGGATTAAAGGTGTGTGCCATCACCGCCCGGCTTTTCTTAACTTCTTTATGCAACTGTCATCCATTAATTTATAAACACCTCTTCCCAGGATAATTTATTCGGCTTGTGTCATCACTTACAATTACTAATTGACTGCTCAACACATGGAATGACATCCCTTGTTTTATTGTTCTGAGCTTCGTAAAGATCATCTTATGGTTCTGGCCTCTTAGGAGTATATGGTAAGATCTATGCCCCAGTTAACCTCACATGACTGTGTCTCTTTCTTGTTTCTCTGTCCTAAACTTTCTACCATTTGCTGATCCAGAACACTGTTGATTTGCTGCTCTGCAGTCTAAACATGCTCTTCAGAGGCTTTTGTACTGATAGGCATGTCCATGTATGTAAGCTCCCTCACTTACGTGTGGCTTTTGTACTGATAGGCATGTCCATGTATGTAAGCTCCCTCACTTACATGTGGTCTCTGCTCAGAATCTGTCTTCTCATGGAAGCCTTCCAAAGCCAAACTACTTATCATTGGTGTGTATGTGTGTGTGTGTGTGTGTGTGTGTGTGTGTGTGTGTGTGTGTGTGTACCGTGTGCTGTGCATGTGTATGCAGGTGACCTTGCCCATTTGTGCACCCATGAAGGCCAGAGGTCAACATATCAGATGTCTTCCTCTATCACTCTCCACTGTTGTGGAATATTAGTTGTTTGTTTTGTTTTTGCTTTTGTTTTTGTTTTTCAAGACAGGGTTTCTCTGTGTAGCTTTGGAGCCTGTCCTGGAACTCGCTCTGTAGCTCAGGCTGGCCTTGAACTCACAGAGATCCTCCTGCCTCTGCCTCCCAAGTGCTGGGATTAAAGGCATGCGCCACCACCACCCTGGCTCGTGGAATATTATTTTAAAATGTGTTACATTTGTTTATACTGTGTAACATTTGTTTAATGATGCAAAGATGTGTGGCATTATTTTATCTTGCATTTGTTTAACTCTGTGAAGCTGTGTTACTATGCCTATCTAAAACATCTAATTGGTCTAATAAAGAGCTGAACAGCCAATAGCAAGGCAAGAGAAAGGATAGGTGGGGCTGGCAGGCAGAGAGAATAAATAGGAGAAATGTGGGAGGAAAAGAAGTAACCAGAGAAGGAAGAGGACATAAGGGGCCAGCCGCCCAGCTACACAGCCAGTCATGGAGTAAGAATGAAAGTAAGAAATACAGAACTAAGAAAAAGATAAAATCCCAGAGGCAAAAGGTAAATGGGGATAATTTACAGTTAAGAAAAGTTGGCAAGAAACAAGCCAAGCTAAGGCCAGGCATTCATAAGTAGGAATAAGTCTCCGTGTGTTTATTTGAGAGCTGGGTGGCAGGCCCCCAACGAGAAAAAAAAAAACAAAAACAACTACACTCCACCTTATTTCTTGAGACAAGGTCTCTCAATGAACTTAGAACTTGCCATTTTGGCTAGACTGGCTGGTGAGGCCCTGGGATCCATCTGTCTTTGCCCCCTCCCCCTGGCTCTGAGGGTCCAGATCTACGTGCTGCCACACCTGGTTTTTCCATAGGCTCTGAGTTCAGGCTCTCATTCTTGTACAGCAAGCACTTTACCCGCTGAACCATCTCCCCAGCTCCACCTCTTTCTTGCACCGTTTTCCCCCTAACACTTTCATCACTGTCTTATGTATGTTTTCTTTCATAGTCTCTTTCCATTGTCCATATTTTCCACTACAGTTTGAGCTCCATAAAGAAGAAATTTCATGTTTTCAGTTTGTCTGTTTGTTCTGTGCATCTGTGCGCACAAGCCTGCACACAGAGGCCGGAGGACAAGTTCAGATGTTGCTGCTCAGGTGCTAGCTGCCTTTTCCCTTTGAGAAAGGGTCTCTCATTGGCCTAGAACTCACGATGTAGGCTATTTTGGGTAGCTGGCAAGCTTCAGGGATCTACCTGTCTCCACCTCTTCAGTGCTAAGATTATAAGTAAATGCCACCATACCTGGCATTTTCTTTTGTCTTTTTTTAAAGTGAATTCTGAGGGTCAAACTCAAGTCCTTGTGATTACAAGACCAGAAATGTGCCAACTGAATGTGCCTACCCTTTCCTTGCTTTGCCTCTTTAGACTGAGTATACTCTTTATATACACTTTGTGTGTGTGTGTGTGTGTGTGTGTGTGTGTGTGTGTGTGTGTGTGTGTGTATAGTTGAATTAATTGCATTAAAAGCTTCTACCAGATTTGCTGGTCTAAATGTTGGCCAAGCAAGCTCCTGTGTTTCCTGTGTCATTTTAGTCATTGTATCTAAGACCTCACTATTTCCAGTTAAACGAAAGAGATCTAGATGTGGAAACCCTAAAAGGATACCATGCAACTTGCTTTGTATAAAAGCCAACATACGATGTCAAAATGGCAAAAAAATACAGAGCAATTTTAATTTGATTGACCTCCCAAACCTTGCAAGTATGAACACTACATAATAGCATTTTTTGCTCCAGTGACTATTCTACAGTGTCACAGAAAGATCAGTCTAAACAAGAACCTGTCAATTTCCAGGTTGGGTGTGTAGAAGAGGGAGTTAATTCATTCCCATCACAATCACAGCCAAGAAGCCATCAAACTTAACCTCAACTGCTAGTCTTCTTGTACCAGTTCAACTCTCATTGATCAAGCACTGACCTACATCTATCCTCCAATCTGAACTAAAAACTACACAGAAAAATCACCTATGAGGCTTTGCACTCAGACATACGGTTCAAACTAGCCCCCAGAGGCTCTTTTGTCGGCTCACAGTAAGTTGTGTGGAAATGGAGTATCTTTGGATTTACATATTTCCTATAATCCGCCATTGGGATAAACAAACTGTATATACTCTAGAGCTCTGAACAGTATTTCTTAACATAGGATTCAGGGACCCCCATATTAAAATCATCCAGAAGTGAGACCTGACAGTAACTGGAGGTGTGGCTCAGTGGTAGAGCATGTGTTCAGCATGTGAAAGACCCTGAGCTCAATCCCTAGTATTCAAAGCTGGAGCATAAAAATATTAGAAGAGCCTGGGAATGGCTTGGCAGACTTTCAGATTGTTATTTTAGGTATTTTAGGGCCAGAGTAGAGAATAAGAACTGACAACTGATCTAGCACATTTTCAAATGAAAGCATATGGAGTTCATAAATAATCCCATTAATTGTCTTAGAGGAATCTATGGATTTCTTCTGGTTCCTTCTTATGCCTCATCTCTTCTCTCAGCCATATTGTTTGGTATCTCCCTAGAACACATACCAAGGGAGTCAATCCTAAGATAGTATGAGTTACCTAGGAACACTAAATCAAATGCCCTTCTAGCAGGACTCTGAAAGGAAAAGCGAGGAAAGGGAAAGGGACTCCTTTCTCTAGTTCTCTTTTCCCAGCTCCTCCATCTGAACTCAGACAAGCTCACACTATCTGTACCCATGTGCACAGTGTTACGGAAGATGGAGGTGTTTCCCCCTCTTCTGTGTGTAAGAGAGGATTGAATATATGATCATCCTTCCTGGGAAAGAAAGCTGATTGGGGATTTGGGCAAAGCAAGGGGATCTCTCAGTACTGGTTGGTAGGGATTGGACTAGACACTCTTACTATTAGCTAGGTTAATGGAGGTGCTTTGAAAAATTAAAACACATTTCAGTTCTATTTTCCCTCCTATCAAGTATTTAGACCTAGCAGGAAGCAGCTCAGTCAAAAATGCACCCTTAGGTCATCCTTTTAATGATTGCATCTTTTTCTCTCTGTGTTAGGTTCCCCTCTCTTTCTTTGTAGTTGATAAGATACTGGTGAAGGGATATGAAGAACCAGCCTGCCTCCATAGTAGGCTTAAAAGCCATTTTACAACTTGTACAACCACTGTGGAAATCAGTATGGCGGTTTCTCAGAAAATTAGGAATCGAACTACCTTAAGACCCAGCCATCCCACTCTTGGGCATATACCCAAAGAATGCTGATACATACCATAAAGATACATGCTCAGCTATGTTCATAGCAGCACTATTTGTAATAGCCAGAACCTGGAAACAACCCAGATGCCCATCAACGGAAGAATGGATGAAAAAAATGTGGTACATATACACAATGGAATACTACTCAGCAGAGAAAAACAATGAAAGCATGAAATTTGCAGACAAATGGATGGAACTAGAAAAAATCATCCTGAGTGAGCTAACCCAAACCCAGAAAGATAGTCATGGTATGTACTCACTCATAAGTGGATTCTAGGTATAAAATAAAGAACAATCAGACCACAACCCATAGAACCATGGAGGCTATATATATATATAGCATGGAGGTCCCTAGGACGACTGTGGCTTATAATAAATTTTGGCTTTACTCGATTATTGGAAAAAAAATAGCCAAATGAATGGAAACACATGAACTATGAACCAAAGGCTGAGGGGCTCCCAGCTGGTTCAGGCCCTCTGAATAGGTGAGACAGTTGATTGGCTTGATCTGTTTGGGAGACATCCAGGCAGTGGAACCAAGTCCTGTGCTCATTGCATGAATTGGCTGTTTGAAACCTGGAGCTTATGCAGGGACACTTGGCTCAATCTGGGAGGAAGGGACTGGACCTGCCTGGACTGAGTCTACCAGGTTGATCGCAGTCCTCGGGGGAGGATTTGCCCTGGAGGAGGTGGGAATGGGGGGTAGGCTGTGGGTAAGGGGAAGGGGTGGGAGGGGGGAGAATAGGGGAACCTGTGGCTGATATGTAGAACTGAATGGTATTGTAAAATAAAATTTTTTAAAAAAACGCCATTTTACAGTAAAGACACACTGGGTTCATTCCTGTTTATAATTAAACCTCGGTTTCTCAAGGGTTGGATTATGCCCCACCTGTAACCTTAACTACAAATGGTTCTGTACTGTCTGTTCCAGGAATGGCAATCATGTCTTTGTTTCAAAAACATCTTGCAACCTGCCTTTGTTTCCAAAGGTCATATGATCACCTGTTGTTATGACTACCTTGTTATACCATCTTGCAATCATGTCTTTGTTTCAGGTGGTTGTTAGGACTAACTTGTTATGCTTATATTCTACTCCTGTAACCCCTACCCCTCAGCTATAAAAAAAAAAAGCCTTGTCTTCCTCACATCCAATGCTGACCTCTTGCACCTTGCCTTATGGGAAAGCAGACCATGTACATGAATACAAAAACTTGCTTTAACTAATTTGGCCATGGTGATTGGAGTCGATGGTCTTTCTCTTCCATCTTTGGGATTAACAGATAGAGAACAGTATGGGTTGGCTTATCAGGACAGAGAAAAGTCTTCTCTTGTGTTAAGTAAGAATAGTAGTCATGTGCTTTGGCACAGTCTGGAAGCCCAGCAATTGAGAGGCTGCAGCAGGTTTTGGAGTGCATGGCCAGCCTAGGCTAGCTATATGGTGAGAGCCAACCTTTAAAAATCGGAAACCTAGGGACTATTAGGTCCAGGTTTCATCAAATATTTTGGGGAAGGTTGGCAAATATATTCTGTAGCTGTCCAGGAGGGTCTGACACTGAGATGCTGTGGAGCCTGGGTCTGTGTGAGCCGAGGCTGTAAAGTACACTGCCTTAGTAATGTCTCCAGAGGAATCACAGATCTTGGTGGAAAAACTGTTCCCAGTAAAAGGTGTTTGTGCTAAGAGATGCTGGCACAGGTTGTAAGAGTTCTTATTACCGGTAGGTTTTTGTTGTTGCTGTGTCTTCCCTGGATGTGCTAAAGAAGTCTATGTCCCCATTCCTGATAGTGCCCACTCAGCTACCGATTCGCTCAAATCCTTGGTACATAAAAAGTGCTGAGGCCAGCCCTTTCCAACTTCAACATTCTAGGAGGTGGAAGTGCAGATGTAGCCTAGCACAATCACTTCAATTTCTTTTTCATTTAATCACTTAAAAATCAGAACATGCCGCATGGCGGCTGAGTGCACACAGGGTAAAGCATGTGCTCCGGGAACATGAGGCCCTGGGTTTCCTCCTGTGTGAAATTAAATAGCACTTAATTTGAGGTTCTGGCCATACCATTTCCTGACTCAAGTTTCTTAACCTCTTTAAGTCTCAGTCAATAATAGAGACGTTGCTGTGCTGTTGGCAAAGATCAACTAAGATGACACATGAGAAGTGTTTAACACAAGGCCTTTCCCCCAGGAAACACCTCCTATAGGGTAGCCCACATTTAATATGGTGGTGGTGAGGTAGGTGTCAGCTTCCCCGTTGTATTAGCTAATAATAAACAATGCCATTGCAACTGTCACGCATTGATCGACGGTTAGAATTTGTAGGGCTGCTAAAAGTCACATAGCTCAGTGAAAAGTGCTATGGACCATGGGTAGGGATCCCAGGTTCAAGTTTCAGCTTTATCTCTGATCAGCTCTGTGGCCTTGTCCAAATTCTTTCACCTCTCTGAGTCACTTGTTTCACCTAAAATGGACAGCTAGTATCTTTCCTTTTCTATCTTAAAATCTTAGAGAGAAAACCAAGTGCTCTGTACACCGCCAATTTCCACATGATAACTGGAAGGTGTTATTCCACTCCCCTCTGATTTATCACATGAATTTAACAAAGGATGCTCTGAGTTTCAGAGACTTACTTATAAACATGAAGAGTGAATTAATTATGAGGAAAGCCACCAAAACTAACACAAGAATCGTCATTGAAAGAAGCAGCTGTGCGGCGACCTAAATGAACTCCATTAGCCAACATAATGGAAGAACTGTAAAGAACCTAACCCCACTAAGGTGGGGTATTTAATCAGCTGTGACTTTAACCTGGGCCACCCTGTTCACAAGGGAGAAGATTTACTTGGTCCTGTGTGTGTGACTTCTTTCCCATACAATTATTTTTTCCTCTTAAACACAATACTGAAAAAAGAGTTCCATCACTGCCTTGTGGCTAAAGATGACCAAAGTTATGAGGATGATGGGGTGCTGGGAAGCATTAGGCAAGGAGACCCCCTGGTTAAAGTATGAGGGGAATTACACCCTGCTCAGTTCAACTATCTACTAGGGGATATTTGGATTCCTCTGCATGACAAACACTGAGATCAGACACAGAGTCACATGTCATATGTGATGTGCAGAGATAACTGCTCATGCTCTCTGCCTTTCTTGCCTAATGTAAAGAAGTGGAGCCCCTGTACTAGATTAGAGGTCTAAATCAGCAGGAGGGAGAGTTATCTAGGAGAAAGCCACGTACTTTTCAGACTGAAACTGAAACATACCAGGAATCCCACTCTCCACCTAAGGACTTGTGGAAGAAAGAGACTGTGGTGGCAACTGCTTAAGTAAGCCTCCCAATTCCAACCCAGGGGACTCGGAGAAAGCAAGCCTGAGCACCTAGGGCAGTCATTGATGGCATGCATTTCCCCCTTCTGCCAGTAGAGGGAAGCAGCTGAGAGAAGAAAAAACCTGCAAATTGCTCCCAAAACGTAGAGATGTAGTCATTGTTTACTCTGACCTATCTGGTGTTTTCTACTCTGCTTAGTTTCCTTCTTGTTGTTCGGTGAGAAGACAATGGGAACTGGGTTTGTGGGGAAGCATTTGGGGATAAGAGTTAGGGGCCAGAATGGGTAAACTGAGCCACCATCTGTTTAAAGAATCATCTACCCAGGCCAGTTTGTCTACGGGATGCCAATAAAAGTCGCTTCCTTAGAACTGTGTGTGTCAACTGAGTGCCCCCTGGATTCACCGTAGTAAAGTAATAAATCTGGAATCATGGCAGAAAGAGCACAGACACTAATGTCTGGGGATGATGAGCAATTACACTGTAATCCCAAAGACTCAACTTCTGCCTTATATTAACCTGACTCAACTCAGTTCGATCTGAGAGGCTGTTCTGTTTTTTAGGCACAAATATCCATCAAAGGATGAATGACTAAACAGAGTGTGATACCTACAAAGGACAGTTACTCAGCTATGAACAGGAATGAGGCTCTGATACATGCTGCAACATGGGTGAACTTCAAAACCAATATGCTAAATGAAAGAAGCTATCTATAAAGTCCTCATATTATTCATTCCATTTATATCAAATAGGAAAATAGACAGAGAAACTGAATTAGTGTTGTCAGTGGTTGACAGAAGATAGAAAAGAGGAGTCACTGCTTCACAGGTACTGGGTTTCCGTTTAGGAGAATCAAACAAGCTCTGGACCTAGATAGTGATGATGGGTATATGTAATCCCACTGAACTGTACTCTAAAAATAGTTTTCATGATTAATTTTATGTTAACCACATTTTCCCACAATAAAAAATGGTATCTAATTCAATCTTCCCACCAACTCAGACTGCCTATTCCAATCCATCTGCTTTAGTGGTGCTCTGCAGAAAATAGTCATAACCCAATTCCATAAATGAATGATTCCCATCCCCTTACTATCAGTCTGTGCTTTAACTTTGCTCTAACCAAAGGCTGCTTTTCTTCATGCAAACTGTTTTTTAAGTTGGGGCCTTGCAAATGCTAACCAAGTACAATGTCACTGGGCTATAACCCCAGATGCCTTTACAGAATTTTAACAACAAAATAGTTTTGTTCCAACAGTTATTTTTGGTATAAATTGTGTTTCTGTTTACTTTTAGTTCCCAGTACTAATGGCTCCAAATTCTAAATCCATGTAAGTTCACAACCACCAATTAAGATAAACACAAATTAATTTGAGAATGGAGCTGTCAATATGAGTACAATCTACTAATTTGCCAATTGTTAATGGATTCTATTTGGTTGGCAGATCTAGACATACAAACCACATACACACACTCCCACTCGTGTGGCGACTGCCTTTTATTGCAGTAGACAGTTGGGAAATAATATTATATTACCTAACCTCTGACTTTTTTGTGGTTAGTATGCAAAATGAATAAAAGACTTCTTAATAAAATAAAAGTGTACAGTGTTTGCTTTTGTTAAAAAAAGCTCTATTTTAGTTTTCATAAAATAACTGAACGTATCACAAACTATTGTGTATTTCAGAAACCATGTCTTTCGTTGTTTATGAGTTAAACTGGTGATTATCTGGTTTGTAAAACTAAATGAAAAAAGTAGACCATTATGCAAAAGCCAAGAGTGGCAATTTCTTTTCCAAACAAAGTACCACTCTGGTCTGTCCCTGGAGCTGGGCTTGGCAAGAGAAAATAGAACAAGAAATGATGTCTTTGATGGGCAGCCATCCCTGAACCAGTCCCTGAGAGTAGAACTAATAGTCACCTTTCTTGGTGGTGGTGAATGGTGTGATGAAATCTTCTTTTTGCAGCTCTTGGGTGTCTTGTCACCAGAAAAGGCTATGCTGAAGTCCCTAGAGACTTTCGGGGATCGGACAGTACTCGGGCTGACACTAAGTTTCCGTAAGCGCAGAGGTGGGATCTGTTAAGAGGGAGAATGGAAGAGGTTCAAACTTGGGTGTTTCTCCCAGGCTACTGGTGTTCTTTTGTTCCTTAACTGGTGAAAGACTGACGAGCCAAAAAAAGAAAAAACTGACATATATTAAAAAGTCGTAATGAAATCTAGCATTATGTAAAATGAAAAAATGCTAATAAGGTCTGGGAGATGGCTCTGGAGGCAAAAGTGCCTACCATGCAAAGATGAGGATCTGAGTTCAGATCCCTAGAACTCATGTAAAATTAGGGTGAGTAGCATCTGTAATGCCACTGGCTCGATGGCAAGATGGGAGTCAGAGACAGGAGAGTCTCTGGAAAGGTGCAGGCCAGATAGCCTGATGGATACAACAGAAAAACAGCCAAGAGACCCTGGCTGCTGAAACAAAGGAGGTTGAAAGGTAAGAATAAACACCTGAAGTTGTGAGTTTGTCCTCTGACTTCTACAGATGTGCCTTGAATGTGTGCACACACACACGTTGAGTGTGTGTGTGTGTGTGTGTGTGTGTGTGTGTGTGTGTGTGTGTGTACAATGCCCATGATGCCTCCATAGATCAATGTCTAAGCTGAAAGTGCTGTGTGGTAGTTTGAATAAGAATGGCCCCCACAGACTCATATATTTGAATGCTAATTCATCAGGGAATACACACACACACACACACACACACACAAACACACACATACATACACACACATGAATGTGCCTGTATGTATGTATGTACACCTTTACATATGTGTGTACATAAAATAACAACTGAAAAATAGGCTCAGGAAGTAATCTCCTGCCTCCTTGCCTTCATGTCTAATACCTACTGAAATCAAAGGCCAACAGTCTTGGTTTTTGCCTCTGGGTTTCTGCATAGTTTTGCCAATCCCCAAACAAAGTCAGAAACTCCTAATTTCTTATTTGATTAAAGCCAGAGTCTTGGTTTTAGCCCATTCTGGATTCTATCTAGAAATCTTGTTTCATTTTTATCTTTCTTTGAATTTTGGCTATGTCTTTGGAGCCTGGTGCTTACAAAAGCGAAATCTTGAGATTATGATCTGAGATTGACTTCCACACTACAATCTCTAGTCTTTTTGCTCCAAGAATTGTCTGGGCCAGATCTTGACAGTATTCATTTCTTGTCTTCATATCATTAAGGTTGATTTTTCTGGGAATGTTGAAGAAAAATCTAGAAATTCCTGCTCAGCAAGACTGTACCATCTACAGTTTGCCATGCCCAGTCCTATGAACTGGGCCTACAATAATTCATGAAATGTGGATTATTTCTTCTCTAGAGCTAACATCGCTTGCTTCTGTCTAAGGTTCTGCATAGCTCAAGACATAGAGCCTCCAGACACTAGCCAAAGAAAAATGGACACAGTGGAAGTTTGCCAAGATTTTACTCCTGGATAACTCCTGGCCAGGGTTTCTAGTGCTCCCTTATTGCTACCAGTCTCTATTGGGAACTTAGGGACTGAGCCTGAATCAACTATTGCTACAATCAACCATCCCTAAGCCCAGGTCTAATGATAATAATTACAAACAATGACAGATACCTTTCACTAGTGGATTATAAAATGCCAGGCAGAGAGAAATCTCCACCGATGTAGCTCATTTAAACAGCACTGTTCTCACAAATGTTTACTAGTAATGATCTCCATTATCTATATGGAGAAAATGAGATTTGAGAGATGATGTAACTGCTCAGAATTCTACCAGTTGCAAGGCAAGTATTTGAAATAGCTTGCCAAATTGATAGCTTGTGTCCTTAACCACTGTGCACTCTTGTTTCCTCGTGAGTAGTAAGTGCCTGGGATGGAGGTCCCATACTGAAGGCCATGATTAGGAAGCAGGCAGGCAACAATCAGAGCCAATGGTCTATTGCTCCTTACGAAGACCTGAAGAATGAGAGTTGGGCCTGAGAGTGGCAAGAAAAGTGCTTTTTACAGGCCTTTTTTTAAATGATGAATTTTACAGTAGGAAGGTGCTAATAATACACTCTCATATCTTAACTGTAATCAAATAAAGAAAGCCTCATCTAAGCACACATGTTCCCAAGACATCAGAGAGGACATCAGGTGAAGGTCTGGAAAGGAATAAAATTGGCTTCATCTTAGCATTTCAGACACAAGTGAAGACCTGAATTCCCTCCCTCACAATGTTTAAATGCTATGAAGGTCATTTATGATCCACTAAGAACCCTGCCCTGGGACTGGAGGGATTGCTCAGTGATTAGGAGCATGTACTACTCTTGCAGAGGATCCACATCAGGCAGCTCACAAGAGCCTGTAACTCCAGTTCCAGAGGAACTCAACACCTCTGACCTCTGTGGGAACCTGCACTCATGTGCACATACCCCCACCCCACACACATATAGATTTTTTTTATTTAAAAATGAACCCAAACTCTTCAAGGGATGCAGGCACTGGACAATTCTATACTTCCACCAGGATCTATGGAGCACCGAATGTAAGGAGCCTTGATTCATTTGGTTTTGTGTATGTATGTTTGTTTGGTGTTTTGAGACAAGGCCTCAAAACAGGGGAATCTGGAATTCACTGAACTGAAGGTCCTCCTGCCTCAGCACCATAAATGCTTATATTACAGGAAAATGCCAGCCACCTTGGCTGGCGTCTGGGACCCTTGCCATCAATTAACCTTCATGTAGTGCTGTCATCTTGGCACTTGAAGGGAGTTTTCTACCCAGTGGTTAAAATGGTCATTTATGACATATCATCACCTATCCTGGTTAGCTTCCCCCACCAACTTGACACAAGTCAGAGTTATCTGGAAAGAGAAATCTCAATTGAGAAAATGCTTCATCAGATTGCCTGTAGACAACTCTCTGGGGGATTTTCTTGATCACTGCTTGATAGAGGAGGGCCCAGCCCATTGTGGGTGGTGCCATCCCTGGAGAGGTGGTCCTGAGTGGTATAAGGAAGCAGGCTGAGCAAGCCATGAGGAGCTAGCCAGTAACCAATGTTCCTCCGTGTCCTCTGCTTCAGTTCCTGGCCCCATGTTTCTGCCCCCGTGTTCCTGCCTTGAGTTCCTGTCCTGACTTCCCTCAGTGATGGATTGTTCACCTGGAAGTGTAAGATGAAATAAACCCTTTCCTCCCCAAGTTGCTTTTGATCATTGCCTTTAATCACAGCACTAGGGGAAAAAAAAAACTAATGCAGCGCCCTCTGCTGTCCCTGGGCATGTTTCACAGGAGGAGGCCTAAAGGATCGGGCATGCCCAATCAGTGTATGAGACGTAGGCCCACACTGGTTGTTTAAGAAAACTTGCCTTTGAACTCTTGTGGTTTTTCCCATCCCTTCATCATGAGAAATAAAGCCCCTAGAATACTTCCTTGCAATCCTCTCAAAAAGTAGCTCTTGTTTTTGACTGAATGTCTGTACAGTTAATGTCCGAAACTCTACTACAGAAGTTTCTCTGTTGTGGGGACTAAGAGAAGAGGGAAAGAGTACAGAGACTAGGAACTAGGCTGCTCCATTCCAAATATAAGAAACAATCTGTGACTCTTGGGATGGCCATGAAGGGGTAAAGGGTGTAACTATGGGTATGAAAAGCTGGTGTTGCTATTTCAGGCTGAGTATTGGAAAGTACAGGAGAATATGCTTTCCCTAATGTGCTGCAAGAAGGCAACAAACAGTCCAGTGGCACCAGGGACTGCCACCACAGAGCTATGCCCTCCTCTGAATACCTCAGTGCTGTCTTCCCCACCCTTCAAGATTAATGCACCCAGCAGAATTTGCACACACTTCATAAACCAGAGTCAGTCACCTGAAACCTCAAACAGATGTGTCCGAGATAAATTCAACTGATTTTGTGCCAAATACAAAATCAAATGAAAACAAAACAAAACAGCTTTCCAGTGGGGGGTGGTCTCCTTGTGCAGCTTCCCCAGGTTCACAGGGATGCTCAGGCAGAAACCCACCAGTAAATGAGAGACAAGCTGCTAAAACACTCATGCCCTGGCATTTACACCAGCTCCATGAAGAGCACTCCTGGATCAGAGTTCTACAAGTGTCTGGCTGAAGAATGGATGTATCTTACAAGTTTAGGATTAGCTGGAGGTAAGGGGCTGTCCTATGTAAATGATACATTTTGTGGGGACCATAAGAGAGCTGCCATATCTGGGCAGATATGAAGAATTAGAGAATCTTAGGAAGTGGGGTATAGGAAGCCCATGGTTGAGGTTAACACACATGAACACATTTCTAAGTCAACAATGTACTAGCTGGGTGGTCCTGAATCATTTCTCTTAAAAATATTTATTAGTTGTATTTACATTCATTTTATGTATGTGAGCATTTTGCCTGCATGTGCACCCTGTGCCAGATGCCCATGGAGGCCAGAGGAAGGTATTGTATCCCCTGGAACTGGAATTACAGATAATTGCAAGCTATCATGGGGTGCTGGAAATCAAACTTGGGTCCTCTGTGTAGGGGTGGTTGTCTGTGCCCTGAAGCACCGCCCCTAGTAGGTAGCAGGTAACTGCTAGGTACCTACCCCCCCAGGGCAGGGGGGGATCGGTCCAACGTGGTTCTCTGGAGAACTCTACCTTGCTACGCAGCACCAGCATCCAGCATCCAGCATCCAGCATCCAAGATCACGAGGTAGCCAAGAGAGAGTGAGCACATCTCATCCCAGGTCTTAAGGGGGCCCTGTCTCGCCATGCCCCGGGTGTTGGGCAGGTACCTAGCAGTTACCTTCTGCCTACTAGGGGCAGTGCTTCAGGGTACAGACAGAAGAACATTCAGTGCTTTTAACCACTGAGACATCTCTCTAGTCCCTTGAATGACTTCTTTAACCTTTCAGAGTCTTCACTCAATCCCCATAAGCAAATTTTTGAGGAGGCTATTAATACTGTACAATGTAGATGAGGAAAGGAAGTCTCAGAGGAAGGCTGTGGTTCTACAGCCACAGCAATTAAGTTTCAAGGCAAGAATTCAAGCATAGGTCTGTATACTGATTTGAATGAAAATGGCCCCCAAAGGTTCATATGGAGTAGCACTATTAGGAGGTGTGGCCTTGTTGGAATAGGTATAGCCTTGTTGGAGGAAGTATGGCTTCATTGGAGGAAGTATGTCTTTGGGGATAGACTTTGAGGTTTCAGATGCTCAAGACAGGCCCAGTGTCAATCTCTCCTCCTGCTGCCTGTCAATCCAGATGTTGAACTCTCAATTCCCTCTCTAGTGCCCTATTTGCCTGCATGCTGCCATGCTGACAATGGACTAGACTTCTGAACTGTAAGCCAGCCCCAATAAAATGTTTTTCCTTGTAAGAATTGTCATGATCATGGCGCCTCTTCACAGCAATAGAAACCCTAAGACAGAAGTTGGTACCAAGAACTGGGGTGTTGTTGTGATAGGCCTGACAATGTTTTTGTTTGGAGGATTGTGAGCTTTGAGACTTTGGATTTAAAAAGTACCTGAATGCTTTAAGTGGGCTTTAATGGGCCATGTTAGTAGGAGCATGAAAGACAGTGGTGCTGAGGGTGATTTCAACTGTGTGGGCCTGGTTCAAGAAGGTTCAGAGGAGTAGAATATTAGTATGTTGCCTAGAGATCATTCTTATGATATTTTAGTGAAGAATGTGGCTGTTTTCTGCCCTTGTACAAAAAAAAATCTGCCTGAGGCTAAATTAAAGAATTATGGGCTGGGCAGTGGTGGCATGCGCCTTTAATCCCAGCACTTGGGAGGCAGAAGCAGGCAAATCTCTGTGAGTTTGAGGCCAGTCTGGTCTACAGAACTACTTCCAGGACAGCCAAGCTTAGGCTGTGAAGGAAACCATTAAAAACAGAAAGCTGGTGAAAATGTATTTGAACAATGGTGCCATGTTCCAGCCCCAAAGTAGCAAAACTTGGCAGCTTCAGCCACATTGTTCTGGCTTTAGAGTCAAGAATAGAAGAAAGGGGTTATGGAATCTCCCTCCACAACTAAAGAAAGCTGCTGAGGCCAAGTGTGTGGCAGGGTATCACTGCATAGAGGCCTAGAGAGGCCATTGTGTGAAGCTATGAAGGTGAAACCTGGATTGCCTTGGAGACCTCCAAATCTTGGAGACGCCAGAGCTATGGGATACCTGCCAAGCAGAACTGCTAACAGGGAGTAGAAACAGTCCAAGGGAAAGAAGTGTGTTGTAGTCAACAGAGCTGAAAAGAGTTGCAGATCTGAAGAGCACTTGGACATCAGACATGGAGATGCAGAGTTTGAAGTTTGTCCACCTGGTTTTTGGTCTTGCTTTGGTCCAGTATTTACTCATTTATGTTTCATTGCCTGTGTTTTGAAACTGTATGCCCTGTGCCATTATACATTGGAAGTATGTGATCTGCTTTTTCATTTTGATTTTATAAGGGATTATAGTTAATAGATTGCATGAGTCTCAGCAGAGACTTTGAACGTTTGACTTTTACACAGTGCTGATACTGCAATAGACTACAGGGACTTTTGGAGTTGGACTATGACAGGGACACGAGTGTATGGGGGCCAGGGAGTAGAATGTGGCACATAGGGAGTAGCAGTATTAGGAGGTATGGCCTTGTTGAAGTATATGTGGCCTTTTTGGAGGAAGTGTGTCCCTATGGGGGCAGGCTTTGTGGTCTGATATGTTCAAGCTATAACCAGTGTGGCACACGGTCTGTCCTTCTGCTGCCTGCAGATCAAGATGTAGACCTCTCAGCTCCTTCTCCAGCACCATGTCTGCCTGCACACTGCCATGTTTGTCCTCCATGACAATAATGGACTAAAGCTCTGACACTGTAAGCCAGCCCCAATTAAATGTTTCCCTTTCTAAGAGTTGCCATAGTCATGCTGACTCTTCACAGCAGTAGAAACCCTGACTAAGACAGTCTCTCTGGCTTAGCTGCCCATGCGCCACACGTTTCCATGGTGTTACCTCAGAAATCTTGAAACCTGGGCCCCAGAGTTCACTTCTGGGTTCATAGTGGCTCACAGATGCACTCGAAGCTCCAAGGGCATCAGTTCCTGCGACTTTCGTCAGAGATCTGGAGATAAGAGATCTCTGTGGGAGAGAGAGAAAAGCTTGGGGATTGGTATGCTAGCACAGAAATCGTGAACTCTCCACTATCAACATAATGATGGCATCCTTAGAGTGTGTCAAGTAAGCACACCAACAGCAGTCAACACTGTGTCGGCCACCCTGCACAGTTACCCACCTATTTACATATTGTACTATTTCATGTTTAAGATACTGCTGTGAAGTAGAATGAGCTGATAATCGGGATCAAATTCGTCCCTCCTTTGAGGAGGGGTCAGATAGAATAGTGTCTAGTTGGACTGAGGTCAAGTCATTGTTACCTTCTGTGATCTGCCTCTCTGGGAGTCTGGAGAAGAGCGCGCTTTGCTTGCTGATGCTTCCGGCTCCAAACAGAAGACACTATCGTGGGATATGGCCTTGGCGCCCATGGTGCTCTTAGGCCTACATGGAAAGGAAAAGTCTTTTCAAAGAAGTCCAAGGGATTAAGAAGCAAAGGACAAGGTATGTTCATGATATAGATACCAGAGACAGCTCGGAAGCAGGGCAGAGATGCATGTGTGCTGAAACAGAAATCCGTCTATGAGATGTGGAGTGAGAACCCAAAATCAAAAGTATGGACATGTGCAATGTATATTCACATAGTACATACATACATACATACATACATATATACATACATACGGTGGTTTCAAACAAAGTGGCCCCCAAAGGGAGTGGCACTATTAGGAGGTGTGGCCTTGTTAGAGTAGGTATGGCCTTGGAGGAAGCGTGGGCTTTGAGGTCTCCTTTGCTCAAGCTATGCCCAGTGTTCACTTCCTGTTGCCTACAAGTCAAAATGTAGAACTCTCAGCATTATATTTATGTGGAATAATCCTAAGTATCCATACACAAAATAAAAGCTGGATAGCCTTCTCTGGAGGTGGCCTCTTTGGTGACAGAATTTCCTGAAGATTTTTCTCCTTTTTTTTTTTCATTTTTTTTACATCCCAACCAAAGTTTCTCCTCCCTCCTCTCCTCCCAGTCCCTCCCCCTTCACCTCCACCTTCCCCCACTCCTCCTCCTCTGATTCTCTTCAGAAAAGGGGGGCCTCCCATGGCTAGCAGCCAGCTGTAGGATATCAAGTCGCAGTGAGAGTGGGCATCTCCTCTTCTATTAAAGCAGGATGAGGCAATCTGGAAGGAGTAATGGGTCCTGAAAGCAGGCAACAGAGTGAGAGACAGCCCCTGCTCTCACTGTTAGGAATCTCACACAAAGACCAAGCAATACAGCTGTAACATATGCAGAGGGCCTAGGTCAGTCCCATGCAAGCTCCCTGGTTGTCGGTTCAGTCTCTGTGAGCCTCTATAACTCCAGGTTAGTTGGTTCTATGAGTTTTCTTGAGGTGCCCTTGACCCCACTGGATCCTACATTCCTTCCTCCCCCTCTTCTGCAGGATTCCCTGAGCTCTGCCTAATGTTTGGCTGTGGGTCTCTGCGTGTGTTTCCATCAGTTTCTGGGTGAAGTCACATAAACATAATTATGTCATTTTGCCCACCCCCCTTCTTCCCTCTAACCCCTCCCATACTCCTCTCCCTCCGTCTCAAATTCAGGACCTTTTTATTTAATTACTGTTACATATATACATAAATATATGAATAAATATATAAGCATAGCCTGCTGAGTCCATTCACTGTTGCTTATTTGCATATATTTTCAGGGCAGACCACTCAATAACCAAATAGTATTCACTCCCCTACCCCTCCAACTCTCCTCTTCCACCCCTTTTTAAATTCACTGTCTCTAGTTGGGGCTTCCCATGTGGGGCCATCCATTGGGGCAGTGTAAACCTACCAAAGGCGACCCCTCTTAAGAAAATTGACACTCTCTAGTAGCCATCAACTGCCAATAGATCCTCAACTAGGGGTAGAGCCTCATCATGCCCTCCTTTATCCATGCTGGAATGGTGACTGTAAAGCCCTGTTTTGTTTTGTTGTTTAACTGTGAGTTGCAATCCCATTTGGGTTTACATAACTGGAAATGTGCAATGATTGAAAACTAATTCGGAATCAACTGCGTGATGAATCTGGGGTGTTTCTGGCAATGTTCATTCATGTTGTGTTGTGTGCTTTTGCTGCATCCTTGGTTCTGAACCCACAACACATGCACTTCACACTCCTCATGTCACACAGGGCCAATGGACACTGAAACACCTCAGCTCAGATTCCAAACTAGTATATGATAAGAGTTGCAGTGCTTTTCTTGTACTTACAGTGTTTTCCACTTTTATGGAAACACAATGGCTCAATTATAGGAAAAACAATATTTTCATACTATTGTGCTTCAACGTGGAAATATCAAACCAGTATATCTTAGAGTTGTACTGTGTTAAAATGTTCGTTTTTTTATTTGTTTGTTGCATGAGACAGGATCTTACCATGTAACCTTGGATAGCCTGGAACTTGCTATGTAGATCAACCTGGCCTCAAACTCGTAAAGATCGCCCTGCCTCTGCCTCCGGAGTACGGGCATTGCAACTTGTGCTACCACACCCAACTGGCTATAAGTTTTATGGCTGACTGATTGTTTACATGGCTGAAAACCCTGATCTCTCTTCCAAACACTTGAGTGGCGTTCTCTAAGGTTTTTGTCCTAGCACATTAAGCAAGGGACAAAGGCCAGGAGTGATCTTCAGGCTCTTCAGTTATACTTTATTTAATTTATGCTTCTTGCAAAAATAACCCCCTTATGTCTCTCTCAACATTTCTTAGTGTGGCTGTGGTAGTATGAATGTGGTTGATCTCCATAAGCTCATAGGGAGTGGCACTGTTTGGAGGTGTGGCTTTGTTGGAGTAGGTATAGTCTTGTTGAAGGAAGTGTGTCACTGTGGAGGTGGATTTGAGGTCTCATACATGCTCAAGCCAAGCACAGTATCAGACCACTTCCTGTTGCCTGTGGGTCAAGATGCATTAACTCTCAGCTCCTTCTCTGGCATCATGTCTGCCTGCAAGTGGCCATGTCCCACCATGATGATAATGGACTAAACCTCTGAAACTGTAAGCCAGCCCCAATTAAATGTTTTCCTTTATAAGAGTTGGCATGGTCATAGTGTCTCTTCACGGCAATAGAAACTCTAAGACAGTGGCAAATACAGCAGAATAAACAGACCATTTTGGAGTGAGAAGCTACCATTTTTTGTAGAAATAGCCACTACCAATTTGCAGAAACAATGCAGGGTAAACCAGATAGTCTCTCCATCCCCTACCCTTCTGTTGTGTAGACAGGCTTCTTCTAGTCTTACTTTGAACTCTGAGACAATGTTCTGCAATGGCATTGCTTGTAAGGTATGAAATAAGCCCTTTTGTCCAACACCCTTCCCCTTGGCAAAGCTATCTGAAAGTCCTCATCGTGGGTACACTCATTAAAGAACCATAGATACTTTAATGTCATAATGTCATGGGAAGTGTTTAGGAGAGGGGAGTATTGGGAGAATCTTAGCACAGCAGGGTCTCAGAGAATGGCTAGGGGCAATGGTGTACTCTGTGTGGCACCTCTAAATGTCTGCAGTTTAACACCATGAGAATTGACCAAAGTCTTCCATAGAGGGAGATCCGATTGGTCTAGGGACAGCTGCAGGCACAGGCAGGATATCCCAAGGAAAGAGAAAGATGATGTTTAAATTGGAACACCACATCTAGAAGTGTGAATGGGCATGAGTGAGTGGCTGAGAAACAGCCTTCCCCAAATACCTGTGACCACCCAGTGTCCCGAGGGGAAATGAAAGATGGATTGAACTTGCTAGCTTGTTTGTGTATTTTAAAGCAACAAAAGATATTATGCTTAAGCTCACCTATGCTAAATAAAATGTACCTTTTCCTGAGATTTTATTCCTTAGAGATCTAGATTCCATTTTCCAGATCTGCAGCCTAGGGATGAGGTAAGCAAACCAGGCCCAAAGACCAAAACTCTGCCTGACATGGGCCGTCCTGACTTTATGAAACGGGCCACGAGCTCCTCATGAGCAGTCCGCTCGAAGCCTGATTGTGCTACCTGCTCGCTCGGGCCTGTTCTCGATGCAGCTCCAGCCCCGGCCCTTTTCCCCGTCTCCGCTTACTTGGGCTCCGCGGCTGCGACTTCTGCCGCTGACTTCAGACTGCCGCTGGAAAACCTCGGCTTTTGCTCTTTCCCTTCTGGGACACCTTCTGGCTCTTTCTTCTTCTTCTTGCCAAAAAAGTTCCTCAAGGCTTTAAACTTGGATTTCTTCTTTCCTGGAAGTGAGAAACGGATGTGAGGCGGAGTGCGGGAGAGGAAGTGAAGGTGGCGGAGAGACAGAGCTGTAGAGACAGGAAGAGAGCAGATTTCACCTCTGGTCCCCACTGTACCACTCATTTCTTTGTGACACCCTTAAAACTCAGCAAGCAAGTGTCTGGATTGTTGTGGAAAGGAACAACCCAGGTCATAGTTTGGGGTCTTCAGGATACCTCAATTTAGGCCAAACTCATAAAGTAGTCATTTGCTTGTCAATTTCAATGACTTCAACGACTGAGAAAGCCCATCTGCGTTTTATTTTTTGGCCTTCACCTTTTGTTGTTGTTGTTGTTGTTGTTGTTGAAGAGAAGGCCCAGGATATCACTATATATAAACAGACCAGCTGGCTTTGAAATCATGATCTTCCTGCCTCAACCTCCCTAGTGCTGATATTACAGGCCTGTGATACTCACCCCCAAATATGGCCTTATCTTTATTCTTTTAATTTTGCAAATCTAGGAAATTGTGGGGTTTAAAAAAACCCCACAAGGTCTTATTCTGTAGAGCAGGAAGGCCTAACACTCGGGTTCCTCCTGCCTGAGCAGCCAGAGGGCTGGTACCACAACCTTTAACTACCACCCTGGGTTTGGCCTTGTGTTTTAATTTCTTAAGTCTCAGAAAGTGTGGGAGATAAAAACAAAACAAAACAACAGCAAAAAACCCCAAAACAAAAACAAAAGGCAAACAAACAAACAAAACCCTGTAGCTCAAGCTGGCCCCAAACTCTCGGTCCTCCTGTCTCTGCCATTATTTCAGGCCTGCGCTGCCACCCAGGCCGCACTTTGTCTTTTAACGTTTTAATGTTGTAAATGTAGGGGTGAAAAAAACAGACCTCAGACTTTCAATTCTCCTGACTCCACATCCCAAGTATTGGAATTGCAGGCCTGTAACACCACCTAGGCATTGACTTCTCTTTTCAACTTTGGAATTTCTTCAATCTATAAAATTGAGGGGGTCGGAAAAATGGGGCCAGCCTCAGACACTTGATCCTGCTGTCCCCAAACTAAAGTTCTGCTACTGAAGACCTGTGCCCCCAATCCAGGCATTGCCTTCTCTTTTATTGTTCTATTTTTTTAATATATGAAATTGTGAGGTTTTTTTTTTTTAAAGATCCCAATATGCAGCCTAAGCAGGCTACACACTCTTGATCCTCCTGCCTCCACACCTCAAGTGATTTTATTACAGGCCTATGCCACCTACCAAAGCTTGACCTTCACTTTTAATCTTTTAATGTCTTAAAACTAGGGCATTGTGTGTGTTTCCTTTCTAAAAAGGCCTCTCTGTGTAAATGAGAGGTGTCTTTAAATTCCATCCTCTGGTTTCCACACGCTCAGGGCTGATATTGAAGGCCTATGCCACCACCCGAGGCTTGACCATCTCTTTTAACCTTTTAAATGCTTAAGTCTAGGAAAGTGTGGGTATTAAAACAACAGGGTCTTGCTGTGATATTTTGTTTGTGCTCTAACAAATAAAGCTTGCCTGGAGATCAGAGTGTGGAGGCAGTCACTAGTTAACCATACAGGCCAGGCAGTGGTGGCACACACCTTTAATCCCAGCACTTGGGAGGAGGAAGCAGGAGGATCAGGAGTTCAAGACCACCTTGGTCTACACAAGATTGATCCAGTCTAAAAGAGAAACAAAGCCAGGCAGTGGAGGCTCACACCTTTAATCCCAGCACTAGGGAGATGGAGACAGTAATATAAGGTGGGGGGAGACAGGAGCTCAGCCTCTTTTGGTCTGAGGATTCAGTAGAGGTAAGAGATCTTTCTAGTGGCTGGTTCCTTTGCTTCTCTGATCTTTCAGCATTTACCCCATATCTGACTCCGGGTTTTTATTATTAAGACCAATTAGAATTTGCACTACAGTCCAGGCTGCCCTCTCATTTGGGATTCTCTTACCTCTACATCCAGAGTGCCAGTGTAGCAAGCTGTAGTACCAGCTCAGGCCTTATCTTTTACTCTTTTCAAGATTTATTTATTTATTTATTAGGTATACAGTGTTCTGCCTGCACGTATGCCTGCAGACCAGAAGAGGGCACCAGATCTCATTACAGATGGTTGTGAGCCACCATGTGGTTGCTGGGAATTGAACTCAGGACCTCTGGAAGAGCGGTCAGTGCTCTTAACCTCTGAGCCATCTCTCCAGCCCCTCTTTTCATTTCTTTAATCTAGGAATCTGTGGTGGTTAAAAACCTGAGTCTTACTCTATAGTCCAGGCTATCTTCAACCTCTTCATCTCTCTCCCTCCACACCTGGAGTTTGGTATTGTAGGACTTTGCTAGCACCCCAGGCTTGGCTACACCCTAGTTGAGGTAGGCCTCCACTGCAGCCTAGACTTTCGCTTTTAGTCTTTTAATTTTTAAATTAAAAATTTGGAGTTTGGGAGTGTAAAAAATTTGGGAGTTTAAAAACCAAGCCCAGGTTGGCCTGGAACTCACAATCTTCCTGTCTCCGCACACTGAGTGCTGAAATTGCTGGCCTGTGCCACCACCCAGGCCAGGTGTCCCTTTTTAAGTGTCTAATTTCTTAAATCAAAGTTGTGAGGGGAAAAAAACAGGGTCTCACTATGTGGATGAAGCTGGCCCCAAACTCTTCATCCTCCTGCCTCCACGTCCAAGTGCTGGTATTCTAGGCCGGCACCACCAATCTTTTAATCTTTTAACTTTGTAAATCTGTGAAACTGTGAGGTTTGTTTTTTTTTTTTTTAAGGGTTTTGATATGTAGCCTAGGCTGGCCTCAAACTGTTGATGCACTTGCCTTGACACCAAGAATACTGGTATGCAGGTGAGTGCCACCACCCCAGGCTTGGCTTTCTTTTTTAAAAATCATCTAATTTCTTAAATCTATTTTAAATTGTGGAGTTAAAAAAAACAGGGTCTCACTTCATAGATGAGGCCAGCTTCAAACCCTTAATCTTCCTGCCCTCTACCCTGAGTGCTGGGAGTATAGAACTAAGGTTTACAGGTGCAGTGCTAATCGCTACAGTCATAATTGCAGTTTTGTGCCCAAAAAGCTTGCTTCACAGTTAGCCCCTTGTGGGGAAATGCCCTGGTGTGCACTCTGCTGTGGGAGGACCCTTCTGTATGCTCTGAATATATGTTGCTCTCATTGGTTGATAATAAAAGCTAATTTAGCCAATAGCCAGGCAGAATAAGGCTGGGCAGGAAAGCCAAATGGAGATACAGGGAGAAGAAGGGTGGAGTCAGAGGAGATGCTAACCAGCTGCCCAAGGAACAAGATGCCAAAGGACCTGTAAGCCATGGGCCACATGGCCATGCATAAATTAATAGAAATGGGTTAATTTAAATGTAATAGCTATTTAGCAATAAGCCTGAGCCATTGGCCAAACATTTATAATTAATACAAGCCTCTGAATAATGATGTGGAAGTGGGGTGAGACAGAGAAAAGCCTCTGTTTACAACACTCTTCACCTATTGGTGCAGTGGAAACACTCCTACCGTGGCCATTTTGAATCAGTTTCTGAAACCGGCTTGAGCCAGTTTGAGCAAGTCTGAGCCCGTCTGAGCTAGCTCCAACACACCAATCACTAATGCAGGCCATTAGAGAAGAGTTGGGCTAATCAGCAAAGAGCCTGCTACATTTCAGCCATTACAAAAAAAACAGGATTGACCTAATAAACATTCACCATGCTTAGAAATATAGGGCCTACACCGCCCCACCCCCGTCCCCGCACCCCCTTTGCTTCAAAATCCCGGAATGGGTGCCAGGAAAGCAAAGCTAGATGTTTTGGAGTTGCAAACCCACTTCTTACAAACCGGCAAAGACAAGATAGTCGCATCAGCAGCTGGTAGCTCCATTTGTAACACAACCGGCAAACATGGAATGGCTGGGTAAAAAAACTGATAAGGCTGTAAAACCAAACTTACCACACATAATCCTGACCTGAGGAGACAAAATCACACTCACACACATTTTATCCTCCTCAATTAGCAAGATGACTCGTGTGCTAGCATTTCAATATGCACAGATTCAGTTTTTCTCACCCATTTTGCATTCTTTGAAGGGAAGGAACAAGTTATTTCCCCGGAAGGATGCAAAATACTTTAAATGATGCATATCTCTTTCCACCAGAGGCACTAGAGGACAAGGAATGCTTCCATTGTGCCTTTGGGAGCTAACTGCTGTGAGGATGGGGTTTGCATAGCTTTGCTTGCAGGGATTTGGGGAAACACAAAAAGACCAAACTGGCAAACACAGTGTGTTGGATGCTCAGTGATCCTGAGCCATGGCATGGAAGCAGGGCACCACCTTAGACAGTAACCAGTTGCTAGGCACATTTGTGAAATCCTAGTACAATCAAAGATGTTTGCCAGATATGAGTATATAAATATGCCTTTTCAGGGTTTCTTTTTGTAAGGGTTGCTTTTAAATTGCCAGCAGATGAGCCACAAAATGCTGGTTTTCAAAAGCCACTAAAAATACAAAGGGTAATTAGGCAGGTAGGGGTAAAAACGTTACGCCCAACAGTATTTCTGTAACCTGTAGGCTTATAACTCGTGTCACCACAAGGTGTCGCTGTTACAAGCCAGAGAACACATCGCTGACAGCTGACTGCTGACAGCTATGTGGCTTTCTTGAACAAAGCCATTGATTTCTGTGTCCACACCAATTTCCAAACAGCAAGCAACTTTCAAAATCATTACTCAACAAAAACTCGAATGAGCGTGTCACGTGCTACGAAACAGCCCTTTAAAGGCTGCTTCCCACCACCTGCCGAAGAAATCACAACTAAATCCAGTGAAAAAATTGTTGCTACTTCTTCCTGTGTTTGCTTATCCATCATACATACGGGCAGTCCATTCCATCTGAATTGAATTTAGCTTTAAAATGCATAATATAAAATGACAACCTTTACCTCCCTTCCATCACCAAATGGCCATTTTATTTTATTTTTTTAAATGTGATCTTTTGAACATTCTAGAGAACAAACCGAAAGCATTTCCCTCTGTCCAGCCTTCATCAAGATTACCACACCGCTGCCCTCTTCTGTAGGCATCAGGCTCAGTCAGCTGATGGCTTTGTTGGGTCTGCTTTGGTGAGGAGTCATTTCACTCATTCATTCATTCATCCATCCATTCATTCATTCATTCACATCCATTTCTTGAATATTCTGCAGTGCCCAATTACTCTCTGGAGGGTCTATTCTCGGGCTTCCTAGATAGTCTTTTTTTTTTTTTTTTTTTTTGGTTTTTTGAGACAGGGTTTCTCTGTGTAGCTTTGCGCCTTTCCTGGGACTCACTTGGTAGCCCAGGCTGGCCTCGAACTCACAGAGATCCGCCTGCCTCTGCCTCCCGAGTGCTGGGATTAAAGGCGTGCGCCACCACCGCCTGGCTCTAGATAGTCTTTTAAGCCATACATGACTGAAGAAAACTCAGCAAACCAATGAAAAAACAACCCAATTAGCTATTACATTTGGTTCTGTCTTTAAAGTCAATTTTCACTTTGTGCCTCAGAGTTCCACTTTTGAATATACTTTGGGAAGAGAAATGGTAATGGGGTGACCATATTAAAATTGAGTTACATACACATATTACAATTTCACAATGAAACCCATTATTTTATACTCAGTGTTTAAACTCATTATTTATATAATCAGTGTTGGTGAATTATCTCTCCATTTCTATGAATTCCTCTCAGGTTCATCTCTCACTCATAGATGGCGTCACAATTTAGCTAATGAATACGTATTTGAAGAAGCTTTGCAAATGAGATTTATTTTATTTTTTAATTTAATACTTTTATTTATTAGCATACAAAGTATTAGGTTTCATTGTGGCATTTTCAGATAACATTTTCTTGTTGATTCTCCTCCCATTTCACCTCCCCATCCGGTTGTCCCCGCTCCCATCATGGCTGCTGTGTTCTGCAGATCTCCTCCCTTCCTCAGCACCCCTTCACCTCCCCATCCGGTTGTCCCCACCCCCATCATGGCTGCTGTGTTCTGCAGATCTCCTCCCTTCCTCAGCACCCCTTCACCTCCCCATCCGGTTGTCCCCGCTCCCATCATGGCTGCTGTGTTCTGCAGATCTCCTCCCTTCCTCAGCACCCCTTCACCTCCCCATCCGGTTGTCCCCACCCCCATCATGGCTGCTGTGTTCTGCAGATCTCCTCCCTTCCTCAGCACCCCTTCACCTCCCCATCCGGTTGTCCCCACCCCCATCATGGCTGCTGTGTTCTGCAGATCTCCTCCCTTCCTCAGCACCCCTTCACCTCCCCATCCGGTTGTCCCCGCTCCCATCATGGCTGCTGTGTTCTGCAGATCTCCTCCCTTCCTCAGCACCCCTTCACCTCCCCATCCGGTTGTCCCCACCCCCATCATGGCTGCTGTGTTCTGCAGATCTCCTCCCTTCCTCAGCACCCCTTCACCTCCCCATCCGGTTGTCCCCGCTCCCATCATGGCTGCTGTGTTCTGCAGATCTCCTCCCTTCCTCAGCACCTCTTCCCCGCCACCATCATGGCTGCCTGTTCTGCAACCACACCCACATATGCATAAACATTCAAAGCTAGGATGTGCATATGAGATGTTTCATACCCTGAACTTAGGTGCCTGTGATGGCCTCTTTTCTTTCTGTCCGCTTTACCAATCCCTCCCTTGGTTGAATCTGAAGTACTATCTGCAATGAAACCTTAATGGAATTCATGATGTTGTGCTTCAGTTCTGGTTATTACTTATGACTAAGCAGAAATACCTTTACTGTAGTGAATAGAAGCTTCTGCAAAGATTTTAGGCCTTGTTGCTCCTCCCCTCCCATGCCCCACCCTCCTCCATCCCTCCATCTTCTCCTGCTGGTCACTTCCTAGGCCTAGTAGCCTCCATTTTGCTTTTGAGTCACGTGTATTCTATTACTTATTTTTAATTCCTCACTTCTCCTTTAAGGCCTCTTTTCCCTTTATCCCCCTCTAACAGTCTCCTTTCTGAGAGGACTGGTTCTTTTTCCTGATGGCAGTACACAGCAAATCTAGCACTGGTCATTGAGATTTGATCATGTGACTTACCCTCCTCTGAGCCTTCCAAAGCTTCCATGCTGCTGGACACTTCCTTTAATGACTCAGCCATGGTAAACTCACTGAAAACCTTCAGAACAAAAGAGGAAAAGATGATTCCTTCAATATATAGGACAACAAAATCATTTCACCTTGCTACTTATCCTTAAGTTATATTCTTAAACTATTCAAGAAAAGACATACAAATGCAATTGAGACTAGGGGTAGGTATCATGTATTAAAAAGACAGTAATCCCAATAATAGGAAATGACCAGAAGAGGCAAATACATGGATATACAGGATATCTTGCCTATGGCTGGGGGAAGGGGGAAGTGATGGATGAGGAATCACTGACACTCGCAGCCATCTTAGTGAACATGACAGTCCTTCCCAGCACTCATGCCTCACAGAGGGAAAAAAACTATGTCTGAACTTCAGAAACCCCTGACAAAGGAGCCAAATGATGCCCAGCCATCTTTGGCTCACATCGTCCTTGACTCACCATAGCCGGTGGTAGGAGAACCACTAAAGAGAAACTTATGAAAGACAAAGGAAGAACAAAGGGGAAAAAAAAGAGTATTCAGACACCCCTGCAACTCATTGTCACTACGAGAAGGAATTTGATTTAACCCCAGAGTTCAGTCAGAAATTTTCTCTGGAATACATGCCCCCCTTCCCTCAACTGATCCTAAATGCCCCGAGGACATCACCACCAGCAACCACTCATCTCGGGTGGGGCCTGTGGAACATCTCCCTCCTCACCAAACCCACCATCACAGCAAAATGAATAAACCTCCCCTTCACTGCAAATCCTTTCATGTTACTTCCTCATCCTTCTCGGGCTTGTTAGCACAAAATCCACGAGTTGTCTCTACTCACTCATTCTGTGACTTCGCTTGGAATTCTCTGTGCTTGTCCCAGCGAGGGCTCCAGAACCGCCTGGCTTGGTCCTCACAGCAGAACTGCTCTGCCTAAAGCCAGCCTTCCCACAGCGTCTCGCTCTCTCCTACTCTCCCTTTTAAAACGTTTGTATCAGTTCCTGATGAGAACATCACACTCCCCAAATTTTCCTCTTTCTTTATTGGCTGGTCCTTCTCAGGCTCCTCTAATGGCCCATTCTTCTAGCCCTGGTTTTGAAACATAGCATTTGGGCCTTTGTCCTTGGCCCTCTTCTTTATCAACAATGTCCCAGCCCAGCAAACGTTAACAGACACACAATTGTAAGCCACATGCACAAAGGAAAATTCCCTAGCAGCAACACTTTAAAAATGAGCAACTTTGAAAACAGGTGAAATTATTTTTAATAAGGTATTTTATTGAATCTGATTTAAACAAAATATTATTTCAACATGGAATCATTATAAAATGTGAATAGTATATTTTATATTTTTCTTGTCACACTAAACGAATTAGCCCTTTTCTCTGCTCAAACTTATTCACCAACTTTCTGCTGCTTGAAGGTTAAAACCCTACCTCTTTATACACTTGGGGGCTCCTTTTCCCCTCCGTCTCCCAGCAGCCTCCTGTACTCTCATTCCCACGCTGTGGTGTCCTAGAATCATGAGCCATTCCATAAACATACTATTTTATTTTGCTATCTGAACTGTGCACAGCCTGTCCATTATGTCTGGAACGCCATCTTCCCAAAGACCCATACCCTTAGTTCCCTCTTGTTCTTTGTGACTCAAACACCCATGTCTACCCCCATCATGCTCTTGGCCCTTTGCACATACGTCTTCCAGAAGTGGCATCACCTGGTGGGCAGGGACAACATTTTGCTTATCTAAGTAGCATCATTACCTAGTATCACTAAGCACACAAGGTACTTACTACGTGTGGTTGAGAAGGGTGGGTGCAATAGTAGACAAAGCTGGGTGCTGGAGCACAAAATCTGAGTCAGTACGAAAGTGGTCCTCTTGTTTAAATATATGGAAACAATTTGAGACACGTTTCAAGTAAAGGACTTCTTTGCACGAAGTCCTATGAGAAAAACTGGTAAGACAACTAAGGAATGAGGAAATACATGTTTTTATACAGAGCCCTTCATGTAAACTGGTCATCATCAAGGCTGGCCCCACAGAGATATCAAATTGAATTACTGAGTCATCTTTAAACATGTCCGTCAGAAGAGGAGCATGCACGCAACCCTGGGTTTGATCATAGCACCACACATGCACACACAGAAGGATGAGAGTGGAAATGTGTGCTTGCTTCCCTGGGCCGCCCCAGAGCTGCCTCCTCCTCCTTCCTGCTGTCTTGCTGAAAATCTGTGAAGGGTCCAAAGGTAAAACAAAGGCAAGAGGCCATACTCGGGGGCTGATGAAGTTGTTTACACACAGCCTTATCTAGGTTCGAGGATTCCGAAGACTGCTTGCCAGCGTTGTCTCCTTTCCAGCATGGAGAATGCTGCTGAGGAAGCAGTCAGCCCTATGTTCTCAAAACCATTCAATTGTCTCTCCAGGGAAGAACACACCAATTGGTTGTCCTGTGCCAAAGAGTCAGCGCTGAAAACATGTACAAAAGTAACATTCCATGAACTCAGCGCGTAATCTTTAGGAATGTGTATGAACATACACACACATATATGCATGCCTTAACAACTAGTGAAAGAAAAAACAGGCCATGAATTTGAAGGAGAGCTGGAAGGGGTATAAGGGGCGGGGGTTGGAGGGAGAGAAGGGAAGGGAGAAATGTAATAATTAAATTATATTGTGAAACCTTAACAACAACAAAAAATCCCACAACCCATTCGGTAGGATAAATGATTTTCATGGGGTCAGCAGTAGATAGAATTCATAAACAGATCTCAAGCTTTTCACTCCCAGTATGCTTGCGCTATATGCTCCCTCCCCTTGGGGGTGGGTAGACCTAATCTGAATGTGTGAGCCCAGTAAAAGAGGGTCTAGATGTTAGATGTGGAAGTCAGCGATTTGAGGCTGTAGCAGATGCTTTCTGACAGCCTTGTCAGAACAAATTGTCATGGTGTAAAGGCCAGAAAAGCAGAGAACACCGGGCAGCATCTTATAACTGAGAGCAACCTTTGGTTGACAGCCATCAAGAAACCAGAGACCTTAAAGGTAGTCACAGTGGCACATGCCTGTAATCCCTGCACTCAGAAGGCTGAGGTAGGAGGATGGCCTGAACTCACGGGTTTGGGCTAGCCTCAGTGTTAGAGTTTGGATATGAAGTGTTCTTTCAAAGGCATTGTTGAAGACCAGCTGGTGGAAATAATCATTGAGATGATTTGCTGGGCATGGTAGTGCACTCCTTCAATCCCAACACTTGGGAGACAGAGTCAGGGGGATTACTGTGAGTTCAAGGCCAGCCTGGTCTACATAGTGAGTACCAGGTTTACATAGAGAGACCTTATCTATAAATAAGTGGAACTTGAGGGCTCTGACCTAATAAATGTATTCACCCACCAACAGGTTTGTAATTTGATGCTATTAGTGAGAGGTGATTGAAATTTGGAGACAAAGTCTGGATGAGGGTATTACTGGGAGCAAGTGTCAAGAGTACCATCCACAAACTCCCCCCTGGTCTTCATCTCCGTTTCAAGTAGGGTGTGCCTGAGATTTTTTATTATTATTATTTTTGTCATGGTTACTGCTATTACAGTTCCTAACAGTCAATAATACATTAGTTGGGAGAAGTGACCCTCTTCAAACAGTGGAGCAGGAACAAGAGTAGAAGAAACAGAAATGGATGTTGCTGTGGGATATGAATTTCCCTTAGCTGGCTGGAATCTGTGGGATTTGGCTCCGATCTTCCCTGTCCTTACAATTCCAGAGGCACCAGCAGGGAGTCAGCAACAGGGACTAGGGAGGGGAGGCACCCGGATGGCACTCCCTGGACCTTGGATACGGAGGATGGGAGGATGAGAAACCAGGCCTTGAAAGTATGCCCTCTTCTCATGCCGGATCATCTAACCTTTGTGAAGGCAACTTGTAACTTTTGGGTTTCATCTTGGGACACTTTGGTCCACAGTGTGTGGGTTGGAAGACACAGTCTGCAGATCACCCCATGGCTTCAACAAATACCCTTTGTTCTCTTGGTTCTGTCTGGTGTGAAACAGAGTGGTCTCTGAATAAAATTCCTCTCAACAGGGATTCTCTCTTCCCCGTGGGTGCATACCCAGCGAAATAACAATGCCTCCCAGAAAATTAGATCCCCAAAGATTCTCAGTTAGGGTGATACTTACAAACCTTTTGGACCTCTAATTTCCTTAGATCTTAAATCCACAGGCATCCCTTCAACTGTGAAAAGAAGCAGCTGTTACCTCACATATGAGCAGAATCATCTGAAGGTACCCTGGCTCCTAATGTCATCTTTTACTCCACCCATGGCCCTGCCTTCTGTCTACCTTACCCGAAATAGCTACTGTTAGACCCATTACCTTGAACCATACAACCAAGTCAGAACATTACTCCTCAGGGCCTCTCCCCTTAGCCACACCCTGACTCTGTGTGAATGCATAGTGTATGCCCGGGTCCGTTTCAGATGCTATGGAGGCAATGGCAAAATAAAATAGTGTATGTTTGCTGTTTACTGGACAGTGAGTATGTGCTGACACAGAAGGGTTTTTCTCAGAAACTTTCTCACTGAATCCTCAGAGCTTTCCTGTGAGGGAGGTACTATTTATTCTCACCCCCTCATTCATCGGAATATGGAAGCTGAAAGGCTAAGTAATTACCCATGCTCACATGGTAAGTATATGGCACATACAACTTACGAAGTTAGGAGTAGAACCTAGGACTTCAGACTGCTCTAGAAAACGATCCACTCCCTGATGACAAAGGAAAAGAAAGCACATGAGAGCACGGCATAGTGGTACACGCCTGGGATCCTGGTAAGGAGGAGGTGGACACAGAAGGATTGTGAGTTCAAGGCTACAGAGTAGGTTTCAGAACCCTCTGGGCTTTATAGTGATGCCCTGTCTCTAGGAAACCCTGTTCTAATTTGTTTTCTAAACACCATGGCCAAAAGCACCTTGCAGAGAAAAGAGATAATTTCAGCTGAGAACTCCCAGGCCACACTCCATCACTGAGGGAAGTCAGGGCAAGAACTCAAGGCAGGAACCTGGAGGCAGGAGCCAATGCAGAGACCATGAAGAAGTGCTTCTGACTGCCTTTTGCCTCATGACTTGCCGAGATTATTGTTTACTAGCATGGTGACCATGGATTGCTTTATTTTGTACTTGTCTTGTCTTGAAATGTCTTTATTTCTCCATCATTTTTAAATTTTTTTAAGATTTATTTACTTATCTTTTTAAAGTTATTTGATGTGTATGAGTATTTATCCTGGATGAATATCTGGGCACCATGTGCATGCAGTGCCCTTGGATCCAGAAGAGGGTGTCAAATCCCTTAGAAACGGAGTCACAGGCTGTTGTGAGCCACTATGTATATGCTGGGACTCAAACTAGAGACCTCTAAAGTGATGAGCCATGTCTCCAGCCCTCTCCACACATTCTCAAAGACAGCACTCCTGGATTTAGCAACCTTGGCTAACACTTATTTGCTTTCACATCTACCATGCTACGGGTTTCCAGCTTTTAGTTTTCTGCTGGATGCTCTGCTGACGATCTGATATCTTTTCAAATGCTTGGCATTCTTCTCTTATAGCTTCTAATATTATTTCTTTGTTGCATGGCTTTGACATCTTGACTTCAATGTTAAGTTAGGGAGAGGTTCTCCTCTGGGCACATCTATCTGGGACTCTAAATTCCTCCTGTGCTTCAGTGCCCACCTTCCATGTCTGATCTTTTTTTTTTTTTCTGCTGCTTGGTCTAATCTATTTGTGATGTTTCCACTGTATGTTTTATTTGATTCATTAAGTTTTCCACTCAGCTATACTACTCCTGAAAAATACCCAAAAGATTCTACATCTTACTGCAGAGATACTTGCATGTCTATATTTATTGCCGCTGGAATCATGATAATAAGGAAATAGAAAGCAGTCTAGATATTCCCTGTGATTACTAATGTTGATTCTCAACTTTAGACTCTAGAATTGCCTGGTGGACCTCTGGGAACTCCTTGGGGGGGGATTACATTCATTATGGTCACTGATGTAGAGAGACCCATCTTAACTGTAGGTAGGGCTATTCCCTGAGCAAAAGATCTCTAACTGTATGAAATGGAAAGGCAAAATGAGCAACATGCATGTGTGTGTTCATCTCTATTTTCTGATTATGGATGTTATGTGACCAGCTACTTGGTTCAAATGAATAATGATAACTATATTCAAAGAAACAAACAAATGGTTGAACGAATTTTAAGAGAAAACGAACAGCAGAATGAAATAAGAAAGACAATGCAGGACATTAAAACAGAAGTCAACAATAGGATAAAAATATTGAGGAAAAAGTGAAACTGAAACAATGCTGGAAATAAAAATTTTAGTAAGTCAAACAAAATGCTCCATGGAAAGTCTCACCAACAGAACGAGTGAAGAGTGACAGAGTATCAGAGTACGAAGACAAGGTAGAGGAACTGGTACGCTCAACCCAAGTTGACAATAAATATTTTAAAGCATATGAATTAGAAATGAAAGATATTTGAGACACCTTGAAATGACCAAATCAACAAATTTTAGACACAGAGAGCTCCATGCAAAAGGCATAGAAAATATTTTCATTACAACCATAGTAAAAAAATTCCCCATATCATGGGGGGCCTATCCCTTTCTGAACAGAGATAGAGGGAAGGCGAGGGCGAGAACAGGAGGAGAAGAGGGAAACTGCAATCAGGATGTAAAGTAAATGAAAAATTTTAATTAATTAAAAAATTCAAAAAAATCTCCATATCTAGGAGAAGAGAGAGGCCTGTTCAAGTACAGGGGGCATATAGAACAGCAAGTAGGCAGGGACAGAAAAGAACACAGAAAACACATTGAGAACTGCAATACAAACATGCCAAGTAGTTTGGAACCTGCAGCTTATGCAGAGACGCTTGGCTCAGCCTGGGAGGAGGGGACTGGACCTGCCTGGACTGAATCTACCAGGTCGATCTCAGTCCTGGGGGGGCGGGAGTGTTTGCCCTGGAGGAGGTGGGAATGGGGGTGGGCTTGGGGGAAGGCAGGGGGTGGGGGATGGGAGGGGGAAAACAAGGGAATCCATGGCTGATATGTAAAATTAAATTTAATAAATAAATTTTAAAAATAAAAAAAAACATGCCAAGTGACATACAAATAAATAAATGCCAGGAAGACATGAAAAGACATATTTCAAGTTCTGAAAGGTCACCACTGCCAACCAAAGCTATTAGAGTCAGCAAAAATATTTACCATAATGTAAGGAGAAATAAAAATGTTCCACAATCAAAGCACACTAAAGGAGCTTATAAACAGTAAGCCACCTCTACAGAGGCTTTGAATTGAAGAGAATGATAAACACATTCAAGAGCCTATAGGAATGAAATTAAATATTTGACAACAGTGTTTAAACAAATGAGAATTATAAAAACACCAAGCACTACAAAATCAACAAGGTGATAGAAATCATATACATTTTTTCCATAATAATTCTGAATGCTAATGATCTCAAATTTCTAATCAAAAGACACAGACTAGCAGACTGGACTTAAAAATAAAAACAGAATCTATTGTTTCTTGCCTCTAATAAATACATCTTGCTTTCAAAGATGGATGCTACCTTAGGGTACAAAGATGGAAAAGGTAATTACAAGCAAATGGAACATGGAAACAAGCAGATGTCACTAATCTAATATCTCACAAAACAGATAGCAAACCAAATCTGATGAAGTGACAGAAAGGTCATTTCATAGTAATTATGGGAACAATCCACCAAGATGACATTGCAATTCTGAACAAATATTCATTTGACAGAGGTGCACCACATTTCATAAATAAAATTACACATTAATCATAGTACATAAACAGTGGGTGATTTCAATATCCCACTCTCAACCAAGAGGAAGTTCACCCTGATAATAAAATGAAAAAGTTATCAGAGGTAAATGGCATTATATAAATTGTGGTGGTTAGGATGAGAATGACCCCCACAGATGCTCATATATTTGAATGCATAGTCACCAGAGAGTAGAACTGTTTTGAGAAGGATTAGGAGGTGTGGCCTTGTTGGAGGAGGTGTGTCACTGGAGATGGGCTTTGAGGTTTCAAAAGATCACACCAGACTCAGTCTCTCTCTGCCTGCAGATCAGGATGCAAAGCTCTCAGCTACTTCTCCAGCACCATGCCTGCCTGCTGCCACACTTCCCACCATCATGATAATGGACTAACCTCTAAAACTGTAAGGAAGTCCCAATTAAATGCTTTCTTTTATAAGAGTTGCCTTGGTCATGGTGTCTCTTCAAAACAATAGAACACTAAGACACATATCAAATGGACTTAACCAATATCTACACAACATTCAATCCAAACACTGCAGAATACAGAATCTTCTCAGTAGCCCATGGAAGTTTCTCTAAAATAGATCATATATCAGGCCACAAAAAAAAATCTAAAAAAATACAGGAAAATTGAAATAACATTCTTCATACTATCTAATCACAGTGGACTACATCTAGAAATCAAAGGCAAGAGAAACCACAAAAAAATAACAAAATCATGGAGATTATACAATGTACTACTTAATGTTGAATGAGTCACTGCAAAAGTCAAGAACATTTTAAAATTCCTAGAACTGAATAAAAATTAAGACACAAAATACCAAAGTCTATGGGTTACAATGGAAGAAGTCTTAAGACATAAATCCATAGGTCTAAGTGCCTAAATCAAAAATTCAGGGAGGTTTCAAATAAGCAACTTAAAGATGCACCTTAGGTCCTTGGAAAAAATCCAAACACAAAAGAGGTAGGTGTAAAGAAACAATTAAGATAGTCCCAGAAATTACTAAACTAGAAATGGCAAAACAATATACAGAATTATACAGTCTATTAAATTAAGAATCAAGACTTCTTTGAAGTTCAATCTACCCTCGATGTCTACCCTAAAGGAAATGAGTGACAAGAACTTTCTGCAAGGATGTGGGGAAAGGAGAGCTCTTATTCACTATTGAAGAAGGTTTAAACTGATTCAGCTACCATGGAAATCACGGAAAAGCTAAAAATAAAACTACCATATGCATGTCCCAGCTGTACCACTCTTATACATACACTCAAAGAACTTTATATCCCATGACAAAGATATGTGGACAACCATTATCATTGCTGTTCTATTCACAATAGCTATGAAATGGAGTCAGCAAAGATGGCTATTAACTGATGGATGGATAATAAAAATGTGGTACATATGCACAATGGAATTTATTCAGCTGTAAACAAAAATCAAAATGAGAAATTTTCAGATAAATGGATGGAACTGGAAAATGTAATACCGAGTGAAATAACCCAGGCCCTAAAAGACAAATGGGCCATATTGTCTCTCACATGTGAATCTCAGCTTTAAATTTTAAATTTGTGTATTTAACTTGGCATGCCTGTGTAGGCCAGTACGTTAGAAAGGGACCAGTAGGCGGGGGTGGGGGGTGGGGGGTAGGAGAGGCTTTAGTGGGGGAAGGACAGTAGAACATATGTGACATGAATGTAAAATCATGGAATAATGGTGTTGGAAAGGTTTAAGTGAGGATGGGGAGTGGGTGTTGGAGGAGACAAGGAGCTGGGGGAAGGATTAAACAAAGTGAAACTTGTATGAAAAAAGCTATGTGGAAACCTTTTGGTAAGCTAATTAAAAATGCAACTTTAAAAAAAAGAAAGATTGAAGCGTGCACCCTGTGTGAGTAGATAATACTGCTCCCAGAAGCCGTATTCTTTAAGAAAAATCCCAGTGCCAGGCATGGGACACCCAAAGCAATACAATCCGTTTTCATTGCTCTTGGTCTGCCACTAGAACTGGATGGTAAGATTCTGTTGTTGAAGGCATGCACACTTGTGTTGCTGCAACTTATCTGGAAGCTTCTTCCCCACTAGCTATTTTTCATAGCAGGGGCAGATGTTATTCAGGCTGCTGGGGGAGAAAAGTCATTGATGGTCTTCCTAGATGCAAATCCTTTGAGTGAAAATATCAACCAGCCAGGAAAGATGTGCCTGCTCATTAAATAGTGGCATGAGTATTTTCAAGGTAACCAACCACCTTTTAAAGCAACAGTACTAAAGGGACTTGTCAGAAGGTCTGGTGGAGGAGATAGACCTTTTGGTTCTGGGACTGGAGCAAAATCTCAAAGCTTCTGGAACAATATTGGCAGAGCACAGAAGGAGGCAGCAGAGCAATGGATTGGGAAATGGAATGTCCTGGGGCTCTAAGGCTCCACAGGACAAAATAGAAAAGTGTCTTAGTTGAATCATGGCCTAGAATTGGGCAAGGATATAGGGCAGCTAGCTAGACAAGAGAGAAAGGCCCATAACCCTAGACATGGTAACATATCTGTAATTCCAGCACCCTGGAAGCTGAGGCAAGACAGAGGATTTCATGTTCAAAGCCAGTGTGAGCTACATAGAGAAATCTTGTTTTAGAACAAAGGAAGAAAACCAGGCACAGTAGCTTGTGTGTTTAATCCCAGGACTCAGGAGACGAATGCAGGTGGCTCTTTATGCCAGCCTTGTCTATATAGCCCTGTTGGGGCTATATAGTGAGATGCTGTTTAAAAAACAAAACAAAACATGGAATGAAGGATGGAATGGAGGAAGGGAGGGAGGGAGGGAGGGAGGGAGGGAGGGAGGGAGGAAGGAAGGAAGGAAAAGCCCAAAGCTAAGAGCAGAAAGGAGTTTCTTGTTTCTTTCTTCTCCCAAAAACAGCCAACCCAAGGGTCTGCATGCCAAGCATTTCATACTAATTTACTTCACACCATTCCTAAGCAAGAAAAGAAACAGGACTGACTGCCACTCTAAGAAATCACTGATACTTGCAAAGCTCTTTCCACTAGGAGACAATCCCTCAAGGAAAAGTGGTCATGAGAAGCAGGAGAGCTGAAAACTGCTGTGTGTCTTAGGCTCAAGAATCCCTAGTCACTAGGGGCTGAGTAACAAAAAGGCCACACTGGAAGGAGAGTCTCCACTGTCTTCATAGTTCACAGCAACAACACTCGAATGATGGGCCTGCTCCAGTCCAGACTACTGTGTGGTCCACTGAGAGTGAACGGAGCACATGAGGAATAAATTCGATCATGTGTGTGTGGTAGCATGTGCTCATACAGAAGAACTCCACTGAGTTTTCCAAACTATGAGTGCAGATAAGGAAGGTGGTGTAAAGTCAGGGTTCAAAGAGAAGCCTGTAAATCACCAGCAAACGTCACAAGTCCTAAGAAAACAGGTGACAAGGCGAGAGAGGTGAAGATAATATCATTTGAATGATCTTTAGACATAACTGTGACCAAAAAGGAAAATGGCTTTTGGTTTGGAGAAGGGTGGCATTTTTTAAAAGATTTATTTGTAGGTGTGTGTGTGTGTGTGTGTGTGTGTGTGTGTGTGTGTGTGTGCCATGTGTATGCAGTTACCAGTGGGGGCTAGAAGAGGACATTGATCTCCCGAAGATGGAGTTACAGGCTATTGTAAGCTGCCCAACCAGGGGATGCTTCAGACCTAACTAGGATCCTCTGGAAGAGCAGCAGGCATTGTTAATCAGGGAGCCACCTCTAAGCTCCAGCAGAATGTTATTTTAAAAAATATGTGTAAGACTTGAGTCTGCAGGGAGAACTCCAGGACGTTTGGAAGAACACAAACCTGAACCCTGCCATCAATTAGTTGGAAGACATTTAAAGAAATCAAGTCTTTTCAAAACCCGGGCCTCGGTTCCCTCCTCCCAGTGCTCAGAGGGCAAGCGAGCTTTGGAGGTTGGGGTTCATTTTCATCCAGGCAGCCTGGATTCTGTAGTTGCTGGGACTCTCTTCCCAAGTCCCCAGTTCCTCTTAGCAAGGTCCCACCTTGCAGCCTCATTAGCAGCTCTGCCCGAGTTGAGCAGCCAGGCCTGACTGTGAGAGAGGAGGCCTTCTGATGGCCTGCTATATCTGCGGCACAACTCCTTTTTTCCAGGTGTTTAGAAATTTAAGTGACTTTATCCATTTAGAAATGTATAGAGTTGTAGACTTGATAAAAATTCATCGAACTCTTTCCTCTACTTCTAAAGAGACTTTATTTTGTTTTTTTCTTTAATCCGGGGGTGTGTGGGTGCACTGTAACATGGTGGCCCGAGGACAGCTACAGATGTCGTTCTTCCTCAGGAACCACCCCAGTGTTTTCTAATACAATCCCTTGCTGACCTGGATCTGATCAGGTAGGCTAGGCTATCTAGCCAGAGAACCCCACGGGTCCCTTTCCCCACCTCTACAGTCCTGGGGTAACAGTCTCGTTCCATACCACCCCCATGGGTCTCCACAGAGTTTTCCTCTGACTTATTTTTTCATTTTCCCAGGACAGGTAGGTTTATGGAAAACAAAATCCAAATAAGGATGCAGAAGTAGCACCATGCCCCTCAGCTTGTTGAAAAAAAAAAAGCTGCTCTTTGGCCCATGAAGGCCACACTGTGGGAAATAAGGAACAAAGGCTATACAAATACAACACAACTTAATCAGTCTTCAGTAACGTCATTTTCATCTGAAAAACAATGACTCTGTGGTACCGTTGTTCTTTCCTTATCCATATCTAGACTTTCCCATGCTCCTATCTCTTCCCTGTGCTACTTAGTGTTTCTAGCCCTCGTTTGGAGCATCTCCCTTACATGCTGTAGCAAATAACCGAGTTCCGCTGTTTAAATCTATCGTTTGTAACAGATAATTCAGCACGGAGTGTTCATACTTGAGTTCAAATCTGACAAATAAACTACTTTATGTTTCTACTTTCAAAAATTGTTAACGGCTCAAACAATACAAAGCCTATTGCTGATTTTTCCCCCACCGAGCCTCGGCTGAAAGTCTCCCTAACAGAGTTGAAGGCTTTTTAGAGATCAGAAGCTCCAGTTGATGGAGGCCAGTGTTTCTCAAACTGTGGATCACAGCCCCTTTGGGGTCGCATATAACGTATCCTGCCCGTCAGACATTTACTTTACTAGTCATAGCAATAGCAAAAATTACAGTTATGAAGTGGCAAAGAAAACAAGTTTATGGTTGGAGGTCACCACGACATGAGGACTGCATTAAAGGGTTGCAGCATTAGAAAGGTTGAGAATCACTGATGTAGACTCTGACAAGTCAAACAATCTCTGTACACCTCAGTTTCCTGGCCTATAAAATAGACATGATAGAACATGTCTAGCAGAAGAGTTTGGGAGCTGGCGAGAGTAGGTGAACGAAGGTGTGGAAATTATAAAATCACATCTTTGGGCCGTGCTCTTGCTTCCCTGATCCAGTAGCTTCTCAGAAGATGTTTCTCAGAGACAAAGAAATCAGACACATTGATCTTTGGGGGAGGAAGTATAACACATTTGCAAACCTCTGGAGTTGGAAAAAAATCTAGGTTTGAATCCTGCCTCTTGTCAATCACTTTTGTGAATCATGATCTTGGGCAAAACACTGAACTGGGGCCTAAATTGTTAAATGGAGCCGTTTAGTACCTATATCATAGGCTAATGGTGACAGCTCATTTACTTAATAACACTCATTTGAATCCCTACTAAGTACTAAGAAAAACTCAGAACAGTGTCAAAATAGAGAAGGGCCCTTCTATCACAAATCCTTTGATGAATCTCTGCATATGGGAAGATCTCAGCATGGGGACAATATAGTGACAGTCCATACATGTTGACTCTGCTTCCCCATTCAAAGACTCCCCTCTTCATGGGAGAAATGATGCCTCTTCTCTTCTCTCCTCTCCTCTCCCATCCCTTCCTTTCCCACCCTTCCCTCTCTCCCCTTCCCTTCCCTTCCCTCCCTCCCTTTCTTCCCTTTCCATTCCCCCCCTTCCCTCCCTCCCTTTCCCTCCCTTCCCTTCCCTCCCTTCCTTTCCCTCCCTTCCCTTCCCTTTTCTTTCCTTCCCTTCTATTCATTGGTTTTCCAAAGTAAGGTATGTGACATCTTACAGCTCTTCACCCTCTCTCCAGAAGCCGCCTAGTAACCAAAGGGTTAGTTGAAAGCTTCTGAATCAGTGAGGGCAAAGCTAACAGGATCCAGCCTATGCCCTTGGCTCATTGTCTGCCACTAAAAGTGATTCACAAAAACACAGATATTGCTGAAGCTTCAATGGTGGAATCCTGGGCAATCCACTTTCTTCTAGAAAGCTTGTCTTTGATGTACAGAGTTGAGATAATCTCTTGGAGGGAACTTTAAAAGCCCAAAAAGGCTTCTGAGGATCCTCAAAAGCAGCATTTGAAACTACTTCCAAGCTCTGTGATGTATAGTTCACCCTGGTCTGTTTCTAAGGGATCTCTTTCCCTGTCTCCTCCTTCTTCTCTGACAGGGTTTCATGTATCTCAGGCTGGCCTTAAACTCATCAAGTAGCTGAGGATGACCTTGAACTTTTGGTCTTTCTGCCTTCAGCTCCCAAGTGCCGGGATTACAGGTGTGCCCCAGTTTTGCCCAGTTTATACAGTAAGATCAAACCGAGGGCTCCATGCATGACATATACACACTCTATCAACTGAAGTACATCGCCAGCCACCCCACTCTCTTTATACAAAAGCCCCATGCCAGTAGCAGAAACTTGCATTTCTTTTTTCCTATCTCAAAGGAGCAGAGCCTGGTCATGAATTACTTATCCATTAGTGATTGCTCATGGGTCATCAACATTAGGGGACAAGGGAACTCTGGGGAGTGTAACCTATGGTATCTGATCTAAACATTGTGATGACTCTATTAGGTAAGAATCACCTCACTTTACAGACAAGAAAGTAAGGCCCCGAAAGGCCAAGGGATTCACTCACCGCCATATAAAGTGTAGCATTGTGTGAACTCAAACCCAAGTCTGACTCTGAAGTCTCAAGCTCCTTCCTCTGCATGAAGCCAAAATACTTTGGTATGTGTAAGTAGGTACATGTGTAAGTGAATGTCTCTTGGTTCAGATAGGTGGCTGAGCTCTTGGGTAGTTATGGCCTTTGACAGCATGGTGGTTCCCTAGCTAAGGAACTGCGGTGAGACGCCCTCTTTTCTTCCCTTGGGCCAGGTGTCTTAATTCTTCATTAGAAACCTGGAATCCCTTCAGTCCACACAGTGCTCTAGTCTCCTAGCCCCAACACCAGGTGTGTGAGCTGTCCTGATGCCCTACTGGCCAGGCCAGCACTGCGAGCAGCATCTGCCTTCCTGCTACTCTCCAGCGCGCCTTCCCAGTTCAGACATTCTTATTGAGGGCTGAGGACCAGACTGAGGATAATCCCATGGAAACAGGGCAGCAGTGCTGTGCACAAACTCCCAGCATAAGCCTGAAACTTAAAGAGGGTTTGGCCCTCTGCGAGGCACTTCTGATTCCCTGCAACTCTGAGTGGTGGACCACTGGGAAAATGGCCTTTCTGTGAGTATCAGTGTTCATTATTCCCACAAAGAGAGGCACCAACCAAGCTCTAAAGACCTCTAGAGTTGTTGTGAGGCCCAAAAGCCAGATCTCTGCTTCTAAAGTAGCATTTAAATGATACCTCAGGGGAGATTTTGCTCTTAAGCCTTTCATTTACATAATACCAACTGCTAAACGTTATTACAGATCTCTGTCAATTACGTACAACAGCTCTCTGCACTGGACATTGTACTACACATGGTCATCTCATACGTCATTTCATCTGGTACTCACAAGCCTCAACAGTGGGTCCCTTGACGAATTCCTGTTTTAGAGATGGGGGAACTGATACTCAAATGGCTTAAGTGGCAGACCCAAGGCCATAAAGCTATGAAGTGGTATTGTGGACGTAATCTAATGTTCTACTGGACTATGCCCATAAAGCAGAGCTCCATGGTGGGTGGAGAGACAACTTCGTGGTTAACAACACTTACTGCTCTTACACATGACCCAGATTTGATTCCCCGCATCCATATCAGAGGGCTTATCATGTAAGGTCGGAGAATTTGGCATCTTCTCACCTCCACAGGCACCAGACCCACACGTGAGCTACAGATACATATGTAGGCAGAAACCACATACATAAAATAAAAATTTACGTCAATATCACACCCCTCCCACTCAAGGCTCAGGGATCTGTGTGGAAAACAGTATGAAAAGACTGTAAGAGTAAAAGGTGATGAATGACTCCCAGGACACTGTGGTTTCCAGACACAACAGGACGGACGCGCGTATGAACTCACAGAGGCTGTGAGAGCATGCGCAAGACCTGGACAAGCTCAAGCCAGACCAAATCTCAACAGGGAAGAGGGGAAGAAGGCATGAAGTCCCACCCCTCGCTGAGGCGGCCCTACTGGCAGTTGATAGCTATTGGGATGGAGAGTCAGTTTTCCCGGATGGAGTGACACTGGGTACAGCAAGTGCACTCAGGCCCGCACTCACGAATAGTTAGACAACACAGATCATACCCCGTGTTTCTTCTTCTTTGTCTATTTTCTGTGTTTTTTTAAGAGAGAAAGAACATGAAGTTGGATGGGTAGGAGGTGGGGGACAATCTGGGAAGGGTTGTTGGAAGAGTAGAAATAATATGATCAAAATATATTGTACAAAAATTTTAAAGAATAAATAAAAATATGAAAAATAATTAATGATATTGCAATACTCAACACAACGCAGAAAGAATGTTTTGATGGGATATACACTATGCTATCTGAACAGACTTCATACATAGTGCAACCCCATGTTATATAATCCCTTCTTCAAAACTCTTAAGATTAATTTGTCACTTTAATGGAGAGAAATTTAAATTCTAGTTTTTATTGATATTTGGAAGTAAATGATTCACAAATTCCTTTTGTTTCTTAATTATCTGTAAATAGGTACACTAAAAGCAAACACGTTTTGTCAATTTTTGAAAAAGAAATAAATATTAAAATTTAAAAATTTAAAGGTAATGAAGCAGAGTTCCATACAGAAGACACTAACCATACAGAAGACACTAACACACTAACATGTGGCATCTTCTATTCAAATTAAACTGAATTAAATAAGATTAAATATTCAGTTCCTTAGTTGTACTGGTGCAAGTCTTGCTCAATAGCCATACGTGTTTATGGCTGTTACATTAAACAGCACAGGTAGAGATCATGTCCATCACTGGAAGCTTCTATTGGACAAGCGTGATCGGAACACTCTTAATGTTAGTCTTTCTCATTAGGTTAGTCCTCCAGACCTATGCCTTGGTAAGAGATTAAAGACAGTATTTTTCACTAGCAGTACATTTGGAAGGAAAGAGCCCATGGATATTTAGTGGCATGTCTGGTGTGTACCCACTAGATGTCAGTATCATACCTTCCTCCCAATTTTTTGTCAACCAAAAAATATCTCAGGGCTTTGCCAAATGTTCCGGAGGGAGCAAAATTGCCCTCCACCTCACTTGCAAGTTTGGGAAGCTCTAGCTCTGGGAAGCAATCAAATGGCAAACCTTTTTATTTACCAAGTTAACCTGATGTTCGGAAAGTAAGCCAGCTTGTTGACACATTTGTCTGGTGGATTATGAAGTGCACTTACTTGTGTTGAATGAATGGCTTTACTAGCTACTGAAGAAATCATAAAAACTTCAAGTTGCAAGCAGCTAAACTATGGCGACTATGCCAAGAAGGCATAAGTAGGATGCCTAGCTCTTCAAATTGGATCACCATGAACCATAACTAGGAGATTGGTGAAGGACATATAAGAGATAGATTGGCTTGTAAAGCAAAACTAAGAAGATATGAAAGTGTAGAGAACTGACTGAGAAATGCCAGTGCTATTATCCACTACACTTTGGTTACTAATTTCTGGAAGTAACAAATGACAAAGAATTAGGTTACTTGAGAAATCGGTGAACCAACTCCTAGTATGGTGGTTAGCTCAGCAGAAAATGTAATTTCAAAGGACTGAAAGGAAATTAGTTCGAGAAGAGAATTATGGAATGCAATAAACCCGTTAATCACACCACAGTGTGTACAATACATTAAGACATCATGCTTGAGGACTGTACGGATGGCTCAGTGGTAAGTGCACTTCTGTGCAAGCATAAGAATCTGCTGAGTTCAGATCTCTAGCACCCAGGTGTAAGAAAAAAAACTGCAAGGTGTGTCCATGAATATCTATAACCCCAGTGTTGTGGAGGATGGAGATAAGATCATTGAGGTTTACTGGCCACCCAGCCTAGCTCCAGGTTCAGAGAGAGACCCTGTCTTCCGGGAATAAGATAAGACAGTGATGAAACCAGGACAGTGGGCTTTCTTTGGCCTTGCAGGTACACACACAGACTTACACACCAAAACGTGTGTGTGCACTCACACACCCACACAAGCTACATCATTCTGTATAACATAAACATATACAATTATTCATTTGCCAATTCTGTTGGAAAACAAATAAAAAATTTAAAAAAGTTTACAAATACATGCATTCCTGTATAACAGGCTGAAATTTACGTTCTTGCTGAAATACGACTTTTCCAAAGGACACAGAACCTTGGTCTAACAAATGGATGGCTCCCTGGAATGTTTCTTTCCTTTTTTGTGGGTTGTAATTCTTTTTTATTTCATTTTTCTTTATTAAGAAATTGTCTACTCACTCCAGTGAAACCCATCAACTGTGCCCTCAGAGAAATCTCCAAATGCTTCCAAAATGTTCCCTCCTAAGTGGATTTTACAAAGCAAATATTTTTAACTATGTTGTAAATAATCAAAGGTCAAGAAATTACCCAAGGGACAGCATTTATCCCATCCCCATGTGCCTGCCACTCCATTAACACCCAATAATCCTCGCATTGTTCTGGAGAACAGAAAACCTGATGGGCCCACACCACAGAGTAAATGTCAGTTAGCAAAATGCAGTGCCCACTGCGTCTTACTTGCCTGGGAAATGGAGTTTTAACATCATTTCTTTAAAACTAGGGGAAAGCAGGGGTTTGTCTCAGTGACATGGGGATTTCCTAGCATGCACAAGGTCCCAAGTTCCATCTTCAGCACAATAAGTAAACAAGTGAATGAATAAATGAATTAAAAAATAGCTTGGCCGGGGGTGGGGGAAGCAAGAGAAATTTATTGATTAGCTCTCAGCACTCATCAAGCCTTGCTTTGCATCAGATAGGACCATTGCAGAAAGCTCCATTGGTCAAAGTGCAGAGAGCAAGTGACCGTGGGGGTGTCGAGCCCAAGTTGATCCATCTACAACATAATCCCCACACCTATGCTTCAGAAACACCACAGAAGATCTGTAGGGACAGAACAACTTGAAGAGCCAGAGGACCGGGTAGTCTGCAGTGAGACTTTGTCTTCCAGGCATGACAGTATGTCTGCCTATGAAGATCTGGGCAAGGACACCACCAGATGACATGTAGACGTGGATGGGGAAAATCTCATGGGGTCCCACCCCTAGGTGAATTGCTACAGGCAATTAAAGAATGCTGAGAGAGGATGAGGCCCCTAATTGGTTATTCAGTACCAAGTGGTCAGCCCTCAAACCAAAACATACAAGCAACACTAAATTGACTCAGCAGGTTACAGTTCTGTGTTTATTTTATATAAATACAGAGAGAGAGAGAGAGAGAGAGAGAGAGAGAGAGAGAGAGAGAGAGAGAGAGAGAGCTAAAGAAAAGAGGCTATGGATTTGAGAAAGAATACCAGTGACCTGGAAGGAGTTGGAGGGAGTAAAGGGTGGGGAAATGATGTAATTATATTTTAATTAAAAATAAAATAAATTATTTTCATATTTATGTATTTAGGTTTGTGCGTGTGTGAATTTTGCCTGTGTATATGTCTGTGTATTGCATCCATGCCTGGAGCCAGCAGAGACAGGAAGAGGTGTGGGATCCTCTGAGATTGAAGTTACAGACAGTTGTGAGCCACCATGTGGGCACTGGGAATTGAACTTGGGTCCTCTAGAAGAGCAGCTAGTGTTCTTTACTGTGGAACCATCTCTCCAGCACCAAATAAATTAAATTCTTAGAAGCAGAGAAGAAGGGGGGTCGGGGAATCAGAGTGCTGTGAGGATCACTAATGACCATCGGACATACTCTGAATTACATTGAAGAGGAGAAGCAGGGTCTGAGCTTCCTGGCTGAGAAATCACAGCTTCACATTTCTAATACTTTCTAATGACCTAAACTTGCCTTTCTCAATTGAGAACTCATATGGAGGCAGACTTCGCTACCACTATTGTTCCCTGGATGCAACTGGCATACAGCCAGTCTTCAGGTTCAGGAGAACTGGTTGCAGATGGCATAGGGAAATGGATCCAAGACTGTGGGCCACTATCGGGACATGCACAGGACTCTGAATATTAGCAACTGGATCTCAGAAAAAGTCAATTATTTGTGGTCTGACTTCAAGTAGCAATCCACATTGCTCCCAGGGGTACCAATGAAGGTTTGCACCTGGTAGGGGAGCGTTACCAGTGCATGACTGATAATAGATATTCCACAATCAGGACTGCAGAGCCATCCGTCTCGCCTTCCTTAATTCTGTTCTTACTGAGGAGAAACTGACTAGCATGATATGAGTGTCTCATCACTCTGACTAGTTCCTCCCAATGACCACCAGTAAGCACACAGATCCTACCAACACACATTGTTGAGGGTTATTCCATAAATGCCCCAAGGCTTACCGGCACATGTCAGTATATCCAAGAGCATTCTGAGCCACAGAATGGCAAGGAATTAGCCAAGAGGAAATCCACAGCCTTGGCTTCCTTCCAGAGGCTTGCAGAAGAAAAACCCAGAGAGATGGGTAAGACACAGACCCAGAATATCTGGAGTGGAAACTGTGCTCAGGACAGGAACGGTCTATCACAGGAGAATCTGGAGTTGCCAAAAGCAAGTTCACTATAGCACACTATTTTGCCTTAGGCTGAATGGACCTTTGCAGCAGCCCCTCTGAGTGTCATAGTGTCCTTGATACATCCTTCTGTTCTACTTGTTGATAAGTTGATCCTTTCTCTATCCTGTGGTATGCAGAATCCTAATCTTGTCATTGACTGCATGAAAAACGGAACATTTTCCCACCTGTGGAGTCAGCTGTCCTACCCTTAACAGAGTCTAATCATGGTCAAAACTCTTCCATGTCTCCTTCATCTCCCATCTACAACATGGTGTCACATAGGCAAAACTGGAGCTATTTTCTTCCTTCTTCCAATAGGATGGTTACAGACATGTTGATAACTCTCTGCTTACCTGGTGTCATTTTATAGCCACAAAAATAATAATACAACTTAATAACTAGTTATCTGGAGCAAAAGCTATACCTACAATAACCAGTTCAAAACTGAAACAATCAAAACCCAGCAACTCATTTGATTAGAGCAAAGTTCCAGTGAGGTTCTTGGAAGGGAGTCAACATCTGTTGGAATCTGAGTGGCTCCAACATACCTATTTCCACTACTGGCTAAATATCTCAAACACCTCCAACTCATGTAATAAATGTATATATCTAGAGATAGAATCTCCAGTGCATTTGTGAGACAGAGAGGAGACAGACCTAAGTCCAAGTTCAGGGGTGGGAGTTATTTGTTAGCTTGTTTAGTAGATTTCATTTGCAAGGCCTGTTGGGATATTTTAAAGGTATGCAATCCTAGTGATACAGCCAAATGGTGATTCTAGGAAAACCCTTGTGGGGAGCGAATATTAAATGGCTATGCCATGGGAAGTGCCCCAAAGCTGCTGGGGAATCACGAATATTCCAGTAGCAAGTTTTCCCTCCTGGTCTTCCTCTCCTGAACCCAAGTAAAAGCTCAGAGAGAAAAACTTGAGCCCTCGCCTTGTTCACCTCTAAGTGCCTGTCTTCCTTTCATTAGATCCTTCTGAGCCACTGTTGAGTACCTCGGCTCCTGCAAACTACTATTTCCTGGGAGGAGGGCCCCCTAAGAAGCTAGCTCCTATAGCATAGCTTGATTCAATCCACCTCCCTCAACAGATACTGTGCTTGCTTGGCTCTGAGAAGGAAAAGGAAATGTTTCACTTGGAGACATCAGTACAAAGCTGGCTATAGTGCATACCGTTGCTGTGTACTGGGTCTCCTGCACATTTCAGGCCCTGGCAGGGAGTCTGTCATCTGTTTATACAGACCCTGCTCAAGCATATTATCTTTGTTTCCCCTATCTTTCCTTTTTTTGTCTTTCCTTTCTCATTTTGGGAAGGGGTGGATAGGGTCTCATGTATGACAAATGGGCCTCAAACTTTCTGTAGCAGAGGCTGGCCTTGAACTTCTCTGATCTTCCTGCCTCTACCTCCCAAGTGCTGGGATAACAGGCGTGCAACACCGTGCCACAGTTATGCAATGTTGGGGATCAAAACCAGGGCTCTGTACCTTCGAGGCAAGTATTCTGTCCACAGAGCTACAGTCCCTGACTTACTTGTAAAATAAGCTGCTCCTTCAGCTCAAGCCTAGATTTATCCATCTGAGGCCACAGAGTCTCCTTTTCCATCCCAAATACATCAGGCTGCAACAGATCCTGCCATGGAAAACAAACCCCTAGGGGTTTAAAAGAAGAATCTAATAAGACCTGGCTCTGAGTCCCAGAGAGGACCAGCTTATTGCTCATTTGGGCGTGGTGACATCATCTCCCACCAGCAAGACCATCATCACCCTTTTTGTCTAAGCATTAACCATTCATTCTCAACTTCTCTGTCATCTGATGTTATAGTGAGTCACATAGAAAAAGCCCTGTAAACTTCCACAGCATCTGCCCAAGGCCATAGAGAGGGCACAGCAATGAGGGGAGAGATCTGAAGATATTCCTTTAAAACAGTTGCCAAGGACACTTTATACAGAGATCAGCAGGGTTCCCAGAGACTAGGCCCACAGGGTATCAATACGTGTGGCCAAAAGGTTAACTTCACACTATAGTGTGTTTCAGGTTTCCCCCATGATCAGTACCTTACCCCAAGAAAACTGTTTCCCTAATAGAACCCTAATGAAGTTTAATACAGATCTTCTAATTTTGTAAATGCTCCATGTCTTCTCACCACCAGGGGAATAGGAAGTGACATTGAGAAAAAAGCAGGAAGTGGGTTTTAGCCCAAACCACCTCACCATCCACCCCAGATGAAGTGCTATTCCAAATGCCGTGGAAGGCCACTTTGGACCTGCAGATCGGCCGTTCCATAGCTGAAATGAGTAAGCTGGGTTTCTAAGTCTGACTACTTGTAACAGCTGAAGAGAGCTAGGTAAATGAACAGTTTCGCCAGTGAATGGCAAATGACCTTGTATACCAACATACTCAATAATTAAGCACATGACTACCTCTATCTTGGTTATACTCTCCCTGTTGGCCATGCTTAAAATATGCACACAAATTCAAAAACAACACTGGGCACATATATCAAGAATATGCTGAAAGCCGGATGTGGTGGTGCATGCACCTGTAATTCCAGTGCTTAAAAGGCAGAGAGAGGCAAGAAGAATCTAAGTTTGAGGCTAGCCTGAGTTACAGAGCCTACATCTCAAAAAGGATTTACTATTTTGAGAAAATGCTCCATGGAGTAAAAATTCCTTCATCGAGGAACTACATGGAATACATTTTGAAAATACAGCTTAGAATAGATTTAGAAAATTGTGACAGCTTAAAAAAATGCAAGGTGATTTCCTTGAATCCAAATTTTCCCTTCTCCTTATATCCCTGTCTCCTGGTTCTTTTCACCTCTGTCTTTTTTTTTTTTTTTTCTCTCGAGACAGGGTTTCTCTGTGTAGCTTTGCGCCTTTCCTGGATCTCACTCTGTAGACCAGGCTGGCCTCGAACTCACAGAGATCCGCCTGGCTCTGCCTCCCGAGTGCTGGGATTAAAGGCATGCGCCACCTCTGCCGCCGCCGCCGCCGCCGCCGCCGCCGCCACCACCACCACCACCACCACCACCACCACCGCCCAGCCTCTTTTCACCTCTCTTGATGCCAAGGTCTCCCTTACATCTCAACATCTGTTTACTTTCAGGCAGTGTGGCCCTTTCCTGGTGTCAGAACAACACAGCAACGGTGTAATTGCAAAACACTATTTAGTGGGATTGTCACTACGAACGTTCATGAGTGGTTTTGTCAGGTAATAAATATAGCTTTAGGATTTTAATCCAGGCTTATTGGGGTGCATTTAGTAAATCCTGGCAAGGTTGTTTTTGTTTTTTGTTTTTGTTTTTTGTTTTTTTTTTTTTTTTGACATATGCAAGGTATGGCCTGTACTTTTTTTCTAAGTCTCTCTCCATAGCCTATGTGTCCTACAGACACCCTTCATGTACAGGTCCCTCTTCTTCAATTTTTGAGTCACTTTTTACAAGTACTGGTGAAGCCAAACTGCCATGAAGTACCTCAGGACCTAGGGAATAGCACAAGTCACCAGTGCTTCCACATCCTCTGCAGCTCTGCAGCGTTTCCCCTGCAGTACCTCCCTCCTTCTTGCCTTTATCAAGTCAAGAAGTAAATTTATCAAGTACTGCAGTGGTCTGTGGGAAACTCCAGCTTTCGCTAATCACTCTCTCGGAGTGACTTGGGTGAGCCAAATTGAAACTATGGCAGGAAGGAGAAAAAGCCCAAACATGGAGAAGCCTGGAGGCGTCAGAAACTCCAGGTTGCTTCTCTAGGAATTCAAGTGTCTCTGCTTCGCACCCAGACTGGCAAGTCTTGAAAGTGGGGCCAAGCTTGCACTGCTGTGCTTTCCCCACAAACAGGCACTCGCACACCTATGCGAGCTCTCTCAGTGGTGCAGTGCTCCGCCTATGTGTACACACCACATGCGGGAGAGACGCTACAAGTTCGACTCCCAAGTGGGGGCACCACTCACACCCCCTTATCTCCTCCCGGGGTCACTTCTCACTTCTCCTCTTTGCTGCAAGCATCCTTCTAGAGCAGGTGATGCCCCCTACCCTGCCTTTCAGGGCTCTGCCACAACCCACTCTGTTGTCTAGTGGGACCAAATCCGCTGCCTTCACCCACTTACGTTAAGTCTTCAGGCAACCTTCATTGCCAGCGTGGAGCTTCTCAGCCAGCCGCTAGTTCTTTATGCAGCTTGCCTTTGAAGTGCCTAGGAGGCCGCGCTGTGGACACAACCTTGGCAGCTGCCTCGTGGGGGCACCTTTCCGCTCCGAGCTCCCACATTCAAGCTCCCAACTTGTGGGCGGATGCAAGGACTAGCTACAAGAACTGTCTCCTGAACCAGATCCAGAAAGGGTTGGACTAGTTTCTTACAGGGTTAGGAATTGTGAACACTCACTTTTTCTCAGCATCCTCAGTGCAGACTACCAGGTGCTCTTTCGAGAGGCTAAGGAATTCAAGGGATGATTAGGTAAAAAAAAAAAAAAAAAAAAAAACTCTCAAGAGAGAGGAGTAGAAACGTACCAGGGCAGGGAAAGATGCTCAAGGGCTTTGGGAAGGAAATGTAAAAGGAGCTGATTTCTGGAATTTGAGACTGTAACCTGGGAGCGGGAAGCAGTGGGGGGAAAAGTCAGAGACAGAAAAGGAATTCCGCTGTTTCTGAACCGACTAAAGCACGCTTCTCAACATGGGGCTTGAGACCCTTAGGGTTGAACTGTCCTTTCACAGGGGTCACCCAAGACCATCCCCTGCATACCACATATTTACATCATGATTCAGAACAGTAGCAAAAATACAGTTCTGAAGTAGCAACAAAAAGCAGGTTGAGAACCCCTGAATTCTAAACTATTCTTACTCGATTGTAAAGAAAGCCATTTACTGGCTGAAAGACATTTAAAGAAATGCTCAACATCCTTAATCATCAGAGAAATGCAAATCAAAACGACTCTGAGATACCACCTTACACCTGTCAGAATGGCTACGATCAAAAACACCAATGACAGTCAATGTTGGAGAGGATGTGGAGCAAAGGGAACACTCCTCCACTGTTGGTGGGAATGTAAACTTGTACAACCACTGTGGAAATCAGTATGGCGGTTTCTCAGAAAATTAGGACTCGAACTACCTCAAGACCCAGCCATCCCACTCTTGGGCATATACCCAAGGAATGCTGATTCATACCATAAAGATACATGCTCAGCTATGTTCATAGCAGCACTATTTGTAATAGCCAGAACCTGGAAACAACCTAGATGCCCATCAACGGAAGAATGGATAAAAAAAATGTGGTACAATCAACGGAAGAATGGATGAAAAAAATGTGGTACATATACACAATGGAGTACTACTCAGCAGAGAAAAACAATGAAAGCATGAAATTTGCAGGCAAATGGATGGAACTAGAAAAAATCATCCTGAGTGAGGTAACCCAAACCCAGAAAGACAGTAATGGTATGTACTCACTCATTGGTGGATTCTAGATATAAAATAAAGAACAATCAGACCACAACCCATAGAACCATAGAGGCTATATATATAGCATGGAGGTCCCTAGGACGACTGTGGCTTATAATAAATTTCGGTTTTACTCAATTATTGAAAAAAAATAGCCAAACGAATGGAAACACATGAACTATGAGCCAAAGGCTGAGGGGCCCCCAGCTGGATCAGGCCTTCTGAATAGGTGAGACAGTTGATTGGCTTGATCTGTTTGGGAGGCAACTAGGCAGTGGGACCGAGTCCTGTGTTCATTGCATGAGTTGGCTGTTTGAAACCTGGAGCTTATGCAGGGACGCTTGGCTCAGTCTGGGAGGAGAGGACTGGACCTGCCTGGACTGAATCTACCAGGTTGATTGCAGTCCTCGGGGGAGGCTTTGCCCTGGAGGAGGTGGGAATGGGGGGTGGGCTGGGGGGAAGGGGAGGGGGTGGGGGGAGGATAACAGGGGAACCCGTGGCTGATATGTAGAACTGAATGGTATTGTAAAATAAAATAAAAGGAAGAAAAAAAAAAAAGAAAGCCATTTACTCCCTAAACCATTCTGAGGCCACAAACCAAAACATTAAAGGTTTGATTAGTCACTGGGGGTGAGCTGAAGCAGAAGGATCATGAGTTGTAAGCCAACCTGAGCTACGTGGTGAGTTCAAAGCTCACCTGAGCTACATAACAGGACACTAAGCCCTACCCCCACCAATATTTGCTTTATCTTGTAAAATCTTTCTCTCCTGTGAGATAAAAGTCTCTAGCAAAGATTGAGTGATATACACAATATGCCCATTACATGGATTCGAGGATATTGCTTATCAACCCACTCCCTGGAACATCCAGTAGGCATTTTTCCCAATTGCAGATCTATAAAGATGTGACCCTGACTTGGCATTTGCAATACACAGGTGTGCAATGTTTTTAGTTATGAATTGTCTAGAGGGAGAAGCAAACACAGATAGATGTACTTCTACTTTTTTAAAGTGACCCAGAAATCAAGGTCGAGATTTTTCTTTTTTTTTTCTTTTCATTTTTCTTTATTAAGAAATTTTCTACTCACTCTACATACCACACACAGATTCCCCCCTCCCTCCTCCCACCCTCCAGCCCTCCCTCCCAAGCCATCCCACATCCCCACATCCCCCAAATCAAGGTCTCCCATGGGGAGTCAGCAGAGTCCGGCACACTGAGCCTAAGTAGGTCTCAAGGTCAAGATTTTTCCTGTGCACACATGTATAGGGATTACTATTACTATTGAGTAATCACTGGGATAGGCCTTTCTAAATCCACTTCCTTCACAGGGGCAGGGGAAAATTGCCTGGTTCAAGCTGTTTCATGGCCAGGCTGGGGGCAGAGCCTCCACTCTTCCTCAGGCAAAATAGGCAACACCTTGCCTCTGGAACACTGTTGGATGATCTGACAGCGCAGTTCACTGAGGGTGCAGGACAGAATTTGGTACCCTGTCTTTGTAACTTAGGGGATGTGGAATGTAACTGTGTAAGGAATAATTCTAGAGTCATATTAGATGTATCCTATCTCAATATGTACTGTAATGCTAACCCCTGACCTATGGCTATAATTCCCTTCTGACATGATTTTGTGATAGACTCTCTGTTATTCTTATGCGGTTGTGATGTATTCACTTAATAGATCTTCTGCTATGTCTTTTATTAAAGAGTGACTTCAGGAGTACTTATCCCAGTAATGATGTCAATGAGTGTTTAAGGAAGGTCAATTTTAATATTGGCCAGAGATGCTAATTCAGGAGACAAATATGTGGCATTTCTCAAAAGCCCACATGGAGTTAATTTTATTCTTATGTCAAGCACGTTTTATGATTGTTTGCCTATGAATAATCAGAAGCCCACAGAAAATCTGACTTGTAACCCCAAGACTTTACTGGGGAACCCCTCTACTGACCTTCTTGAGCACTTGGGATCAAGGTCCTGGTCAAAGCTGAGGCTGGTGGCACAGGCCTGTAATCCTAGCTTCTTGGGAGGTTGAGGCAGGAGGATTGCAAATTCAAGACCTGTCTGAGCTAGAGAGAGAGAGAGAGAGAGAGAGAGAGAGAGAGAGAGAGAGAGAGAGAGAGAGAGAGAGAGATAGATCAAAAATATCATAGGGGGCCAGGCGGTGGTGGCGCACACCTTTAATCCCAGCACTCGGGAGGCAGAGCCAGGAGGATCTCTGTGAGTTCGAGGCCAGCCTGGGCTACCAAGTGAGCTCCAGGAAAGGCGCAAAGCTACACAGAGAAACCCTGTCTCGAAAAAACAAAAACAAAAACAAAAACAAAAAAAAACCAAAAATATCATAGGAAACTTGATAAGATCCTAAAAGTAAAAAGAGAGCGAAGGACAAAGCCTAGTGCTACAGTTTGCAAGGCTCCAGGTTCAATCAGAGTGCCCCAAAATAGAAGTAAAAAGCAAGCAGATCCTGTCTCCAGGTGAAGTTTTGGGGTGTGATAACTGCATTGTGATTTTGTGAGAAAGCGTTTTTCAGATGTAGAATGGAATATAGTGATGCTTGTAATGTAGCTTCAATTTGGTCAGAAAACACATGGGTTTTGTGCTATATACACAGAGACAGAAAAGGAATAATAATGCAACCATAAAAGTTAAGAGTTGGTGAATCTAAGTGAAATACACACAAATACACACGCACATGCACACGCACACGCACACACACAGTCTTCAACAATTTTTTCACTTCTCTCAACTTCTCAAGTGTTGTCAAAATAAAAATTTGAGGATATCTTAGCTCAGTCTGCTTTTACCAACTGTGTTAGAGAAAGTGATGGACTCTTTGACTCAAAACGAAGACACTAACACAAACCAGACCAAAGAATTGTTATGAGGACTGAATGAGATAATAAGACTGTGCATGATTCCTTAAGAAGGCTCAAAACCTGGTAGCAATTTTACATTACATAAAATATTGTCTTTTATTAGTTTCAGGTTGTTTCACATGCATACATTTTGTCTCCTTAGCTTACATTTTAAGCCTCTGGAGATCTAGAGATCCAGGCACATTTTGTTGCATACACCATAGTTGCTGGTGCAGAGTGACGAGAACACTTTGTCAAGTGATTCTTAAGTACTATTCTGTGGGATCTGTGCTCATAGCATTGAAATGATCATATGTTCCAAGGCCCATCATTATTTATGACAGACTGCTGGAAGGAAAATGTTGGCCTAGCATGGTAGGGAAGAGATTAACAATAAGAAGTAATAATGAATAATTAAAATAATTATAACAGCATACCATGATGAAAGTTATGTGAATGTTCTCTCTGTGTGTGTCTATTTGTGTGTGTGTGTGTGTGTGTGTGTGTGTGTGTGTGTGTGTGTGTGTGTGTGTGTTGGACACTGGAGTGGGAGCTGGAGAATGGCCTGCAGCAAACCCTATTTTTAGCATTACAAGATGGGTCCGGTGGGTGGCCGACATTGCCACCCCCATTGGCTCGGCTTTGCCCTCGCGGTCATGTGACCAGTGACGACCCCCAGGCCCGACTGCGCGATGATGCACCCGAAACAATGGGGGTGGGAGAGTGGTGAAGCTGAGCGGGGGGTGGGAGAGCGGTGGCTGAGCTGTGAGCTGAGCTGAGCTGTGAACTGAGCTGAGCTGAGCTGTGTGAGCTGAGCTGAGCTGAGCTGAGCTGAGGTGAGCTGAGCTGTGAGCTGAGCTGAGCTGAGTTGAGCTGTGAGCTGAGCTGAGCCGTGAGCTGAGCTGAGCCGAGCTGAGCTGAGCCGAGCCCTGAGCTGAGCTGAGCTGAGCCGAGCCCTGAGCTGAGCTGAGCTGAGCTGAACTGAGCTGAGCTGAGCTGAGCTGTGAGCTGAGCTGAGTTGAGCTGAGCTGAGCTGAGCTGAGCTGAGCCGAGCCCTGAGCTGAGCTGAGCTGAGCCGAGCCCTGAGCTGAGCTGAGCTGAGCTGAGCCGAGCCCTGAGCTGAGCTGAGCTGAGCTGAACTGAGCTGAGCTGAGCTGAGCTGAGTTGAGCTGAGCTGAGCTGTGAGCTGAGCTGAGCTGAGCTGAGCTGAGCTGAGCTGTGAGCTGAGCTGAGCTGAGCTGAGCTGAGCTGAGCTGAGCCGAGCCCTGAGCTGAGCTGAGCTGAGCTGAGCTGAACTGAGCTGAGCTGAGCTGAGCTGTGAGCTGAGCTGAGTTGAGCTGAGCCGAGCCCTGAGCTGAGCTGAGCTGAGCTGAACTGAGCTGAGCTGAGCTGAGCTGTGAGCTGAGCTGAGTTGAGCTGAGCTGAGCTGAGCTGAGCTGAGCCGAGCCCTGAGCTGAGCTGAGCTGAGCTGAGCCGAGCCCTGAGCTGAGCTGAGCTGAGCTGAGCTGAGCTGAGCTGAGCCGAGCCCTGAGCTGAGCTGAGCCGAGCCCTGAGCTGAGCTGAGCTGAGCTGAGCTGAGCTGTGAGCTGAGCTGAGCTGTGCTGAGCTGTGAGCTGAGCTGAGCCGTGAGCTGAGCTGAGCTGAGCTGAGCTGTGAGCTGAGCTGAGCTGAGCTGTGAGCTGAGCTGAGCCGTGAGCTGAGCTGAGCTGAGCTGTGAGCTGAGCTGAGCTGAGCTGTGAGCTGAGCTGAGCTGAGTTGAGCTGAGCTGAGCTGAGTTGAGCTGAGCTGAGTTGAGCTGAGCCGAGCCGTGAGCTGAGCTGAGCTGAGCTGAGTTGAGCTGAGCTGAGCTGAGTTGAGCTGAGCTGAGTTGAGCTGAGCTGAGCTGTGAGCTGAGCTGAGCTGAGTTGAGCTGAGCTGAGCTGAGTTGAGCTGAGCTGAGTTGAGCTGAGCTGAGCTGTGAGCTGAGCCAAGCCGTGAGCTGAGCTGAGTTGAGCTGAGCTGAGCTGTGAGCTGAGCCGAGCCCTGAGCTGAGCTGAGCTGAGCAAGATTTCCCTCAGGATGTTTTTGTTTTTCTTTCTTTCCCTGTGGGGTATGGGGTTTGTTCTCAGACAGTTTCTTTTTGTTCTTAGACCCTCCATTGCGTGGTGGTATTTGTACAAAGTATATTAGCTCCAGGGAAGGATGTTCCCATGTCAACCCTTTCAGGAGCCCCTGGATCAATAGTGTTTAACAAAGTGTACACCTTGCCCCGGGACAATTAAATTAAAATAACACTCCCTTATTCTAGTAATGGCAATTCTTTCAGTGTGCCACAAGGGTGTGTAATGTCTTTCATTATTCTCACATCTTTATCAATTTCTTAAATGTATTTTTATAATTGATTTGACTCTGTCATACACTGAAGTAGAAAAATTATCTCCCCTCCAAATAATATCCATAAAAGTGCCCAGAGGGTCACAATTAGCAATGTTTAAGAACCTGAGTTTGTCTAAATATTTGCTGTTACAAAGAAAAAAAAGCCAAAATAAATGAATATAAGTTTACAAAGAAAAGCGTGAGTAGAATTCTGTCCCCCAAATTCTTAGTAGCACTCAGATATTTTAACAATTTATTTAAGAAGCACTATGAGCTAAATTTGTTGATGAGTATTCTGATGGAACTTCACGTTTAGAAGTGAAAGCCTCTCAAGTTATGAAGATTATTACTAATACAGCAGTTAGGGAAATAAATGACCCTATCGAAGAGATAGTGTTTCATGTAGTATAAGCATCTGGGTAATCAGAGTATCGTCGTGCTATACCTGACAGTCCTAGGAAGTGTTGGGGGAAAATGTTAAATTTACTCCTACAAATATAATGGCAAAATGTGTCTTAGCCCATGTATCATTGATGGTATAACCTGTAAATTGTGGGAATCAATGGACGAATCCTGCCATGATAGCAAATATGGCTCCTATAGATAAGACATAGTGGAAGTGTGCTACAACATAATACGTGTCATGAAGTACAATATCAAGAGAAGAGTTTGATGGTACGATTCCTGTTAACCCCCCCCCCACTGTAAATAAGAAAATAAAGCCTAGGGCTCATAGTATTGCTGGGGATCATTTGATATTACCCCCATGGAGGGTAGCTAGTCAGCTAAATACTTTAACTCTTGTTGGAATAGCGATAAGTATAGTAGCTGATGTGAAATAGGCTCCTGTATCTACGTCCAACCCCACTGTGAATATGTGGTGGGCTCATACAATGAATCCTAGGAATCCGATAGATATTATAGCTCATACCATTCCCATATAACCAGACGGCTCTTTTTTGCCTGAGTAGTATGTTACAATATGTGAGATTCCAACTCCTGGTAGAATAAGAATGTAGACTTCAGGGTGACCAAAGAATCAAAATAGGTGTTGATATAGGATTGGGTCCCCTCCTCCAGCAGGATCAAAGAAAGTTGTGTTTAGATTTTGGTCAGTTAATAGTATAGTAATTCCTGCGGCAGATACTGGCAGGGAGAGTAGTAATAGAACAGCTGTGATAAGGACAGATCATACGAATAATGGGGTTTGATACTGTGCTATGGCTGGTGGTTTTATATTGATAATAGTTGTAATAAAGTTAATCACCCCTAAAACTGAGGATACACCTGCTAAGTGGAGGGAGAAGATGGTGAGATCTACCGATGCCCCAGCATGTGCTAAGTTACCAGCTAGAGGGGGATATACAGTTCAACCTGTGCCGGCCCCTGCTTCTACTATAGATGATGCTAATGACAGGAGGAATGAGGGTGGTAGAAGTCAAAAGCTTATATTATTTATACGTGGTAATGCTATGTCTGGGGCCCCGACTATTAGAGGTACTAATCAATTGCCAAAGCCTCCAATTATCATTGGTATTACTATGAAGAAAACTATGACGAATGCATAGGCAGTTACAATTACATTGTAGATTTGGTTGTCACCTAGTAAAGCTCCTGGTTGCCCTAGTTATGCTCGAATTAGGATACTTAAGGCTGTACCTACTATTCCTGCTCAAGCCCCAAATAGAAGATACAGAGTTCCAATGTCTTTGTGATTGGCAGAAAATAATCAACGATTAATGAACATAAGTAAAATGGCTGAGTTTATGCATTAGACTGTGAATCTAAAGACAGAGGTGATTCCTCTTTTTACAAAGCCTTAAGGTGATATTCATGTAGAATTGCAAATTCGAAGGTGTAGAAAACTACTCTACTAAGGCTTCTCCCTCCCCCTTTCTGATAGGCAGGAGAAATAGATTGAAGCCAGTTTAGGGTGTTTAGCTGTTAACTAAAAGTTCATAGGTTTATCGATCTAGATGAGGACTTAGCTTAATTAAAGCGATTGGTTTGCACTCAGTAGATGTAAGATGTAGTCTTGCAGTCCTTATCCAGAAGTTAAACTCTTTGGTTTACTTAGGGCTTTGAAGGCTCTTGGACTTTTTATCCTAAACTTCTTGACATGATTAGTAGTGGGGGGAGCATTATGGTGCTGAGGATTGCTATAGAGAGGAGGAGGATGTTGTTTTTGTGGTGGAGGGATATTTGGGAGTTGTTATTTGTTGGGAATGTGGTTAGTGTAGTTGAATACATTAGTCGTGTATAGAAGAATAGGTTAATTAAAGCTGTGATTGCTATTAATGTGGCTAGTAAGATATTGTTGTTTTTTAGCAGCTCTGAGATGATAACCCATTTTGGCAGAAATCCTGTTAGTGGTGGTAGGCCTCCTGTGCATAGTAGGATTATAGAAATTGTTGGTAGCACTATTGGTGTTTTGTTTCATATAAGTGATAGGGAGTTAATGTTAGTGGATGAGTTGAGTTTTAGTATTATGAATGTTGGTACTGTTAGGCCAATATAGATTAATAAATTTAATATTGTGAGGGAGGGGTTGAATGGAAGTACGGCGATTATTCATCCTATGTGGCTAATAGATGAATAGGCTATGATTTTGCATGTTTGTGTTTGGTTGAGCCCATTTCATGCCCCAATTAATACTGATAGTATGGCTGATGTTATTAGAATTATTTGGGTTAGTTATTTCATATATTTGGAATAGAATTGATATTGGGGCGATTTTTTGTCATGTGAGTAGAATTATACCTGTTTATATAGGAATCCCTTGGGTTATTTCTGGAAGTCATGAGTGGAATGGTGCAAGATCTATCTTAATTGCTAGGGAGATTAATATTAATGTCATGATATGGTTGTTTGTTTGTGGTTGTAGTGTTCACATTCCTAGCTGCTTGTAGTTGAGAATGATTGATAGAAGGAAGATTATTGAGGCTGTGGCTTGGGTTAGGAAATATTTTGTTGCTGCCTCTGTTGATCATGGGCTTGTGTTTTTTATTATTATTGGGATGATGGCTAAGAGGTTTATCTCAAGGCTGATTCACATTAGAAACAGGTTGGTGCTTAGTATAGTGACTATTGGGCCGGATAAGATTGTAAAGTAGATAATGAGGAGTGTGATTGGGTTGATTAGTACGGGAAGGGTTTAAACCAACATTTTTGGGGTATGGGCCCCGATAGCTTAATTAGCTGACCTTACTGATTTTAGGATAGGATGTTTAGGTAGCCCATAGAATTTTGAATTCTTAGGAATAGGTTCAACTCCTGTTATCCTAGAAATAAGAGGGTTTAAACCTCTATAATTTACTCTATCAAAGTAACTCTTTTATCAGACATATTTCTAGGTGTATGGAGGAATACTTGCTATAAAGATTGGGGTTGAAATGTGTCATATACATAGGGCTAATGTTAGTGGGGGGAAGTTTTTTCATAATAAGTGTATTAGTTGGTCATACCGGAATCGCGGGTATGATGCTCACACTCATAAAAATAAAGTGGTGAGCGCTAATGTTTTTATTATAAAATTTATTGTAAATATTTCTGGGTTGTTTGAGTCGTTGAATGGGCCTAAAAATACGACTGTTGCTAAGGCATTTATTAAGATGATATTAGTGTATTCGGCTATAAAGAACAGAGCAAAAGGGCCTGCGGCATACTCTACATTGAATCCTGAAACTAGTTCTGACTCACCTTCTGTTAGGTCGAATGGGGCTCGGTTTGTTTCTGCTAGGGTTGAAATATATCATATTATTCCTAGAGGTCAGACTGGGATAATTAATCATAGGGCTTCTTGGGTGAATATTAGTGATTGGAGGGAGAATGACCCATTTATTAGGAGTACGGATAGTAAAATAATTGCTATGGTGACTTCATAAGAAATTGTTTGGGCTACTGTTCGTAGGGCTCCAAACATTGGATATTTTGAGTTGGAGGCTCATCTTGATCATAGGATGGAGTAAATGATAAGCTTGATGTGGCTAAGATGAATAGGGCCCCTAAGTTTAGATTAATTAAGGGGTGTGGTATTGGCATGGGAATTCATAGGCTCAAGGCTAGGGTAAGTGATAGTGTTGGGGCAATAATGAATAAGGATGTTGATGTTGCTAGTGGCCGTAGTGGTTCTTTGATGAATAGTTTTATCGCATCTCCAGCTTTGGATTCCTATATAACTCAGCCCTTTTAGCCACACACTCTCTTGGTTCTGCCTTTGGCTTCTCAGTTCCTCTTGATTCCTCTCTCTTAGTCTGCCTGACATCTCTTCTCTTCCTCTATCCCTCTCACTGTTTTTTTCATCTTATGGCCCGGTTCAGTCTTATTCGAAAATAGATGCAGCTGGAAATCATTATATTAGGCAAAAGAAGCCAAATGGAAGGATACAAACATTACATGTTTTCTCTCATTTGTGGATCCTAGATTTTATATTGATGCATAAAATCACTTATAAATACACGGCAAGAAGGCAGAAGGGAGACTGGGGGTGGGGAGAAGATTAGAGGGGGAAGGGGAAAGGGAGGTAGAGAAAGAAGACTGTGTACATAGGAGAATTTTCTTTAGGAAACCTGGTGCTGTGTACAATGAATCTACAACAATACAAATAAATAAATCCTTACTAGGATTGATATTGAAGTCCAAAGCTCCAGTACTTAGCTGTATGACATTAGGTACACTACCTACTCCCATTTGCTGTGCTTTTGGAGTGGAGAGGATACTATCTCTACTCTGTTCCTTTTCCATAAATGTATTTCTGCTTCTTCAGAGGGAGGCACTATGATGCAGAGAGTTATCTAAATGTTTGGATCCTTGATTTTCAGACCAATGGTCCTAGACAAGCACTCCCTGCTGAGCAGTGGACTGAGAAGGGAGCAGTTAATGACCCACAAAGCTTTCGTGTGGGAACCATCAATATGGTTCTGGAACAGGTTGTGGTGGTATTGCGGTCCCCAAAATATTGTGCACCCTAATAAACTTATCTGGGATCAGAGAACGGAACAGTCACTAGATAGACATAGAGGCCAGAAAATAGTGGCACACAGGCCTTTAATCTTAACATTCCAGAGGCAGAGATCTGCCTGGATCTCTGAGTTCAGGGCCACACTGGAAACAGCTAGACATGGTGACTCATGCCTTTAATCCCAGAAAGTGATGGCAGAAAGCAGAAAGATATATAAGGCATGAAGACCAGAAACTAGAAGCATTTGGCTGGTTAAGCATTCAGGCTTTCAAGAAGCAGTTCAGCTGAGATTCATTTGGATAAGGACTCAGAGGCTTCCAGTCTGAGGAAACAGGATCGGCTGAGGAACTGGCGAGGTGAGGTAGCTATGGCTTGTTCTGCTTCTCTGATCTTCCAGCATTCACCCCAATACCTGGCTTCAGGTTTGATTTTATTAATAAGTACCTTTAAGATTTGTGCTATACCAGGTCACAGAAAGGTTTCCATATCTGGCTTTGTTCATCTATTTGGCCCACATGCAGGAGAAAACACTTGTCCTTTTGATAGTTGTACAAAAGATTCATTAAGAAATGAAAAGGTCCAAGGGTATTGTTGTCCCCTACTTTGCCACATAATGAGGTTTTAAATAAGCCACTTATACTTCCCAGGCCTCAGTGTTCCCATCTATAAAACAGAAATGCCCTCCACACTTTCTGGCAGAATCATTATGAAGGCCTAAGTGAACACTGTGTGTGAAGCTATGTTTATTTTTCTGTTACACAACTGTAAAGAAATATAGTTAAGAGACATGTATTTCCAGTGTGATTTGGCAGACAGAGAGATCCAAGGAGGATGATAATGACTCTTCACATCTTGTGACTGGACTCTAAAGCTCCCAGTCTACCTCCAAGGGGTTTGTCTTCACAAAGGCCTCTCCCTGATTCCCCATGATCTTTAAGTGCTCCGGATTTTCCCATGCTAATGAAGCCTTATTTTCTCTAGCCTCAGATATGAAAACCACCTCTTGTCTCTACACAGCACTTACCAGTTGTTAGGATCTCTAGATATCACTTAACAGGTGCTAGGCTTCCTTCCGATCTTGGAAAAGGCAATGTATGAAATAGCGTGCCTAGGGTTTAAACTGGGATGTTTGGTGGGTACCTGCTGGCTGGATGACTTTAAGCAAATTACAAACTCTCTGTAACCCAATTTCCTTGTTAGAAAAATACATGTGAAAATAATGTTAAGTAGTTATCTAAATGAATTAATATGCAACACTAAGAACAATGTCTCAGGCTTAGTAAATACTTAATAAATGTTTTTCGTTGTCATTAAGTTGATTAAAGATGTGTTATCCACATTTTAGTCAATTGTAGAATTGGAAGATCAGAACTTGGACTGTTATCCTGAGAAAAGTCATTCTATAAACATAAGCACAAAAATGGAATGGAAGAAAATATTTAAAAACCAGATATATGATAAGGGACTAATATTCAAAATATATAAAGGACTCTTATAACTCAACAAACAAAACAAATTGCCTGATTAAAATGATCAAAAGACATAAATAGACATTTCTCCAAAGAATATGCAGGTGAAGAAGTCTTTTGAAAAATGAAAATCAAGCTGGGCAGTGGTGGCACATGCCTTTAGTCCCATCACTCGGGAGGCAGAGCCAGGTGGATCTCTGTGAATTCAAGGCCAGCCTGATCTCCAAAGCGAGTTCCAGGAAAGGCGCAAAGCTACACAGAGAAACCCTGTCTCGAAAAACCAAAAAAAAGAAAAAGAAAAATGAAAATCAAAACCATAATGAACATTTTGTTATCTTGACACCATGGACAGCACAGTGTTCAACTAAGTAGAGTACTTGATAAATATTTATTTATGAGTTTATGAAATAATGAATATTTAAAAATGAAAAATTTGCAGAAGAGTAAAATGATATACAGGTGTATTTCCAAAGTACAAATTTCTTCTCTTAACCCTGAATATAACTGGGCGTTTAGTTTTCCTTGTAATCTCAACACTGAAAAGACTAGAGCAAGAGAATCATGAGTTCAATGCCTCTTTAGGTTACATAGTAATTCCAAGGCCAGCCAGGGTTATATAGTGAAACCTGATCTCAATACTAAATAAAATTCAATTCTAAAACAGAAAAATAGCCAGGAGCTGGAGACATAGTTCAGTCAGTAGAGTGCTTTCCCTTCTGAGTGTGAGGTTTGAGCCTCAGCACTCCCAAGGAGGAGAAGGAGGAAGAGGGGGAGGAGAGAGGGGCGAGGAAAAGGAGAAAAGCAGCAGAGTCTTTCTCTGGATCTTATGGTCCTCCAAGTCCCTTGAGGGGTGGGTTGAGACAAGGTTTCTCTGTGTAGTCCTGGCTGTCCTGGAACTTGCTCTGTAGACCAGGCTGTCCTCAAACTCATAGATATCCACCTTCCTCTGCTCCCGGGTGCTGTGATTAAAGGCGTGCACCACTGCTCAGTTCAAGTCCCTTTTCTTAAGATGACCATATCCTGATTAGGTGGGACAGGTTTGTAGTTCACATGGACTACATGCTTCCTTTCTTCCATAGTCCAATTAGTCTGCTTCACGCTGATGTTTAGCAGGCCATCCTGTATCCTAACAAGAAAGATACGTGATGTAGAATCACGTAGCTATACCAAGAGGATGACAGTTCTTTTAAGTGTCGTATTCAAGGTTGAGAGACTGAAGTCCTGTGATGGGTAGAAGGTGACGTCCTACCTGCAAAAGAAAAACTCAGGGTGAGAGGCAGAGCCCTGAGACTCCAGGGGAGAGATGGGAACCCACAGAACACCCACTCAGGAGTCAAGAATTGCAGATCCTCTGCTATCCACACAGCCCTAACCTAAGCCCCACTGCCAGCAAGTTCTGGATGCAAAGCAGAAAGAGAGATTTTTTTTCATCCATGACTTGGCATCTCCGTTCCTGAGCAGAGGTTAATACAGACCCAGAAGAAAGGATTGGTGTCTGATTTATGTCTTCTCTGTGAGGAGGTAGGCTAGAAGCCAAGCAAGGTGGGATTCCAGGCCCCACATATTTAGATCTACAGAGCAACATTTTTGTGGAAGCAGAGAGGAAGTCAGTTAATTTTTGACACCATGTAAAAATCTGGTATTTCCTATCCAAACACCAGGGCAGCCAGAAGTTTATAAATGAAAACTCTATGGTCCCTTTTTTGAAAATATATAAGTTGTCATTGGAATAAAGCAGCTTTAGTTCTTTATTGGAAATGTTTTCAGCTGGACAAATAGAACTGAGAAGCATGTTCCACTGATGCTATGGTTTGGCATGGGCCAAATGAAGTGGCCAGTATCAGTCAGGACTGTAGGGGCACATGGCAAGAGCAAGCCACATGCTGTTGCCAGAGTCAAGGAGGCCTATGGAGCTGACCAAAATCAAAACAAGACTTTCCAGGCTTTGCTGAAGTGCAGGAGACCTGTGAACAAGGCAGCTTTGTGGTGGTGACTTACCCGATTCTTCCCTGCATTTTACATCTTAGTCAGCACCTCCAGCACTTTGCTTATGCAGACCTCTCATCTTTCCTGTCCCAAAGAGAAGGACACTGGTTGATAGGGCAGGAACCCTAATCCAGGCAACTCCCCACTCCTTTTTTGTGTTTATTCATAAAGAAAAGGAGAAGTTTGGATGCCCGCCTGTCATACCAACATGTAGGAGGCAGGAGAATCATGAGTTTGAGCAGTTTGGAGAAATTGGGCTAAGATGGTCAGACTCTGAAGGATGGGAAGTGGGGGAGGAAGAGGAGGGGGAATGAGGAAGAGAAGGAAGAAGGCAGAGGAGGAGAAGTAGAAAGAGGAGAAGCATGAGGAGAAGGAGAAGAGAAGAGGGACATGAAAAGTTTGAGCAAGGGCCTAATAATGAGACACCATTTCTAGTCCTTCTAAGCTCTAGTGATTTCTGAATTTTCCCAATGCGACCTCAAATATCTCGCCCCTTATGCTTCCCTTTTAGACGAAACAGCTAACATTAACTTGCCACCTCTAGGAAACTTTGCCTCTGGTGAATGACACCCAGTCCCAGCCACACATTTCAAGGGTACCTTTTCATAGGTGGGTCCTTGAGCACAGGGCATGCTTTAGGGCTCTTCGGCCTCACATTCTATTCTCTGCCTAAAGGAGAGCTTTCCTTGCGAAGCTGGATGCAGCCCAGGCAGCCGATTCCCTGGCAGAATAATCAGCAGTTGCTCACTGAAGATGAAAGAAAACTGGAAGAGTTTCTGAAATAAAAAGCAACAGAAATTATAGTTACATGGCCTTCCTAAGTAGGCCAAATATGATTAAGAACAAGCATTTTAGGGTGGACAGCTGCAGGTTAGAGGCCCAGCTGTACTGAATACTAAATGTGCACTCTCAGGCAAGTTGCCTGTGTGCCTTGTTTGTCTTAGCCATAAAAAATGGTTAGATAGGAGCAGCCCTATCTTGTAGATCTGGGGCCAAGTTGTAGTAAGATCCTCCAGCATGACACCTATAGAATGGGAAATGTGTCAGGCCAAGATCCTCCAGCATGACACCTACAGAATGGGAAATGTGTCAGGCCATAAGTTATTCAATGGTGAGGAGAGAAGTGTCAACCCATCCCAAGAGGGCAAGCATGGAGAAAATCTCTAGAAGCTTGGGCTACTGTTACTTCTTATTCCCACCAAAGGATCTCTGGTTCTCTTCTGGGTTATCCACACCTAACTGCAAGGAATCAGGCTCATCTTTTAATTGCTCTCGCGATTTAGAGAAATGCCATAGGGGATTGTGGGAATTCAAGGATGCACTTGTGGCATGTTGTAAACGGTGGGTCTTGTGACATTGGAAAAGAGAATATATCCTTGCATGTTACGAAACTGTCCCAAGTCTCTGTCTCTCTCTCCCCCTCACTCACTTTTCTGATACTGTAAATAAAACCCAAGGACTGGCATGTTCCAGAAATGCACTCTAACACTGAGCTACACTCCATACCCTGACTTCTATGTTTTTGTTCAATTAGAGATCTTTACCTGCTTGTCCCATGGACACTGCAACATTTAACCTACCCCAAACTAAGTTCTTTTCACCCCATAATCCACAATGCCCTAAACCTTCTCCTGCCACTCAGTTTTGCAGCCAATAAAGTTATCCTCAGCTCTGTCATTTCGTTCAGCACTCCACTGCCAGCTAATCAACAAAATGTGTGCTACCCCCCAGGATTCTTTTGATTATACTCTTCGGGGGATTTCAGGCAAGGCACTTCGCTCTCTGAATCTCAAGGCCTTCTGTAATGACACATCAGAAATAGATGATTTCCTGGGATTCTTTCTGCTCTGGCAATCAGAGCTAACTAACTTGTTGCCCGGGCAACAAGTCTTCAGGGTGTTCAAAGGAGAGTAAATGTCACACTGGGTGGGAGCGAGCATGGTCTTTCTGCATGTGGAAAGTCGAAGCTAGGCCCAAAGGATCGGAGCTGATGCTGGCAAGGACAGAGCAACTACGTGAACAAAGGATCAAGTCTATGGCAGTGCTGTTACTCTGTGTATTTCTTATCTGGGGGACGGAGATGGAAGACAAACAGTCATGCACACTGAGCACCGGGCAAGGGCAAGGCCAGACTGTAAGTCCCTTTAAAAATGTCACATTCTGTCCTTTCCAAAGTCAGGGTGCATTCATTATACACTGACCTATTGTTCTTTGGGATAGGGACTTAATGAGGCCCTTAATTCATTCCATAAGCCTCTATTGAATGACTTCCTTAGACTAAGTCTTGTGTTGAGTGCTAAAAGCAGAGGTGGATAAAATATAGTCCTTGCCCCCGAGGGGCCTCAGTTCGAGTAGACAATTACAACATTACAGTAATTACAGCCTGTTCAGGGTCCTACAGGGAGCACTAACGTGCAAGGGAGAAGCTGCATGAGGGAAAGACAGGAGGTGAGGCTTGAGGAAGTCTTGAAAGGTAGTTAAGATTTATCACACTGGAGAGGAAAGGGGGAGCGCTTCTCCTCTTGTTGATAGAAACTGAAGTTCTCAAAAGAAGAATGTTGGACACGACTTAGCTGAGGCTGGGGTTAGCATCTCACCAGATGTTTTCACATGACCCCACAGGTTCTGCAAAGGCGTGGAGGTGTTTTGAAAACAGGGGCTTAACTCAGGCAGATTTGACTTAAGGATTCAGTTTTGTAGCTAGTGTAGATGGAATAAACTAAGTTACTGCAAAGGAACTATCGAGAAGAATACCATCTGTTTCAAAGAGAGCTGACGAGTTAGTGCAGTTCAGTAGAGATGGTGAGTGGTGGATGGATTCGGAGCTATTTTTGAGTTCCAAACAACCCGTTACCATTTAGGGGTCTTGATCTGGCAGCATGGGCCCTTTCTTCCCAGTGTCTTACATTCCACATGATAGTGTCCTATATGGGTGGATTAGTTTCCTTCCTTGTTGCTGGGGCAAAATGCCTGAAAAAGGCAGCTAGAGGAGGAAAGGCTCACAGTAGAGGAAATAGTCGTTTCCTGAGTGAAGTCTCAGTGGCAGGAGTTTGAGGCAGCTGGTCAGGTTGTGTCTGCAGTCAGAAAGCTTCGAGAGAGATGAATATTGGTGCTCAGTTACGAGTCTCCTTTTCATTTAATCCACACCGCCTGCCCCAATCTATGTGATTGTATCACTCACATCCAGGATGGGTTTTAGCAACGCAGCTCAATGTAGTAACTCCCTCACAGGCATACCCAGAGGTTTGTCTCCTTTCTGATTCTTGATCCTGTCAAGTTAGCAAACAATAAGAACCATCACAGCAGGTTTCTTCAATGCCTAGCTCCTAGGCTACTTCCTCATTTTTTTAAAAAAAGCCACACAAATGGACACAGAAAATCTTCTTGAAGTTAGTCTTAGAGCATCAAGGAAGAATCGGCCTGGCAGCCATCTCCAAATGCTGCTATCTCTCTGATTTTCCAATCATCATGGTTACTTAAGGAAAATGATTTCAGATCGGAAGATTTTTTTCCTTACGATGATAAAGGGTTCCCTCAAATATTTTTCTTAACCTTTCTTTAGGGAAAAAATGAACAAACAAATTGACCTGGTTACCTGAACATATACTAAGATCATAATCTTATACTCTGTTGCTGTCTACTCCTAGCCCGGGCAGGAATCTCAGATAACTAGGAAGACTTGCTACTTCCTAAAGTACACCACTCCTTACGGTTATCAGGCTGAATCAGTCACGACAGCATAGTAGCTTCAGATATTTGGTATACCTTCCAGCAAGGAGGGTGACAAACCGAGCCCTCTGCTTCCACCCTAGTCTCTCAGAAATCCCCACCAAGCTCCTTCCACAAGGTTCCCACCAGTTAAGTTTCTCCTATGCTGGGAAAATCAGAGATATCAAGGCTCTATTGCCCCAGTACAGAGGTCTCTGAGAAGAAAAGTAACGACAAGCTTGCTAGCCATGGCCCCAGCCTGGTCCTCTAAGTTCCCTCCGTGACTGAAAGACCCCTGCCCTGGCTCTGATTCCTCCATCACGGGAGGACAGGCAGGGCCCTGGCTGCAGGACAGAGGGATGGGTGACCTGCACATCCACTGTGTCATCTCAGTTGCAGGGATCTGGACAGCAAGTGCCCTCTAGAGCCCGTTTACACTCATTCGCATCCACAGCTTATCCAGTCACCCTTCTGAGGGTAGAGGCAATCTGGAATGCTTGCCTAAGCATAATGACCAGGGCTGCATATCCTCAGGCAGAACCATTGCCTAAAGCACCCCCTGCTGCACTCCAAGAAAGTCCAAGTTGTATCATAATTTCCAAAGGCTAGTGCAAACACAGAGACAGGAGATAAGAGGTAAAAGTCAGATGGCTCAGTGGGTAAGTGCTCTTGCTGTGAAAGCAAGAGAATCTGAGTTCAAATCCCCATCACCCATGTAAAGGCTGTGCAGGGCCACTCAGAATAAGTGTGTGTCAGCTGTCACCCAGTTCTAAAAAAGGGGACAGGGTGAGGAAGCAATGGTAAGGGAACTGTGAGAAAATCCAATTACTTTGGACAGTGTGGTGTGGGTGCAAGGAGTAGAGGCAAAACCGCATGGGTTCATGGGCAGCATCATTGGGTTAAAGCCCAGGATGGGTCTCGGGTGGATGTTACAGCTTTCTGGTCCAGCCTCGCCAGAACCTTGTCCTCAGGGACTCTGAAGTCAAGCAGAGATTTTTCCCTCATGGCAGGGAGGTGATTCAAACCTAGCACTGGTGTTTTAGAGCCCTGGGTCCCGCAAATGTTGAAGCTATTAAAGGTCATTAGCAATAAGTAGACTGTGCTATATAGAACGTGTCGCTGTTCCCATTCCCTCAGAGCTGGACGTGACTTTTCGGTTGTTTTCCTGTATGCTCAGACAAAGGGGCCCTGACTCAAGCACATTCTTTAATCAGGTCTTCCTTGTGACTAGGGAAACATACTTGCTAAATTGGCTGGCTGGCTTTGCTATCACAGGTTTCCTGCCTGATGCGCTGAGTTCCAATCAGCAGAGATAACTTGGCCACCAACCCACAGAGGGAATGAAACATTTCAAATTCAGCCTGGCCTGGGCAGTTTGATAATAACAATCAGTTTTCTCTAGCTAGCAGAAGGCAATGAAACCCTGAGAATCTATGGTTCAAAGTGACTTTCTCACACTTCTTTTAAAAGAAGGCCTTGCTGTGAAGTCCTGAGACTATTGAGTCTCTTACCTCGGTTTCTCCAGCACAAGGGTTACGGACATGTGCAAATGCACTCATCTTTCTGATACTTTTTTTTAGGGAGAGTCTTTTGTAGTTCAGGTTGGCCTGAAGCTCAGTGTGTAGCTCATAGTAACCTTGAACCCCTGCCTCTACTTTGTAAAGGCTGGGATCCCAGAGGTGTACCCCACATCCTGTTGATTATCGCTACAATTTGATGAGAAAAACAAATTCCTATAAATTTCATCCTTGGGTGGAGAGGAGGTAGAGTCTTTCCACGGTCTGCCATTCTGGAGATTTTATTATTTTTATTTTATTTTTAATTAGTTTACAGAGCAACAGGTTTAGTGTTTTGATGCGTGGCACTATGCACATGTGTTAGATATGCTACTTAACCAAATTCTTACCATACCACTAGACCAGAGGCTCTCCAAGTAGGCCCACTTCCCAGAAAAGTCCAGTGACTTGCCCAAAGTCACATGACTAATATGAGACAGAACCAAGCTTCAAACCTAGATCTGTTGAACTCCAAACTCCGTATTCTTAATCACTGCTTTCTTTTTCTCAAGACAAGATTTTGATAAATAGAAGCAGATTACAAGCCCCGCTTCAGACCTATAGAAGGGTAGTGCCCAGGAAACCACAGTGAGGTTTCCTGGAAATCAAAGTGAGGGATTCTGAGACACTCAGAAGTTTTAGAATCTTAGTGATACTGTGTGGCCTCATTAGGTTGACATACTGTGTGCCATCTGAAGACTAACACAGTTCAGTAGTGTTGCTCATTTGAAAATCACAACTGGCCAGGCGGTGGTAGCGCAGGCCTTTAATCTCAGCACTCGGGAGGCAGAGCCAGGTGGACCTCTGTGAGTTCGAGGTCAGCCTGTTCTACAGATCCAGGATAAGCACCAAAACTACATGGAGAAACCCTGTCTCAAAAAAAAGAAAGAAAGAAAGAAAAGAAAAAAGAAAGAAAATCACAACTGTTATGAGAGCTTAGGGGAGCCGGAGGTTTGAGCTGGAATGGGAACAGAGTGGGAGAGCAAGGAAAGAGATTCCATGATAAATGAAGACATAATGGGATAGGGAGAAACAGAGTGCTAGGGAGGTTCCCAGGAATCCACAAGGATGACTCCACCATAGACTATTGGCAATAGTCGAGAGGGTGCCTGAGCTTGCATACTCTGGTGATCGGATGGCTGAATATCCTGTCATTATAGAACCCTCATCCAGTGACTGATGGGAATAGATGAAGAGATCCATGCCAGTTACCAGGATGAGCTCCAGGAGTCCAATCAATGAGATAGGAGAGATTCTATGAGCAAGGGATATCGAGACCATGACTGGAAAAAGTACAGAGACAACTAGCCAAGCTAGTGGAAACACATGAACTGTGAACCAATAGCTGAGGAGCCCCCGTGGTACTGGACTAGGCCCTCTGGATAAGTGAGACAGTTGTTTAGCTTGAACTGTTTAGGTGGCCCCCAGCCAGTGGGATCAGGACCCATCCCTAGTGCATGAGCCAGCTTTTTGGAACCTAGTGCCTATGGTGGAACACTTTGTGCAGCCTTGGTGCAGGGAGGAGGGGCTTGAACCTGCCTCAACTGAATGTACCAGGCTCTGCTGACTTCCCATGGGAGACCTTGCCTTGGAGGAGGTCGGAATGGGAGGTGGGTTGGGGGAGAAGGCTGGGGGAGGGAGGAGGAAGGACAGGGGAATCTGCGGTTGGTATGTAAAATGAATAGAAAATCTCTTAATAAAAAATTTATTAAAAAAAAAAAGAAAATCACAACTCTTGTGCCAGATGTTGTAACACACTTCTGTAATCCTAGTAGTTGGGAGTCAGAGGCTGTAGGGTCAGGAATGCAAGGTCATCCTTGACTACATATTTACTACATAGAACTCTTTTGTACTACTGCAAAGGAAACTCCTAGGTGACTGAAGAGGAAGTCTACAAAATGGGGGGGGGGGACTTTGCCAACTGTACATCTGATGGAGGATTAGTTTCTAGAATATACAAAGAACTCAAAAAACCTTAACACCAAGAAAACAAAGAACCCAATTATAAAGTAGAATATGGAACTGAAATAATGACAAGATAGGCATAAATGTCCATTTTAGATGCAATCCCTGTCCCTGGCCCCTTCCCTCTCTCTCCCAATCACACTGCACCTTTCTGCCCTAACAATTCCCCCTCCCCCTTCCTAGCTCATGGATTCTTTTCTTCTCTCCATTTCTTTCCTCACATCCTTTTGTGATGGCACATCCCAGGAGGCAAATGCTGAAGAGGACAAGGCAAGAAGATTGAGAGTTTAAGGCCAGCCTGGGTTATAACACACACACACACACACACACACACACACACACACACACACACTGCATATGTCTCTGCCACTCTAATTTTTTTGTGAAAAGGAAATAGCAAGCCTCAGAGGGTTCATGGGAGGACTGCGCTTTCTCTTTGGCAGCACTGGAAATTGAACCAGGCACACACTAACACTGAGCTATCTCCAGCTCTGGTGTGAGGTTTAAGTAGGACTATTCAGCTAAGGACTCCCAAAAGTCCTGGGAACAGATCCACTCAGTCAACACAGGCCATTGTTGCTAGTGCTGCCTCCTGGGGGTTACTGCAGTATAAGCAAGGCCATCTTTCGATACAGCAGAGAAGTAGCCAGCCACTTGTCCTCTCCCCTCCCACTCCGCTTGTATGGCTCCAAGTTGCTGATGCTATGCAGGGGTGGGACAGACAGTTGGGATGAAGAAGTAGAAAGGAGGTGAAGGTTAGGGGGCAGTGAGCTTCGCTGACCTTGGAAATCTAGAAATCTGCTCCATCCCTCAAACATTCAGGCACAGTTTGCCCCTTTTCTTTCACTGATCTAGTGGGTGGTGTCTCCCAATCCTTTTTTCCTTATGATATGCATTTCCTCTATGGCCCTTCCCAATCCTACGCAGGGATAGTTATCAGTTTACCAACGTTTCAGGTACACAGGAATGTACACCAGTGAATCTGTACTTACTTACATGCTAATTCTCCCCTATTTTAAAGTCCTCTTTAGTATTGAGTTGGTATCAGATGGGGAAATGGGGGCCACCCTTCTTCACACCCTCTTTCTTCTCTTGCTTTAACCAGTCATGTTTATAACAAATTCTGTTGATTTCTTTAACTAAATTTTCTATCAAGAAGTCATGAAGACATTTTAACCAGCCCCACCCTTTAAGACATGCTCCCTGAAGGCTTACCAGTCAACAGTATCACAAGCTGAGTTCTGTAGTCCACTTCTTTAAAAAAAAATTGTTGCTGTTTTGTGATTCTGGGAATTGAATTTAGGACCTCATGCCTGCTGGGCCAGAGTTTTACCTACCCCTGAGCTACATCCTCAGCCCTCTTTTTATGTTTTGTTTTTTAGATAGAGGCCCACTAAAGTGCCAAGGCTAACCTAGAACTCACAACTATCCTGTCTCAGCCTCCAGAAAAGTGGACATTACATGCCCGAACAAGCAAACTTGGCATTTTCTGCACCTACAGACATACCTCCCTCTTTATTTTGATATTCTATAGTTGATAAGGAGTCAGCTAAATAAACAAGACTGAAAGAAAGCCCCAGAACTCTTGATTAAAAACAGATCCATGCAGGATATTTGCTTTTCCATAAATAGAATCTTGGGGGAATATAAAAAGATAAAAACATCTGTCTCTAGAGCAGGCAAAGCTTCTTAAAATATTTCCATTTGTAACTCTTTTTCATCTGAAAAATATTTATATGACCCTAACTACATATGCATAAAACAAAAATTATAAATCAAATATTTACTGAAATTTATTTTGAGACAATTCTCTGGCATACATATAATTTAACATTTATTAAAGATGAAAGTACGTTTGCATACCAATGAGATACAGGTGCTCTTTTAAGTCTTGGCTGAATATCTGATAGCACAGGATGTAGAGCAACTTCAATGGTTTTTAGAGTTGATTCCTATTTTATACTCATTTATGCTGAGAACAGGACTTTGAAGAAATACATATAGTACAAACTGGAAGAAGAATGTTTAAGGCCATTTCAGACGCTATTGGGGCCACCTTGATCTCAAGCTGTTGGAAATTCTGTCCTATCAAGCCAAAATTCATAAAACTCAAGTCTGCAATTCAAATAGCCACTTTAAAAATTGAGCACTGCGATACAATTAAAAGATGTGCTAATTGGATTTTCAAATGCTGAGAATGATGGTAGGAAAATATTAAAAGCTTTATTTATTTCCCACAATTAAACCATTATACTTCTACAACACCAGAAAACTTTATATATACAGTGAAAACACTAAAACTTTATATATACGGTGAAAACACTATAACACTATATATACAGTGAAAATACCTAATTTTTCATCTGAGCCCAGGTGTTTTAGTATGCACTGGTTGGTATTGTTTGGTATGATGGCATGTACAGTACAAAACGCACATGTGTGGTCAGAATAAAAAGATGCAGTGAAGTCATAGAATGAATATGGGCAAGTGCTGCTGTAGCCCCAGGTTGAGAAACAGACCCAAGGAACAGTTCTGGAGAGTAGAGCCTGATGCCACCCATCTAAAAATCAGGAGGCTTGGTTCAAGCAAATACACACACAGGCAAACATATTCATGTCCTCGGTAGCTAGACTGTCCACAGAAAATAACTCTGGGTTTTGGCAGTCCTGAACCTGGTGTCAACAGGTGGAACAACATCTGGAACAACCTGCCTGCCATTTACAGCTACAGAGCCTAAGAACCCTGAAAGTCCAACTGAAACCCTGTTATCTGCAGCTGGATCCCCCGTGCAGAGTGCTCACTTGTTAGGTGGCTTGGGAAGGCGAAGATGAGTTTTCCGCCAGTACAAACTTGTGACACACCCTCCAGCTAGCAGTGCTTCCCAACCGCCCTAATGCTCCTAATGCTGCAACCTTTTAATACAGTACCTCATATTGTGGTGACCCGCACAACCATAAAACTACTGTCATTGTTACTTTATAACTGCAATTTTGCTACTGTTGTGAATCATAATGTAAATATCTGTGTTTTCTGATGGTCTTAGGTGACCCCTGTGAAAGGGCCACTTGACCCCCAGGTTGAGAACCACTGCTAGCTGCTAGCTGCCAGAATCTAGCTGCTAGAACCTAGCTGCTAGGGTCTTAGCTCAACGCGTACAATCTGGGAATCTTGGAAGGAGAACCTGCCCAGCCCAGAGATTGCAAAACTAAGTGTGGCCACCAGAGGGCCCTAGTACACACAAAAAAACCAGAAGCTACTAAAATGGAGTCACTGGGAGACACCCTGAACTTGTGCAAGACAGGTAAGAAATCAGCAAAAAAAAGACACGAGTCCACACGTCTACCTGACCTCACCCCCATTTACATCATGCACATCAACCTTTCGTCTTGTTTTTCTTTGTGCTTCACCTTTTTATTTTTAGCCACGTCTTACCAGTTTTTTTTTTAATTTACTGTACTTTTGAAATATAAAAGGAGAGAATCTCTAAATGCAGAATGTGAGGAGGCCCCTACTGTCTCAATTTTTTTCAAACCTGATGGCATAATGAAGACCATCTTTTTTTCTATATTCTATTATTTTTTAAGGATAAGATCTATTTCCTTTTTCTTTATGATGTTCCATTCATCTACCCACAAATCTATACATCTACAAAAACATACAGATATAATTACTGTAGTTTTATACAACAGACATAATACCACTTTTACAGGCTTTAGATTTTCTTAGTTATGATTTCTGATTTTCTACAAAAATTCTAGACTGTGTTAATCAACCTTAGTAACTCTTTCAGGAATACTAGTTGCATTACATTGAGTTTATGTGCCAGTTGGGGAAAATACATAGGTAATCATATGTTACTACTATAATAAGGTAAATAATATTTAAAAACCTAGAGAATTAAATAGCTCATATTAAATCTTAAGAAAAATATAAAATTTGTCTGCAGAGGAATTAGCAAATTAAAACTTAAAAATATCAGATAACTACCAAATATCCTAGCAAATAAATAGTATTAATTTAATTCAGTAATTGAAAACCTCAATATTGAGAATACAATTTGGTTGGGTCTCAATATTGTTTTCTTGCTTTTCCAGACAAGTCCTTCTATGTAGTAGTAACACATAGCACTCCTGTCTCAATACAGCGAGTGCCACCAAGAGTGGGTATCTTATTTTATTATTATTATTATTATTATTATTATTATTTTATTTTATTTTATTTTACAATACTATTCAGTTCTACATAACAGCTGAGGATTCCCTTGTTCTCCCCCTTCCTGCCCCCTCCCCTTCCCCCCAGCCCACGCCCCATTCCCATCTCCTCCAGAACAAGGCCTCCCCCAAGGAATGAGATCGACCTGATAGACTCAGTCCAGGCAGGTCCAGTCCCCTCCTCCCAGATTGAGCCAAGTGTCCCTGCATAAGTCCCAGGTTTCAAACAGCTAACTCATGCAATGAGCCCAGGACTTGGTACCAATGCCTACATGCCTCCCAAACAGATCAAGCCAAATGACTGTCTCACCTATTCAGAGGGCCTGATCCAGTTGGGGGCCTCTCAGCCTTTGGTTCATAATTCATGTGTTTCCATTCATTTGGTTATTTGTCCCTGTGCTTTATCCAACCTTGGTTTCATCAATTCTCGCTCATATAAACCCTCCTCTTTCTCGCTAATTAGACTCTCGGAGCTCCACCCGGGGCCTAGCCGTGGATCTCTGCATCCAGATTCCTCAGTCCTTGGATGGGGTTTCTGGCACAACTATTAGGGTGTTTGGCCATCCCATTACCAGAGTAGGTCAGTCCCGGCTGTCACTCGGCTGTTGCCAGCAGTCTTTTGTGGGGGTATCTTTTTGGATTTCTGTGGGCCTCTTTAGCTCTTTGTTTCTTCCTTTTCTCATGTGGTCTTCATTTACCATGGTCTCCTATTCCTGTTCTCCCTCTCTGTTCTTGATCCAGCTGGGATCTCCCGCTCTCTTTCCCTCAACCCTCGCCCTTCATTGCTCTCACTCATGTCCAGGTTGTTCATGTAGATCTCAGCCATTTCTCCACCATTGGGCGATCCTCATGTCTTTCTTGGGGTCCTGTTTTCCAGGTAGCTTCACTGGTGATGTGAGTAGCAGTCCAGTCATCCTTGTTACCAACACAATTCTTCACAGACCTGGAAAGAATAATACTCAACTTCATATGGAAAAACAAAAAACCCAGGATAGCCAAAAGAATTCTGTACAATAAAACAACCTCTGGAGGCATCACAATCCCTGACTTCAAGCTCTACTATAGAGCTACAGTGATAAAAACAGCTTGGTATTGGCATAAAAACTGACATGTGGACCAATGGAATCGAATTGAAGACCCTGACATTAACCCACACACCTATGGACATATAATTTTTGAAAAAGAAGCCAAAAGTGTACAATGGAAAAAAGAAAGCATCTTCAACAAATGGTGCTGGCATAACTGGATATCAACATGAAGAAGGCTGCAAATAAATTCATATCTGTCACCGTGCACAAAACTTAAGTCCAAGTGGATCAAGGACCTCAACATAAATCCAGCTACTCTGAACCTGCTAGAAGAGAAAGTAGGAAGTAGTCTTGAACGCATTGGCATAGGAGATCACTTCCTAAATATAACACCAGTAGCATAGACACTGAGAACAACAATTAATAAATGGGACCTCTTGAAACTGAGAAGCTTTTGTAGAGCAAAGGATATGGTCAACAAGACAAATCGACAGCCTACAGAATGGGAAAAGATCTTCACCAACCCCACATCTGACAATGAAGACCATCTTTATCCAAATAAAATGTGTGAGGACAGCTCTGAGCCTTTCAGTTCAATTCCCAAATCTTAACAAACACACTAAAGTGAAAAATTGTGGTTAGAAGACACGTGCAAATATACAATTAATAAAATGTTCTAAATGTGAAAATGGAAACTGACAGTAAGCAAATAGTGTTAAAGGTCTGTGAAAGTTCCTTGTGGAACAAAATTGTGTCATCAGTAATAGGAGAGAGCCTAATGCAATTTGTGTGGAATGTTCTAGAAATTACACAAGCTGAATTATATGCTCCAAATGGTATAAATATATTATCAATGACTGATTCTTTAAGTAGATCTGTGGACTATGCCCTTCAATTTCACTCTTGAAGATAAATATTAGGATGAAAATAATTCTTCCAGGTTGATTGAAGCTATAGCATGAGTTTAATAATATCTTTTATAGTCAGGTTAGACAACAAGTTTTTCTCTACTTGTATTTTGAACCAAGTTGAATTAGTGGGTGAACACAAATGTCTTTCTAATGCCACTAGTCATAATTTAAGGTCGTTTAAAAATAATTATGTCTAGTAGTTCATTAAGATGAGCTTTGAAGGTTGTTGGATCTTTCCTACTGGACTCAAGTGATAGGTTCTTACCCTTCATATATATGTGTACTCTATTCAAATGAAATAACTTCTTCAGTGCATTTACCATTTTTCACTTTATAACTTGAGTGTATGTGTGTATGTATGTGGGTCTGTGTGTGTGCATGCATGCATGCATGTGTATCTGTCTGTCTCAATGAATATATGCCATGTGTATTCTGTTGTCCTGGGGCTTCAGAAAAAGGCATCAGATCTCCTGGAGCTGAGATACAGGAAGCTGTGAACCACCTAATACAAATGCCTGGAACCCAACTCGGGTCCTCTGGAAAAGTACAAAGAACTCTTAACCACTGAACTATGTCTCCAGCTTCCTATTCCCTGCCCCCCTTTTTTTTCTTCTCTCTCTCTCTCTCTCTCTCTCTCTCTCTCTCTCTCTCTCTCTCTCTCTCTCTCTTTTGGTTTTTCAAGACGGGGTTTCTCTGTGTAGTTTTGTGCCTTTCCTGGAACTCACTTTGGAGACCAGGCTGGCCTTGAACTCACAGAGATCCTCCTGCCTCTGCCTCCCGAGTGCTGGGATTAAAGGTGTGCGCCACTGCCCAGCCCTATTTCCCCTTTTAAAAGTTTTTTTGGGGGACAGGGCCTTACTGTGTATCCCTGGCTGGCTTAGAACTCAGGATGGCCTCAAACTCTAAGAGATCTGCTTGCCTCTGCCTTCAGAGTGTTGTGCCGTTATGCCCAATTCCTATTTACTTTTTGAAATAAGATTTCTGTATATTTTCTATTTTGATTTTTTAACTTCTTTTTATTTTTATTTTGTTTTCAAATTAGTATGAAATTCAATGGGTTTCTTTATGGCATTTTCACACACACTTAGTTGTGGATGATCTTTCCCTCACAGCCCACTTCTCTTCCCTCATCTCCCTGCCTGATCTCCCTATGTGTACCCTTCTGCCCTCAGTATTCCTTATATCATGTTCATAGTACATGTTTCATACTAGCCTCTCCACCATCTCCCTTAAAGCCCTTTTCCCGTTCCATGGGCCCCTTTCTAGTTTCATGAACTCTAACCATACACAATCACACACAGAAATGGCGTGCTAGGCTCTGTATCTGAGAGAGAGCATATATATACCATCTCTCTTTCTGAGCTTAAATTAAATTGCCCAGTATAATATTTTCTATTTTCTTCCATTTAACTGCATCTTTCATTCTTTATGGCTGACTAAAATTCCATTGTGTATCTGTGCAACATTTCCATTATCCATTAACTGGTTGACAAACATCTGCACTCATTTCATCTTCTTGATCTTATGAGTAGAGTTACAGTCAGCATGGATATACAAGTACTATGCAATAAGATATATCATCCTTTGCGTATGTGCTCAGGAGTGGGATAGCTAGTTCTTACAATAGCTCTATTTTTAGTTTAATTTCTAAAAACCCTCCAGAGTGGCTACCCCAGTTGACACTCCCACCAACAGTGAATGAGAATTCTTCTTTCCCTATATCCTTGACAGCATTAGTTGCAATTTTTCTTGAAAATAGCCATTGTGATTGGAGTAAGTAGTTTTAATTCATATTTCCTTGGGAAAGCAGTTCTTCATTGCCTTTAAAAGTTATAGATTAATAAATGTTATTGTTTTCAAATACTGAGAGGATATCCACATAACAATCGTATATTAGATCAACTTGACAATTTCACTAAAATTGTTCTTTTATGTCGAGCCTTAATTGTCACATGCCTACAAGTAATGTGCCTTTTCTCATCTAACTTTATTGTGGTTATTTGTTACAGACTTTATTTTTATCAGAACTTGACCTTCACTCCTCATGCCAAAAGATACATCCTGCTTAAGTGCCCTCTTATCTGAGGCCATCAGGACCATGACTTTGATCATATAGGAAGCAATGAGTAGTAGCAATAAATCTTTCCACACATCATGAAGCAAAGGAAAATCTTACTCAAATAAAAACAAACAAAAAAAAACCTTAGATGAGTTCAACAAGACACCAGGATATAAGCCAGAATACAGGATAGACAGAATACACAGTAGAGGATATCCATACAGAAAAGGCCATTTATTCCTTCATATTAGCAACAAGTGCATGGACACAAAGATTAAAAATACAATACCATTCATAAAACTAAAGATACTTAAATATGAATCCAAATATATATATATATATATATATATATATATATATATATATATATACATATATATATGTATATGTATATATATAATTGATCTGCTACACTAATGAAATAATCTAAATAAATAGATATACATATGTTCATGGATAAAAGATTCTGTACATAAGGATGTCAACTGTTTCTGAAATTATGTGCCAGTTTAATGCAAAATTGTAATCTAATTTATATGGAAAAGCAGAGAAGAACTGAAATATAGAAAATAATTTTCAAAGGGAGCAAAGTTAGAGAAACCAGTCTATCTGATTTCAAGCTTACTACATACCTACCAAAATCAAGACAGTGTGACATTAACAAAGAGATAGATGCATAGATCAACAAATAAAACAGACAGCAGAACTAGATCCACACAAACATGCCCATTGTTGACAACAGTCCAAGAACAATTCAGCGGAAGGAAATAGCTTTTAAAGTAAATGGGCCTAGAGTGAGTGTCTATAGGCCCCAAGAAAAAATCACTCGGAATAGATGGCATAGCTACCTGTAAAAAGGATTTTAGACTATGCAAAGAGTCAAAAGTATAATTCATAGAAGGAAAAATTACTAAACAGTACATCATTAAAATAAAAATGGTTGCTCTATGAGAGACCCTGTTAAGAGATTGTAAGATAAGTTACAGACTAGATGACAGATGTTTGTGAACCACATATTCAATAAAGGACTAGTATCTAGAATATATAGAGAATGTTCCAAGTTCACTAGAGGACTGAGGCTGCCAGTGAGTCATATAAAAGGCCCAAAATTAAATATCTAGGTTTGCAAAATAAAAAATGCTAAAATTGGAATCTTTGGTATAGTCCATGTACTAAAAACTTGACTCCTAACATCAAGCTACTGAGATGTACTAGCTACTGAGAACCTTCAAGAAGTAGACCTCTGCTGTGGGATGTTCTGTATGTCCTGTGGGAGCCCTTTCTCGGGTTCCTCGTGGCTTTACCCAGCAGGTCTGCATAGAGGATGATTAGGACCACGGGCCTGAGTGCAGGTGTCTGAGATGGTCTGCACTTGGCTGTGCTGTGGGATGGTCTGTATGTCAAGTTGCTCTGATTGGTCAATGAATAAAACCTGATTGGCCGTGGCTAGGCAGGAAGAATAGGCGGGACTAACAGAGAGGAGAAATAAAAGAACAGGGAGGCAGAAGGAGTCACTGCCAGCTGCCGCCAGGATAAGAAGCATGTGAAAATGCCGGTAAGCCAAGAGCAGCGTGGCAGGGTATAGATTTGTGGAAATGGATTAATTTAAGATATAAGAACAGTTAGCAAGAAGCCTGCCACGGCCATACAGTTTGTAACCAATATAAGTCTCTGTGTTTACTTGGTTGGGTCTGAGCGGCTGTGGGACTGGTGGGTGACAAAGATTTGTCCTGACTGTGGGCAAGGCGGAAAACTCTAGCTACAGACCTCTTAGGAAATTTTTAGGTCACTGGAGGAATATCTTTGAAAGAACCAAAGAGTCCTTTTCTTTCTCTCTTCCTTTTTCTTCCTGGATCAGCTAGATGTAGTGAGCAGTTTTGCTATATAATTTTTACTATAGTCCCAAGCCAACAGAGCAACCTCAAAAACTGAGTAAAAAAAAAAGTTGACTATCTCATATTCTTGTTATAACGATGGAGAGCTGACTAATATACAATCTAAAACAGCCAAGAGTCATGAACTGACATTTTATCAAAAAAGATGTATAGATAGAAAATAAGTACTTAAAAATATATATTCAATGCTACTAGCTATTAGGAAAATGAAAATTAAAACCACAATGAGATACTTATCAGAGAGACTAAAATATAAATAATATTAAATATTAAGGAGGACTTGGAGAATGTGGGACATTCGTATGTTGCTGGTGGACATATAAAATGATATGATTTCATATGTTGCTAGTGGGCATATAAAATGATGATACAGCCATTCTGGAAAATGGTTAGATTGTTTCTTACAAAAGATAAAAAATTTCTTAAAGTATTCAGTAACTATATGATTCAGTAACTACATTTTTACATTTTTATCTCAGGGAAGTAAAAACATGCATGTGTGGAAATACACACACACACACACACACACACACACACACACACACACCCCTGCATATGGGCATAGATCCCTATTCATTATAGCCAAAACCTAGAAGCAGGCCATATTTTCTTCAACAGATGAATGATTAAGTAATTCGACACATCTATACTATACAATAATATTCAACAATAAAGAACTGAATATTGATGCATGCAGTTACTAGAACAAATCTTTAGGAAATTGTGTGGAATAGACAAAAACAAAAAAGTCAATCCTGAAGGGTCACATGTTACATGAGTCCACTCTATAATACTCTTGAGAGACAAAGTTACAGAAGTGGATAAGTAGTTATTTCCAGGGGTTAAAGAGGGGACTGGGGTGAGAGGCAAGTTGGTGAGGCTACAAATTGGCAGCGTGATATACCCTGGTAGTGATGGATGTGCTAAATCTTGATTGTGTTCATGCTGCTATCCTAGTTATGAAGTGTGCTACAATGTTTGGAGATGTTACCTTTAGGAAGTGGTAAGTAAAGACTACCTGAGACCTTTTGGCCTTGTTTCTTATAATATATGTGAATAATAAATAAATTTTGTTTTGTTTTGTTTTTTTGAGACAGGGTTTCTCTGTGTAGCTTTGCGAATTTCCTGGAACTCACTTGGTAGCCCAGGCTGGCCTCGAACTCACAGAGATCCGCCTGGCTCTGCCTCCCGAGTGCTGGGATTAAAGGCGTGCGCCACCAACGCCCGGCTTAAATAAAATATTTACTTTATTCGGTATTACTAAATAAATAAGTCGTTTGATTAGAGCATAAACGGACCTTTCTAGTTCCTGTTTATGTCTTTCTTTTAGGCTTCTCCATGGCAATCTTTGCTGAAGTGCTAGTGGGTGATGAAGGCACAGCCGTTATCTCAGTTCCCATCTATATCTTAGTGAGGGTTTCTTGGAGATCAAAGATGGGCAACATTTTATAGGGGAAAAAAACCTGCCTTGACCTTAAAATTGTGATACTTTGAAGCCTAGTCTTAATATGCTTTGCAACCTTGGACAAAGGGCTTACTATCTCTGATATTGCATTTCATCATCCACAGACAAAAGACATTTAAAAGAAGTTGGAGATATGGCTCAGTGGTGGACCACTTGGCTGGTATGTTCAAGGCCCTGGGTTTGATGTGGTATAGGAGGAAACAAGGAAAAAACTTGGAAGGAGTTAAGTGGAAAGATTTGTGCATTAGAAAAAACAATTCCCAAAATTCTCAGTTTCTCCCATATACACTTAAAAACCAGATTATGTCAGAAGGTCTGGGTATTTCTCTCTACCAACAAGCAGGCAAGCAATTCTGTAGCATACTGACTACAGCTGGATGGCCTCTATTGGAATTCAGTTCTGACGCTTCAAAAGTATTGGATCCCACAGACAAGTCGATGTTATCAGTGTTTCTAATTAAGTGGCTGCACCGCTCCCCACAACCTCCTCCTGGGTTTGATTAATTTGTTCCAGCAGCTCAAAGAACTCAGGAAAACAGTTATGCTTCCTGTTTTATATTAAAGGATATTGAAAATGGTACGTGTGAAGAGATACACAGGGTGGGACATGGGGGAGGGGAAGTTTCCTTCCCCTCTGAGCAACACCACCCTCCAGGAACCTCTGTGTACTCAGCCAACTGAGGTTTTATGGAGATTTCATTACCTGTGCATGATCGTTAATAGAATGGGTGGGGAAATACCAGAAGGCCTATCTACTCAGACTCTTGCTCTCTCTGTACAACAATCCTTTCTCCAGGGCATTGAGCAGGACCCCTTTTGAATAAGAAGAACTGCTATAGTGTGGCTCTGGAATGTTCCCCCAAAAGTCCATTATAAAAGGCTTGGTCTCAAGCTTGGCAATGTTTCTGTAGGTGGAGAGAGAGAGGAACACTAATGATATCACCACTTAGTGAATTACAAGATATTCTTTCCTACCATCTCCTTTTGCTGTCTTCATTAATTCAGCTAAAGGAGCCAACTATGTCTTAGGCATTCCTTTACTCTATATGCTTAGCACAAGTACCTGCCCCAGGAAGCACTTAGTGGGTGCTCAGTAATGTTTCATAATGTCAGACTGCTTAAAGCTAGGAATTTGTTTTAATATAGGAGAAGGGAAGTTCAACTCCCTGGTTAGAGGAGGTCTTTGCTTATTGAAATTTTCAAGACCCTTTCACAACATCCCGTGTAGACATCTCCCTGTGGGCATTGAATGAAAAAAGGCCATGACTGCTCCTAGGTATAGTGGAGGAGGTTCATTGTAGATAAAAGGGAGAGCATAGTCAGAGGCCGCATCTGGGAGAGTCCAGAGTGGATATGACTAGACTCAGCCTGGCCATGTGAGGAGATGGGCGAGTGGAGAGGGGCTAGCCAGGAGAGTAAAGGGTAGACAAAAGGGCTGGATAACCAAAAGGTCTGGATTATATAGGGAAGGGCAGCTGGGGGAAGGGTAGTCCAGTCCCTGGGCCGGAGAAGTTTAGTAGGGTCATAGTATGACAGCGATACCCTGTAACAGGTGGGAGCTGAGGGATGCTGGGAGAACCTAGTGGCCAGCTCCTCTTTGATATGTTAAATAGGCACCTCAGTTAGCCCTTTGTCCAGGGTTTGTGACCTAACAGCATAACTTCCCTCAGAGACATCCTGAGAGGCCTGGTAGGAAGGAAAGAAAGACTTCTCACCTTGACTAGGAACGATCTTTTCTATTATATCCCTCGCTCCTTACCATACCAGCAGAGCAGGACCCCTTACCAGTCCCCATTTGCAATCCTTGACGCCAGACGGAGCTGAGACCTGCCCAAGGTTCACACAGTGAATAAGCTCATGACCCGGGGCGGGGGGCGGGGGGGGGGGGGCGGCAGGCATTTCTCACATCAGATAGAGGCCGAACGAAGAAGCTAAGACATGGAAAACATAGCCGCTCTGGCCCGGAGCCTCTTTCCAGGGCCTTGGAGCTGGGCCTCCCTAGCTCTTTCCACAGGAAAATGAAAGAGCATACAAGACTCAGAAAACGGGTCCCTAGCACCTTCTAAAAGCTTTCCCCTCTCCGAGGCCTCTCACTAGCATTTGAGAGGGTTTGACTGGGGAAGGAGGAAAGCAGCTGCCGAGAGGCCTCTTGGCTAGCCAGCTGTTTCCATGTCGTTCACGAATCCCTTATTCCCTAAATGAAGGAGCGGTTGCCAAAAATGGTCTGGCAGATTTGGGGTGGTGCTTGAGACAGCTTCCCACCCTCCCAACTCTGAAGGCTCGGCGACCTATTTCAAGGCAGAGAAATCAGTTTGGGGTTTGAGTATCTCCCTGAGCAAGCAGTGCCTCTCGCGGGGAGCTCTCCCTCGGGAGTCTGCTTAGGCACCTCTTAGAGCCTCTTTCTAGCAGCAGCAGGGAACAAGGAGGGAAGGCCGTTCTTGTCATGTATCCTGAAAGCTCAAACTGTCCCGGAAGGCTCCCCCGAGACTGAAGAGAACCAAATTAGGGCCTCCCTAGAAGGCAGCCTTGAGGAGGTACCAGCCCTCTGTGGCCCACCCCCACCCCTGCTAGCTCCCACCAGGGTCTGGATGCTTCCCCTGTCTGTCCACTGCCACCCCCACCAGAACTCGGGGTTAAAATTGGGATGTGGAAATGAAAACAGTGCTTGGAAGAGGAATACCAGAAGCCATTTGCTTGGATTAGTTCGTTTGCTGGCTGCCAACTTGGGAAAGAGAGCACAGCTCTGAGGCCATGCCGGGTTGGCTAAGGGTTGTGGTTGTATTTAAGCTCTTAAACATCCAGCCTTTAAAGTCAAGGAGTCACTGGGCTATCCCTTAGTGAATACGCTCTCTGTGTCTAGCCCCAAGCGGTGTTCCAGGGACCACGACTCCTCATCTTCGGTTGCTCTTTGTCTAGATTGAGCAGATAGAGAGCTCCCAGGGAAAGCCTAAGGCAAAATGATTTGCTCAGGCCCGGGGGTGCGGGTGGAGACTGCTTCCAAAATCAACTCACAGGATCGTCTATGTTCATAACTTCAGTTACTCACTGTTCACTCATTAAATCATTCCTTCACTTAATTAGTGTTTGTTGGGGCATCGGAGACAGGCAGTAGTGCTGTTCTGGCTCACAGCCTAGCAGGGAAGAAAACGGGGGGGGGGGGGGGGGGGGGGAGGGAAGAGGCAGGGGGTCCTCCTTGCGGTGGAGGTTTAAGAAAGGTCTCCCATTACCATTACCGCGAGTGATGTCCCACTGAAAGAGTTACTGCTTAAAAGTCCACAGATGCTTTCCAGTCCTGCTGCCAAACCGAAAGTCGAACAGCCGCCGCCTGGAGAAACTGCCAACATTTAGCAGGCCTACAAGACTCAGAAAACGGGTCCCTAGCACCTTCTAAAAGCTTTCCCCTTTTCGAGGCCTCTCACCAGCATGCGAGAGGGTTTGACTGGGGAAGGAGGAAAGGGGCTGAAGAGAGGCCTCTTGGCTAGCCAGCTGTTTCTGCACGTCATTCCCTAATCCCTTATTCCCTATAGCTCCATAAATTCCCTCCCAGCCTTAAAGGCACAGTACTTAGGACTACTCCGCTCTACTTTTCTTCATGCATGTACTCCAGAAGACTCTGAGCAGCCACAAAACACAGGCAGTTTTCGGGTTGGGGGGTGGGGGGTGGGGGGTGGGGGTGGGGGGGAGGGGGCTAGAGATTTGAGAGTGAACTCCACAGCCATGGCCTCTTGGGGAGCTTGCAGTCTAGTCAACTTCAAATGACAAACAATTGTTTGAATAACTAATTAAATATGATCATAGTGATGAATTTGAAAGAGACCATACAATAAGGAAGACACTGCTGAATGGAAGGGCCAAGGACTAATTCCCTGAGGAGGTGACATTTATAAAAAACAGGCTTTAAAACTTGGTATTTAGCTTAGTGCTTCTATAGGAAGTACAAGGCCCTGAGTTCAGTCCCTGGCACCAGGAAAAAAGAAAGAAACACACACACACACACAGAGAGAGAGAGAGAGAGAGAGAGAGAGAGAGAGAGAGAGAGAGAGAGAGAGAGAGAGAGAGAAACACCAAACAAAGAAACTAAAACTGAAGCTTAAAGAATGAGCCAGGAGAGCTTGTCATGCAGAGAAACAGCATGTAGATGGTCATGGGCCAGACAGTGTACTTTTTTCTTCCCTTTTTTAATTATATTTTTGTCTTTTCAGTATCTTTTATGTATTCATTAACAATGTCATACAAGTACACAGTGTATTTGGGTGATACACCCCCCAACTCCTCCCAGAAAGCCCCTAATATGTCCCCCTCCAAATTTCATGTCCTAGTTAGTTAGTTATATTGTAGCCCACTGAGGAGTTATTAGTCTTGTCTGCTGGGATGCTGACTGACATCACGGGCTTGATCTTAGGTAGGCCTTATGCAGTGAATTGACACAGGTATGCCGTGTCTGGACAGAATACAGCATTTCACAGCAAGCCTCCCATCCTCCAGCGCTGTCCTAGTTACATCTTTCCTTCACCTTGATTCAAGCTAGAGTTGTCTGGGAAGAGAGAAGTTCAATTGAGAAAATAATCTCCACCATATTGGCCGTAGGCAAGTCTGTGGGGCATTTTTTGATTAATGATTGGTATGGGGGGGACAGTTCACTGTGGGTGGTGCTATGCCTGGGCTGGTGGTCCTGGGATCTACAAGAAAGCCGGCTGAGCAAGCTATGGAGAGCAAGTCAGTAAGTAGCACCCCTCCATGGCCTCTGAATCAGCTCCTGCCTTAACTTCCTGCTTTGGTGTTCCCTGATGAAGGACTGCATCTTGTATGACCAAAACAATGCTCTCTACAGTAAGCTGACTTAGACTCTTTGGGGATATATTCCCAGATTGGTATGTCTAGATCATATGAAAGTTCTATTTTTGATTTGAAGGGGAGAACCTCCAGGACAGAAAATCAACATGCGAAAAAGTAGCTTTTTTATATATCAGCAATTAGCTCACTGAAAAAAAAAAATGTTAGAAAACAACCTCATTCACGATAGATTTACCTAGGCATAAACATAGCCAAAAAATTGTAAAGATATTTACAATGAAATCATAAAGCTCTGAAGAAAAATGGCAGACTGGGTGGCACAGACTTGTGATCCCAGCTATTTGGAAGCCAAGGTAGGAGGATCACATGTTTAAGACCTGCTGGGTCACAGAGGGAGTTCAAGGACAGCCTGGGCAATGGAATGAGACCCCCTCCTTTTCTGAATAGAAATAGAGGAGGAATGGATGGGTGGAGGGGCAGAGGGAAGGGGAGGGGAGGGACTGGGAAGGAAGGAGGGAGGGGAAACAGCAGTCAGGATGCAAAATAAATACATTTTTTTAAATTTAAAAAGATTAAATTAAAAGACTAAAAAAAGAACTGGAGATATATTTCGGTGGTTGTACACTTGCTTAGCATGTGCAAGGCCTGAAGTTTAATCCCCAATACCAAAATTAAATTGAAAGCCATTAGAAAATTAAAGGATCTCCCACATTAGTGTATCAACAAAGTAAATATTGTTAAATTGGTCAAATTACCAAAACTATATGCATATATTACATATAATCCTATCAAAATTCTAATTACATTATTCACAAAAAACTATAACATTAATATGGAGATATGAATGGTCCCTAAACAATCAGAACAATCCTGAGCAAAAGAGTACTCGTGATGCCTGATTTGAAACTACGCTACAGAGCCAGACAATCAAAGACAGCATAGGGGCTGGAGAGATGTCTGTGTGGTTAGGAGCATTTGGCATTCTTACAGAGGACCCAAGTTCGGTTCCCAGCACCCACAGGGCAGCCCACAATCATCTGTACCTCCAGTTCCAGGGGATCCGATGCCCTCTTCTTATCTCTGTGGGCACTGGCATGCATGTGATGCACGTACATGCAGACACTCATAAGCATAAAATAAAAGTAAACAAATCTTTTTTAAAAAAATCAGTTTGGTGCTGGAACGAAAACAGACCAATGGAATAGACCAGAAGATCTATGAGCAAGCCCAAACAGCTGTAGGTATCTGATTCCAAAACACCTTAGTGGTGCTGGGAAAACTGGGCATCCACTTGTAGAAGACTGAAACTGTAGCCCTTATCTCTCATTGTAAATCAATTCTCATATGTAAATCAATCCAAAGTAGATCACAGACCTTAACAAAAGATCTAACTTAAACCACTAGAAGCAAACATGGGGGGAAAACACCTCAAGACCTAAGCACAGACACTGACTTTCTGAGAACAACTCTAATGACTCAGGAAATAAGAGCAATGGTTAATGGCTGAGACTGCATAAAATTAAAAACTTTGACACAGCCAAAGGAACCATCAACAGAGTAGAGACATCTTGTAGAACGGACGAAATTATTTGCTAAATATTCAACCAACAGAGGAGTAATATCCAGAAAAATATGAGGAACTCGAAAAATTGAACGCCAAGAAGGCAAAATACCCAATTAGCCAATGGGCAGGGTAAATGAACAGATGCTATTGCAAAATGGGCAGTAAATACATGACCAGAATGTTCGACTTCATTAGCAATCATGAAAATGCTAATCAAAGCTACATGAAGAATCCATCTCACCCCAGTGAGAAAACCCAAACCAACAAGACCCTTATTCATTGCTAGAGGGAATATGCAATTAATTCAATCTTCTACTTTTTAAAATATTTTTAAATTTTTATTTATTAGTGTTCACTTGCTTAGGCCCTAGTGCACACCTGGAGGTCAAAGGTCAACATTTGGTAATCAGTTCTCTCCTTCCACTGTGGGTTCTGGGGATAAAATTCAGGCCTCCAGACTTGCACCCAAATGTATTTACCTGTGCTGAGCCATCTCACTTTGCCTCTTAAGGAACAACAAACATACAAGGGTTAGAGTTGGATAAGATAGAAACAGACAGCCTCAAGATGAGTCACGGAAAATAGGCAAAGAGGGCCCACACTGGTAAGGCTAGATGAGGTTTGTATTTTTGTTGGAGGGTATACTGGAAATGAAGAGGCTGTTGGGAAGAGTCCTTTAGGTGGGAAATGATGGTGGAAGCCTTGACTAGTATGCTGTGGTTAAGAAAGTAGTGAGTGCATGGAGCCCAACCTATTTAGAAAGTGGAGTCAATGGAACACTGTGACGGATTCCCTGTAGAATTTGGGGGTGGGGACAAAGTTTATTGTCATTCTCTGTCATAGTCATGAGAAGACATAGGAGAGAAAAATCTTTAGAACCAGGGCCTTGGTAAAGACTTAGGTGGATGTCAAGGGTATGGTTGTATGTGAGAAAAAGCCCGTTTCCAAAAGCTACATACTGTATTATTCTGTTTATTGACCATTCTTTTAGTGACAAAAGTATAAAGATGGAAGACAGTGACAGCCAGGGCTTAGGGATGTGAGGTTGAGGTCTCAAGCAGATGGCATTATGTGAGAGTAGCTCACGGGAAGTTTGGGGTGATGGAATATTTATACATGTTGATTAACTGGTACTCATCTCATAAAATGTGCATATATTAAACCAGTGTCAATTTCCTGCTTCTGATATTGTGCTGTAGTTATCTAACATTTAACCATGGGGACAAATGGAGGTACATGGGAAACTCTGTTCTGTTTTCATGGCTTCCTGTGAATCTATACTGTATTTGAAACTTTTGTTTAACTTTTTTAAAATATAGAAAACACAATTTCCGGCATATAGAAATCATTCAACCAAATTTTCCTATAATTAAAACCATATACCTCCCCTAAATCCTCAGGAAGCTTTTAGACTTTCTTTTGGGACAGGGAAATGAACTGTCTGGTACCTTGAGTGACTTGTGACAGTGACTCATGAAAATAATGACTATTAAACAGGGAACTAGAGGAAATAGAGGGTAAGTGAATACATGAAGACTTAAAAAAAAAGTAATAATGCAAAGGAAGCTAACTAGAAGTTGGGGTAACAGATGGAATACTATGGAATGTCTTTGAAGGACTCAACTGAGATTTTTAATTTATTCAGATTAACTCTGACTCCAAGTCTGAGTAGCGAATGTCCAGGAAACCTTTGCAATGTTGTAGCTGGATTTTTCTTTGGGCTGACAGCGCACAAATAATCACATGGAGACTTATTATTAATTGTGAAAGCTCGGCCTTAGCTTAGGCTTGTCTCAACTAGCTTTTATAACTCAAATTAACCCATTTATATTAATCTACGTTCTGTCACGTGGTTCGTCACATCTCTCCATATTGCCTATGCTGCTTCCTCTGAGTCTGGCTGGCAACTCTACCTTCTTCTTTCCAGAGTTCTTCCCCTACCCAGAAGTCCTGCCTAGCTATTGCCCGTTTAACTCTTTATTACACCAATCACAGCTCTTTATTACACCAATCACAGCAATACATTTTCACACAGTGTACAACTAACTATCCCACAACACAGTGAGAGCCCCTTCGAGGCACATCAGTGTTCTTCTAGTAGGCCATGCCTCCACTAATAACTCCCTTCTGAACAAAACGAACCTTTTAAGGTTAATAGAATGTTTGTAGAGAAGATTTAGTTTTATAGCAAGACTGGGCAGAAGAGCCAGAGGTTTCTCATAATATCCTCATTCCCTATACAGGCCTAAGCTCTCACGATCAACATCATCTCTAGTCATTTAAGTTGGTGAATTCACACTGACACATCATTACTACAAAAAGTGCATAGTTCTCACTGGTGATGTACACTGAATACACTATCATACATAGTGACTGTATAGTATCATATAGGGTAGTTTCACTGCCCTAAAAAATCCCTCATGTTCTACCAGTCCATAACCACTTTGCATTTAGCCCCTGGCAACCACTAATCTCTATATTGTTGCCACAGTTTTGCCTTTTTCCAGAATGTCATTAGTTGGATCTATAAAGTATTTTGTCTTTTCAGAATGTTTTTTTTCCACCAAGCTTCTTCTATGTCTTCCCATGGCTTGACAGCTGTTTTTTTAAGTGCTGAATATTCCATTTTCTTGATGAGCCCCACTGCTTATTTACATTCACTTTTAGAACACCTTGGTTGCTCTGAGATTTGAGCAATTATGAATAAAGCCACTATAAATATTCATACGCACGGTTTTGTGTAGGCACTAGCTTTCAGTTCATTTGGAAAAACACTAAGATATGCAGTTGCTGAGTCATGTTAATATATTGGTTTTGCAAGTAATTGAGGCTGTCTTCTGCCAAGGCTGAACCCCTTTGCATTTCCATCAAGCAGTAAGTGAGGGTTAGGCTCCACACGCTCACTAGCATTTGTTGTTGCCTTTCTGATTTGGGCCTTTCTGAGGAGCATACCCATACGTTATTAGCTCTCTGTTATTTTACATTTTTTGGTTCGTGTTTTGCAATCCTGAGAATTAAACCCAGGTCCTCACACATGCTGGGCCAGCACTCCACCCGACCTAGTTGCTCTTGTGTTAATTGGCAGTTTCCCAATGACAGCTGATGCTGCATTCTTCGTCTGTCTATCTTCTCTGGTGGGTGTCTGTTAAGAGCTCTGGACCGTCTTCTATTAAATTGTCGTTTCTGGCTTGCTGTTTTAAGGAGACATGTATGTTTCAGATAACAGTGTTTTATCACATGTATCTCTAAAAATATTTTCACCCAGCCTGTGACTTGTCTTCACATTCTCTTAGTCTTTTACAGAAAAGAAGAATTACACTGTAATCAAGTCCAAGTTACCAATTCTTTCTCTCATGGAGGCTGTCTTTGCTGCTGTACCCAAAAACTTATTACCATAGCCAAGACAGTAGAAATTTTTTTCTTTTATGTTGTTTTCTGGGATTTGTATTGTTTTGCATTTTGCATTGAATTCTATGATCCAGTTTGAGTTTATTTGTGTGGAAGGGTGTAAGGTTTGTGTCTAGATTTTTTAAGAGATTATTCTTTTTCTGTATTGTGCTGTATTTATTGCTTTGCTGAAGGCCAGTTTATTACAGTGGATCTGTTTCTAGGCTCCCTAGTCTATTCTATTCCATTCACGTAGTTTTCTATTCTTTCATTGATACCACACTGTCTTGATTATTACAGTTTTGTGTCTTGAAATCAGATAATGTCAGCCATTACACTTTGCCCTGTTCTTAAATAGAAAGTTGACTGTTTTAAGTCTTTTACTTCATATAAAATTTAGAATCGATCTCACAGCCTTCCTTTAGCTTTGGATCCCCTTGGCCCCAGTGTGGAGTGGGGTCCTGCTAGGTCCTCTTATAGCACCAAGTACAAATCTTTGCAGGGTAGCTCACGTGCCACGGTGTTTCATAGTGAAGTGCAAGTGTATCCCATTTAGATAGAAACCTTTAATGGACGTAGGTAGGGCTGGAAAGAGGTGGGTAAGTTTCAAGGGAGCGAGCCTATTCTCAGATGAGGGAAGTGTTGGAGGCCTCTAGATATGCTACTTTTGTGGAAGGTTCAGAGAGAAAAAATTAATACCTCAAGATAGCCAAATGAGTTTTAGATCTGTATGCAGAGAAAACCAATAAATGAAAACTAGGCACTGGATAAATGACTAGAAGGAAGAACATTGCTTGTTGTAGATTCTGGGTTGTGAGACTATAGAAAGAAACCTGAGAATTGTCAAGGAAAACCTGGCCTGGACTGGGTAGAACATGAACAGTGAGGTGAGGGTCTAGAACAGCTGGATGAGGCACCATGGACTGTGTGTGGCAGGAGGTAACAGCTGTAAGCTGTTAGGTATTTCCCCAGCTCCAGGAGTGGAGCAGCACTTCATGGAAGCCGAGCAGTAGATGGAGGCTTGCTCATGAGGGAGGGAGGGAGGGAGGGAGGGAGGGAGGGAGGGAGGGAGGGAGGGAGGGAGGGAAACAGAAACAGAGACGGGTGGGGGTAGGTACCATAATCATGTCAATAATGATTAACAGTGAAGTTTGTTCAAAACCACAGAAATGGCTAAATATCGCCCTCTCCTGGTTAATATGAGTGACTGCTGCTGCTTTACGATTTGTCAATTACAGTCCTCATTCTAAACTGGAAATACCCTGTCAGAACTGGTCCTGGTTGCCAATAGAATCAAAAGTAGAGCAAATCCGGAATTACTTAAGCTCTCCCCAAATCCCAGAACCAAAGTCCAGCTCGGTGCTTTCAATCAGCCTTTTCTTGAAATGACCATGTTGGCTGCTGGGGAGAGGAGACAAAGAGGGGGAGAAGGGAAGGGAAACAGTTTATTCTACATGATTTAGTCTTGGCTTCAAATTTGTCACTTGATATAAACAACGGAGCCTTGGTTGGACCTCTGAATGACAGTGACATTTCATAAACTGAAAAAAAAAATACACACTACATCATAACCAGTGAATACTCTTATAAGTAGTTGAAGTTTCCCTTTGTCCCAATGACAAAAACAAAATGAGAAAAGTAGGAAATTAATCATCTGAGTGAAACTGGCGAGAGGCATTTGTTTAGTTTAAAATAGCGTTGGTTTTCTAATTATGTGCTGGTTACCTTGTCTTATCTATTCATTAACAAAGGTCAAGGAAACCTTTACTTAGTTATAGCCTGTTAGGTATTTGTGTGAGCTTAGCATTTTACTTGAAAATGACTTATTGTAAAGACACTTATAAATCAGACATCTTACTATTTTAGGAGGGGCATTAATCCAATACTGTTTGAGAGGCGAGGAGACCAGCTGCCTATTTCCCGCCACCAGGGGTCTCCAGCACTGGTTTCTGGGTTATATAGATGGCTAAGGGAAGTAACAATCAGAGCATAATTTGGCTAGCAATCTGAGGGAGAAAAATCCCAGGAGGTGGTAGAATTCTCAAGGATACCTGACCCAGGCTGGGAGGTGAGGGAAGGGACCCCAGAGGGTATGGAAGTAGAGCCAGATTAAGTAGGAAACCTGAGAATTGTCAAGGAAAACCTGGCCTGGACTGGGTAGAACATGAACAGTGAGGTGAGGGTCTAGAACAGCTGGATGAGGCACCATGGACTGTGTGTGGCAGGAGGTAACAACTGGAAGCTGTTAGGTATTTCCCCAGCTTCAGGAGTGCAGCAGCAGTTCATGCAAGCCGAGCAGAAGAGGGAGGCTTGCTCATGAAAAGCTAAAGACGGTATTCTTTTTTAAAAGTAGTTTTTAATTTGTTCTTTGAGAATTACACACACACACACACACACACACACACACAATGTCTTTTGGTCAAACCCACTCCCCAGTCTCTCTTCTCCAACCCCAACTCCTCCCAGCTCCCCACTACCGTATCTCCCTCCCAACTTCACGGATTCCACCTTTTTAAACGACTGAATTCAGTCGGTACTGCTGGTATACCTAGGGGGCCATAAAGATGGCATTGTTTATCTTGAAGGGCTGTGAGTCATACAACACTCCCAGGATGTGACTTATATTGCCACATAAACTCCACGGGGTCATAGTATACTATCAATGAGTTTTGAGCCTACATTCGGAAAGGATTCAGCCCTGTAGTTTTCCTGATATGGTGATATTTAGGGTTGTCTGTTTTTTGCTAGCCAGTGAATATTAGCCTCATAAGTGAGTCAAAAAGTATCAACCCTCATTTTTTTGTGAAGGAAATTGGGTAGAAGTGGTATTTTTTTAGCTGTTTTGGTAGATTTCATTAGTGAAGTCATTTGGTCCTGGATGTGTCATTCAGTGCTTTAAGTCACGAAATCAATTTCCTTAATAATAATGTGAGACAAAATTTTTAAAATAGAGAAAATTAATTAAGGAGGCTCAAGGAAGAAAAAGGCCCTTAAAAGCCTTCACTCTCTTAGATCTGATTTACATCCCTCACTGGCTGAAAGTCAAGATTTTTGATTCTGTTGATGAACCCATTGCAAAGACAACCTGTAAAATAGCTGTTTTTTTGAGAACTATCTCAAGTAAGAGTTTGAGAGCAGCTGTGTACATGTATGAAGGTTTCATAAAGAAATCTATTATTATTTATAATTAACATATGCTAATATAACATTAAAGCAAATTATTAATTTATGCTTAAGGCCAAAATATAGGTCTTTAAACCCTTATGACCTTTGATTTTTCATATTATCAGTCTAACTTTATCATCCATAAATCTGTTCAGTGTACCTCATAAACCAATTCACAAACTCATTTATAAAAAAAATTTATTAAGATAAAAGATAAAATAAACAGCTCATTTATTCTTAATCTTTAAAATTGGCTATAAATTACATCCACACAATAACAGTTAAGTGTGTGTGTGTTTATTCATGCCCACACTCTCTTCCACTTCTTTGAGTGTGTGCTTGCCTTTCGTTAATAAACCCTAAATTCGCTTCAAACTAACTTGTCCTAAATTCTTTTCTGTGCCAAAAGTCAAGGTCCCAGCTGCAACTGAGTAGAAGTCTCTGGAATGAACTCCTCAGAGCGCACACACAGCAGCATGGAGCTGCACCTTCCTCTGCTGAAGACTATGGGCCTACTCAGAACACCTAATCCATACTAGATAAATTGGAACAGCTCGTACTTTTAAGGAATTGGCCCGATCCATTTAAATGCTCAAATATTTATGTAGAGTGATTAGAATTAGCCCCTTACTGTTCCTTTATATATACGGTGTCTGTATAGATACAGTCTGTTCCATTTCTTTTCTCTGTTCATCTTGAGAGCTTAAGAGAGGCTTAGAATTTTCATGGTTCTTTTTTAAAAACCTGGGGATTTTTTGTTTGTTTTGCTGCTTTTTCTCTTTTGTTTTCTGCTTTTAATTTCATTGCTCTTTGTTCTTTATTGTTTCCTTCTTACCACGTGGTGCAAGCTTGTCTTATTATTCTCTTTCGCAGCTTTTTGGAGCAGAAGCTTAGTTTATTGGTTAAAAAGCTTTCTCTTCTAGAAGCATCTAGTGATGCAAATGTACCTCTCTGAATTGCTTGCACTGCGGCCCCCAAGCTTTTCTAAATTCTGTTGTCCCCTCCATTGAAAATATCTCCTCATTTCCTTTGGAAGCACAGTGTTTGAGATTCTCATCCGTCTTTCTGTTACTGATTTCTAGCCTGATCTCATCAGAGTTAGAGAACACACTGTGATTTCAGTTCTTTTTGGTTTGTTGAGATTCCTTTTATGACTCAGTACATCGCTACTTTAGCAAATATTCAGGTGGGCTTGAAAGGGCTGTCTCTGCAGTGGGTGGACTGCCCTTTACATGAACATTAGATCTGCTTGGTTGATGAGACTGTGCTCATCTGTAACCCTTGCTGATTTTGTCTCAGCAACGTTTTGAATAAGCTTCGGGGAAATGCAGTGTAGCCTTTACTTGATATCCTTTGCTTTGGGCAAGGAACAAGGGTTTATGAAAATCAGACTTCAGAGATGCCAGATCTGAAAGGTCTTCCTAATCCCGAGCCTTTCTCACACACAAGTACAAAACTTGGGGGGGTTTAGTCACCAAAATTCATTTTCATTGGGAGGAGCCATCTCAGAGAAAATGTATTTTTCTAATTCTTTTGCACTCGTATTGGCTGTTGAGATTAAACTGGCCTGCAAGAGTGTTTAGATAGAGAATTGAGGAGACAGGGCCCAGACAAGGACGTAGGACATGAGAGCATCTATTACAATTGTTTCTTTACAGTCTTGCTTATTGCCAGTCTCCAGCCTTGTGAGCTCTGGGAGGGAATATTCTCAGAACGCAGGAGCCTCCTACAGAACTCATGAAAACAAAGAAAGCCTTAATGCCCCTCCAGTAGCAAGGATCCAGGATATGCTCTTTGTTGATCCTACTCACCTTATGATCACAAGCAGTTTCCTTGGAGGCAGACAGCCATGAAGATCATCAGAGACCATCTTTTATTCCCTGGGGCATCACTAGCTGCAGTTTCCTGCAGGCATTTACTTGTTTGCTCTAAGCCCAAGAAGCACATCATCTTCTCCTCCTACCTGCACCTTCACAAGGCCTCTATAGGTCCCTAACCCACTCATCTGCCTCAAGGGTTCCCTCTCAGAAATCAGGTGGGAGCAAAGATGTGAGGAATTGTGAGGGGATACATGAGAACCCTGGGTTCCTTGAACCCCATCTTCCCATTCCCCCTCTCGTCTCCCTCAAGACGGCTGGAGCACAGGTAGCTCCTCCCAAGTGGGCTGGGAAGGAGAGATGGGCAAAATGGAAAGCAGTCCAAGGTGGTGGTTCTTGATCACCAGTTTTAGGCATTTGATAGAATAGTTTTGGACATCCTTCCCAGCAAAATTTTAAAAGATGCCCTTGAGTTGGGCTTATAGTTATTCCTTCGGTTTTAGGGGTGTTTGAAGCCTCCAATTAGTAGTCCTTGAGCCTCATTTTAAGACCATCTTGATTAGAAGTGACAACCTACACAAAGCATCTCCTCTGGTTTTTTGGTTTGTTTTTGTTTTCTTTTGTTGTTTTTTGAGAAAGGGTCTCACGTTGTAGCCTGTCTTTTGCACATAGCTCTCCATCTTTCCTCCTCAGTGCTCGAAGTGTTGAATTACAGGTGATTGCCTTTCGCAAAGAGAAAACAACAACGACAACAAATATCCAGGCAGTTAGGGTCATGATGTTGGATCTACTCATGTTTGCTCAACCCTTGATCGCCTCTTGGCTTTTTCTCTTTGTGTCCATTACCCCACATTGGTTCTCATTGATTTATACTCCAAATCCCTAGCAATTTAGATTATGTTAAGGGCTTAAAAATCATTGATTTTTCTGAGTAAAATCATGTCTAGAAACAGAGTGTAATGTCTAGGTATCTTGTGTGATTGCAGCTTTATGCAAAATAAAATATAGGAGATAAGTCACAAGGGCAAGAGAAAGCTATAGCAAAATATTTTACATGGCTCTCCTGCTTCATCTAGTCAGCTATCCTGGTAAAGTGTGTGTGTGTGTGTGTGTGTGTGTGTGTGTGCGCGCGCGCGCGCGCGCGCGCCTATTCCTGTGTGTACAGGAATGTGTGCACATGAAGGCCTTTAGCGTCATTCTTCAGACATCTTACTTTTTTTTTTGATAGGGTTTCTCACTGCTTTGGAATTCATAAATGAACCCAAGGGAAACACATCTCCACCTCCCTAGAGCTGGATAACAAGTGAGACTGAGCCAAGCTTGCATTCATCTCTTGACATGACTGTATCCAAGAGCATTCAGCAATTGTTAACCCAGACACGATGCTGTTGCTCAGGCCAAGCCTCTGAACAGTGGTAGACAATAATTCCAGTTCCTGGGTCTACAAGATACCTCTGAAGATCATAGAAGAATCCATTTTCCCAAAGATACATTAGATACTAAGTCAGATCCCTGCCTGTATATTTCCACCACATATGGGGTTCTGTGCTCTAATGATTCTGAATGACAATGATTATGGTCACCTTGGGGGAGGTAGCTGATTACTGCAACACCTTGGAATAACTGAGACATATGCTGTGCTCCTTCACATCCTGGTTTTAGACCCTAGAACCAGAGGAAGAGATGCAATAGAATCTGTTTCATAGACTACAGTAAATGAAATTTTTTAAGGAGAAAATCAGCAACAACAACAAAACATACCTTCCTATATCTCAGACAGCTATGTAATTTCTCTTCTTCAATTAGAAAAAAAGGTCTTCATTTATTTTGTAAGTTGTTAGGATCCTGCCATAGTCCAAACTCAAATGGTACAATAAGACACTCAGGGGTAGACTCACTCCCTCGTCTGTTCCCACCCATCCATTTCCCCCCTCTGGATATTCTGTTTCATTTTCTGTTTTATTGCCTCCCTCTCAAAGTTTGGATTGGGATTTTTGCAGTGTTTGTGATCTTCTCTTGCAAACACAGAAGTGTTTTTTCTTCCCTTGGAACAAAGGGGTTGCAGGATAGGTCTTAGCACTCCAAAGCCCTGTGCTGCAAGGCTTGGTGACTTCTTAGCCTGTTTTAAGATCATTCTGATTCCATCTCACAGAAACTAATGCTTTCCATGTGGGGTCCAGGATGAGTTGCCTCTTGTCTCAGCCCTGCGGCAACGTCCTTGTTAGTTAGGAAAACAACACCGCCTGCCCTTCTCAAACAGCTGACTACAGCAGATGCGGTGCATTGAGAATGTGGGAGACTGGTTTATGGAAAAGCTTTAAACGTCAGGAGAGAGAGCTTGACCTCAGTACAGTTGCTTTTCATGTATCCAGTGCTTCAACGTCTTTGGTATCAGAGTAGATCTGGGCTTCAATGCAAACTCTGTCCCTTGGTCAATTCTCTTTAGTTCCCTGGGCCTCTGCTTCCTCCCCTGTTAAGTAAAGAGAGTTAATTACTTGCTATCAAGAATTGGATGCCAATGGTGACCATGGCAAGGACCAAGATGCCTTTACCATCAGCCTTACCTTCTATTGCTCTCCCCCCCCCCCTTTTTTTTTGGTTTCTCGAGACAGGGTTTCTCTGTGTAGCTTTGTGCCTTTCCTGGGACTCACTTGGTAGCCCAGGCTGGCCTCGAACTCAGAGAGATCCGCCTGGCTCTGCCTCCTGAGTGCTGGTGTTAAAGGCGTGTGCCACCACCGCCCGGCTCGACTGCTCCCCTTTATACTGCCTTATAACAAAAGTTCTGGGCAGTTCTGTTTACTTGATAGTCAAAACTGGGTGAAAAACTAGAGCTGGGCTACATGGTGATGGCGGTGGACACAGATCTGGGAGGCTTCTGCACCAAACTGCCTTGTAAGCGGTAGTCCCTGGGTCTGCACCATGATTCCCGTAGCCCCCTGACATTTTGCTGGGCTCTGTCTGAAGCCTGGGTCTGGGGAGAAAATCATGCTCTTAATTTATGGATTTTCATGTTCTCACTGCTCTGGTCTGTTCCCAGCTTCTTTGCTATGATGGCCTCTTCTCTTGTACTTGTTTCCTAGAAGCTAATGTAGGCAAAAGTGCTCAAATAGCAGGACACATTACAGGGGCATCATTTAGAGATCCAAAAGACCACATATATGATTCCACTGACACAAACTGCAGGCAAGCACATAGGGGTAGAAGACAGATTAGTGCTTGCCAGGAAGAGGTGGAAATGGACAGTGATTGGTAATGGATACAATTTCCTTTGGGAGTGATGAAATGTTCCAAAATTATGGTGCTGATGGATGAATAACTCTGTGAATAGATTAAGAAAGCCAATGCATTATACACTTTAAAGGTGTGAATGTTATGATATGTGAATTTCATCTCAATGAAGCTATCATTTTAAAAAATGATCAGGCATATGTCTCCATCCATGTCTCCTATAAAGCATGTGCACGCACACACATACACAGAGGGAAACCCTGTAGGGGCTGCATTTCCATTGCTCACATTATTTAGCAACAGCTTTCCGGTCTTCCAAATCTTCATTTGCTAAGAGTAAAACACATTGGAAATGAGGCAAAGGTGTGTGTGTGTGTGTGTGTGTGTGTGTGTGTGTGTGTGTGTGTATGCAATTTTTTTTTTCAGATGATTAGGCTACAAGGTGGAAAACCTACTAAAACAAAATATAATAGGCAAAAGCACCCGATGAAAGAGGCCAGAGCACATATTTCAGATAACCCCACATTTTAATGGACTGCCGGGGAGCCTCAGCATTAGAAGAAACTCTGCTCATGTCATTTCTCTCAGATTCTAAGCGTGGGCAGGTTTTTGCTCAACATTTGCTAGACATTCAATTTATCTTCGCATTTGGAATGAGCTATCAAGGGTGCTCACAATGCATGGCCCAGAACACATCTTCTCCCACACTTCAGTAATCAGTTCTCTTCACAAATGTATAAAATTCATCATCAATAAGTGCTCATCATGTGCCCACCACACACAGTCGTCATAAAAGAACAAGGCTGCTTCTCGGGTATTCTTCTCTCCCTCATTGTTTGATTGCTCCTAGGAGCAGGGTTCTGTTGGGTGTCAAAATGCTCCAGGAAAAGGAAAACGTATGCCAGGAATTGTCCAGCTTCACTTCTGCCCTGGGTTCGCACTGCTGCTGAGTCATGCTGAGAGGCCTTGGCAGTCTTAGTGAAGCAACTCCTTGTCGTGTTTTCCAAGCTCCATGACATTTCACAGCTGCACCCCCTATGCGCTCTGTCAACATTCGAGCCTGTCTGCCTCATGAACCTAGAACACAAACGCAGGGCTGTGTCCACAGAGCCTCTGAGCCCTAGGCATGGCTCTGTCACAGACTCAGCATCAGCTTTGACTATATCAGCCTGCCCCCTTCCCTTTCTGAAACATCGTCTTTTGTAAAATAAAGGAATGAATGTGACCTATTGTGACCTAAGGCATTTTCCAGCTTGGCCATCTTAGAGTTTATAGGAATGTACCTAATGGGGTGCATTAACTTGGAAGAATAGACCTGGGAGGAGGAAGGGTTAATGTGGAGACCAAGGCTGAGAATCAATCAGTAGGATGCTGCCAGAGGCAAAGAAAAAAGAGGTCTGTAGTGAGAAGTCATGGCAATTCAACGTGAGGCTTAGACAGGCTGATTTTTTTTAAAGATGCCAGTGATTGTGATTTGAGGAGTGTTTATGCTTTCCTGAGTTAGGAAGCGAAGGACTAGACAGATAGGTTGGCAACGTGCTTGCCATGCAAAAACGAGGACTTGAGTTTATTCATCGTACCCACGGAAAAAGCTGGGCGTTGTAACATACATTTGTAATACAAACACTGGGGAGGCAGAGATAAGTGGGTCCCAGGGGGCCTCACTGGACAGCCGACCTTGTCAAGTTCCAAGCCAGTTAACCATGGAGTCATCTCTCCAGCTTCATAAATTGTTTAAAAAAAGAAGGCCAACGTGGAACTAAAAGGGGGAGCATAAAGGAGAAAAGAGGTGCTGAAGAAGTGGGAGGGCAATTCACTGGATGTGACACGAAATTGGAAAAAGGGCTCCTGGGTGTGGGAGGGGACAAGGAAGTGGAGGCAGGGTGGAGAAGAAGCCAAGCAAGGGTCAACAAAAACAAATTCTGTCTGAAATGCTATGCTGACCCCAGTCTCCTGGACTCAAGCAACCCTCTTGCTTCAATTTGTACCACTACATCTGGCTGTCGTTTTCCATTTGTAAGCAGGAATGATTTGTCTCTCACAACTTGTGGAGGACATTGGAACACCTTTAATAATTTTGTCATGCTTCCCATAAAGACCATCTTTACTCTCTGGAAAGCCGAGGGAGAGCATGTGACTGTCTGTGCCCAAGCCTCTTCAGTGCCAGGGCTTTGCCAACACTGTAAAGAAATGGGCAACTTCTCTAGGGAACACACACACACACACACACACACAACACACACACAAACAGAGACACACACACAACACACACACAGACACACACAACACACACAGAGACACACACACATACAACACACACACAGACACACAGTCACACACAGACACACACACAGACACACACACAACACATACAGACACACAGACACAGTCACACACACAACACACACAGACACACAGTCTCACACACACAACACACACACAGACACACACACACACAACACACACACACACACACACACACACACACACACACACACAGAAGGAAGAAGTCAGTGTGGTCCAACTGCCCCCTTTTCTGCTATTGCCCCAAACACAGCCACTGCAGACTGCCCAGCCTTCAGGTACGACATGTTCTTTCCATGACTGTGCCTTCACACCGGCTGTTCTCATGGCTTCCCATTATGTTTCCTGTCTCCATCAGATAAGCCCAATTCTGCCAAGATCTGAATCAAATTCTGTCGCTATGTCTTATGAGCATTCAACCCACACAGAGTGGCCAGCAGAATGGATTTCTTTCATTTTCCCTTGTTACCAAGGGCAACACTATGGTATAGCACGACATAGCCCGTGGGTGTGTGACAGATCTCTGACTAGCCTTATCTTTTCAACTATGCAACACACATTTCCATCCTCTGTGAAGACATCTCACAAACATAATAGAGTATTGTGGTTAGGGAGATGAAGTCAGGATCCAGACGATCTGGTTTCCAGTTTCAGCTTTCTCACTAACTGAATGAACAGGGCCTTTGGAAAGCATGAAAACTGTTACTCAGTCATCTCTGTAAAATGGAAACAATAATACTCATCTCAAAGGACCATTTTAGAAATGAGGTGAGCATGCGAAGCTCACAGCACAATGTCTGATACACAGCAAATGCTCGATAGGTCAGCGGTACCTCATATTATTACACAGAGCTGGCATACAGCACATGGGTAACTCGTATTTGAATGAGAATTTCAACACAGTAGGGTTTGGGGGGGCTCAGGTTATGGGAAGTCAGGACCAGCTAGGTTAATCAAGGAAGCTGCTGCCCTTGATTATTGCCCCTCATCATTGCCTCTCACTGTATCCTATTTCTTTTCTTTTAGGACATGGCTTACTACATATAATTTTTACATATGTTGTTGACTTATTTGGTATTGGTGTTTCCCAATAAACTGAGTTCTGCGAGTGTGGTGGTTTGAGTGGGAAGTGCTCCCCATGGTCTTGGGCATCTGAACACTTGGTTCCCAGTTGGTTGTGCTGATTGGGGAGGTTGAGGAAGTGTGGTCTCGCTGGAGGAATTATGTCACTGGGTGAGGGCTTTGAGAGCTGAGGGTCTTATCCTCTCTGGTGTTTGCAGCTCCAGATACCACAGCTGCTGCTTGCTGCCATGCTTCCCCTCTATCATGGACTCTAACTCTCTGCAACGGTAAGCCCCAAATCAACTCTTTCTTCTGTAAGTTGCCTTAGGTACGGTGCTTTACCACAGCAACGGGAAAGTAACTAATACAAGGCGAGAAACTACACACGCCTTTGCCACGCTCCCCAACTTGGACCAGTGCCAGGAAGAAGGTGCTGAAAACAGTCAGTCCATTAACAAATGAGTGAGAAATTTCAGAAAGAAGGATATATGGTTTGGGTGGCCTTGAAGGATATTTAAAAACTGAACAGAAAGCCAGGGGTAAAAGCACAAGCCTTTAATCCCAGCCACTTAAGAGGGAGGTTGAGGCAGGAAAGTCATGAGTCCAAAGCCAGCCTGGGCTACAGAATGAAATGTTGTCTCAAAAAAAAAAATAGCCCAAGAAGTGTTGATTGGGGAAGTAGACCACAAAGTTTCTAAATAAGAGGAACCCTGGGTAACTACAGCATGCACAAGACACCTAGTAACAGGCTAGAGAAGGAAGACAGTAGCCAGCCAGTAGATGCACTTGGTGAGAAGAGCAAGCAAGTCCTTGTAGCTCAGTTTTCAGGAGCGAGTACTGAGAAGGCTTGTGGAGGCAGGCAGTGGATTCCCTTGAATAATAGGCCACTTAGTAACCCATCCTGTTAGCTGTAGCCTTTACTTTTGCTATTATGAATACCGTACAAATGGTCCTAGAAAGGCATATATTAGTTATCGAGTAAATTGAGTGTAAATTAATTGCTGTTTGCCTTACAGAAAATTCTGCAAGAAGGGAAAGTGGCCATTCCAATGGGCTGCTACAAAGAGAAAATTGTGCCCTTGAGATCATTAAAAGTATGTCAAGGAGATGATGACGAGCCTTACCCATCTCCAGTATTCCTGAACCTGAACTCCAAACTAGAGTTTGCTTCATTGTAGGATGTGTCTTCTTTGTGAAAGTGTGTGCTATGAGTGTGGATGGTGTGTGGTGAGGGGAGGGGTTTTGGATCACTGTTTACATTACTTTGTAAGTCTGTTTAGCCTTTCTGTGTATTCTTGGATCACTTGGCTAATACATGTGTTTTACCTGCCTCAACCGCCTAAGTGCTGGAATTATGGGCATGCACTACCACTCCCAATTTGCCTTTACCATTTGTTGCATTGAGTTCAGGGAGTGGTTTCCCCATTCAATATTGTTTGTTATTTCTTGATGTCCAGAAAGCTTAAGTTTTATGTAGGTATGCCAATCAATTTCTTCTTCACTCATGGTTTCTTTGAAACACCTTTCAAGGCAAGAATCAGGTGGATAATCTTCCTTTAAAAATTTAATCTTTATACATGTAAATTTTATTTCTATGTACAGTGTGATTATTTTCCCATTTTAGCAGTATTTGTTGAATAATCTCTCTCATGGCTTTGCAATCTTCCTTTCACCTTATGCTATCATGCATATGTTTGTTGTGCCTGTGTCACGAGACCCCTGAGCAAGACCACCGCAGAGCCGATATCTGATACAAAACGCAGGGGTTTATTGATAATAAACAAGTCTGGGCTTGATCCGTGTCCAACACTCCGACACAGCAGGTGGAGGAGGATGGCCCTGAGCTCTCAGAATGAGGAGTTTTTAAAGGGAAAAACCGCAAAGAGGGTGGCACAAACCTTTGCGTCATATGATTGGGTGAGGGTATGTAACCTTTGAACTTACTGGTTGGGGGTTACAATTATCATTTGGGGGCAGGCCTGGACAAGTCCCAGGCTCTGTCCTTGAGCTGCCATAGAAGCTCGCTGGCCTAGCATGTACTGACTGTGAGGGCTGATCAGTGTCCCAGGCTCTGTCCTTGACTCATGTGCATAGCTCAAAGTTGGGGAGGGGTCCCAGACAGTAAACATCTGGCTGAACTTTGAGCAGTCAGAGTATATGCAGAAAGGGAGCTACTGCAAGGACTACTATGTCTTTTGTTCATGGCCCTCCCAGAAACTGCTTGCTCCAGTCTCAGGTAACTGAAATTGAGGCCTGATCTCTGAGAGAAGACTGTCAGCCTGTTATGGCGTCTGCTTTGCCTTTTGTGTTCACAATCGCAGTCGTGTTTTGTTTCTAGGCTATCTATTCTCTCCCATTGCTCTGCAGCACTATCCAAAAGTGTTTGAAAGTTGTTGTTTTACAGTACATTTCAATTGCAATACTCTTCTTTTTCAGCTTTTTCTTAGCTATTTGTTAATTTGTTTTTCCAGATAACTAATATAATTATTTAGTTAGGTAGCTGCTTTCTCACAGGACCTCACTTAAGTTACACCTTTTGGAGGCTAATTCCCCTAATTTGATTGTGGTGATACTGTGTTTGTGCTCTAACAAATAAAGTTAGTCTGGAGATCAGAGTGTAGAGCTAGCCTCTAGAGGCCAGGCAGTGGTGGTACATGCCTTTAATCCCAGCACTTAGGATCTCATGCCTTTGATCCCAGTACTTGGGAGGCACACCTTTTAATCCCAGCACTAGGGAGGAGGAAACAGGAAGTGATATGACTGAGTAGAGAGAGAGGAAGTGATAAGGTGGGGTGGAGACAGGAACTCAGCCCCTTTCAGTCTGAGGATTCCTAGAGGTAAGAAATCTTTCTAGTGGCTGCTGCTCTGCTTCTCTGATCTTTCAGCTTTCACCCTGATATCTGACTCCAGGTTTTTATTATTAAGGCCAATTAGAATTCAAACTACATTTGATCATGAGATAAGCTTATTTTAATTTTTTTTATTTTACGTGTGTGTGTTTTGCCTGCATGCATGTCTATGCACCACTGGTATGCCTGGTTCCCTGAAGAGGCCAGAAGAGGGCATTATATCTCCAGGAAGTGGCATTAGTGTTGGTTGTGAGCAGGCATGTGAGTGTTGGGAACTGAACCTGGGTCTTCTGGAAAATTAATCAGTTCTCTTAACCACTGAGTCATCTCTCCAGTCCCAAAAGACAACATTTTTGTAAAGAACTCCTGGTTTCATAAAAAGCCAATTTCCTGTGTTCTCACGCCATTACTAGCTCCTAAAGAGTAGATTAAAAAAGGAAACTATTTTGAACGTGTTGTCTGAAAAAACTTACATGGAAAGTCATCATTTACCATACCAACCATGTTCCATGCCTCTTTTTCACTATCTCCAAAGTAGAGTTTCTCTCTAAGGTGACGTCATTATTTTTACCTATTTTTTTTTTATCATTAACACCATGGCATTACATTTGGAAAGATGCTTTCAATTTCATCTCTGTCTGTGAATGTGACTAATTGCTTAACCATTCTGATCTTTACTTCCCTCAGATGAAAGATGTCAATAATGACCTCATTCTGCAAAATGCCTGGCTGGGAATCTTTTTTTTTTTTTTTTTTTTTTTTTTTTTTTTTTTTTTTGGTTTTTCGAGACAGGGTTTCTCTGCGTAGCTTTGCGCCTTTCCTGGAACTCACTTGGTAGCCCAGGCTGGCCTCGAACTCACAGAGATCCTCCTGGCTCTGCCTCCCGAGTGCTGGGATTAAAGGCGTGCGCCACCACCGCCCGGCAGCCTGGCTGGGAATCTTGTTCACAGCAGGTAATCAGTAAAGGAAAGCTGTAGCATAGTTCAGGGAAGCATCATTGCTACCGCCAGATTTCTTGGTTTTAAATCTTTGCCTACTTGTCTTTGATTTTTACTTACTTTGTTTGTTTGCTTGTTTTGTGGTTTGTTTGTTGTTTGTTTGGTTTTTAATAAATGTCTTTCTATGTAGCCCCAAACACCAAATATTTTGAATATTTGAAAAGTGTTTACCATTCTTAGCCATTAGAAATGTAAATTAAGCCGGGCAGTGGTGGTGCACGTGAGGCAGAGCCAGGCGGATCTCTGTGTACCAGGCAGTACACAGAGAAACCCTGTCTCGAAAAAACCAAAACCAAACAAACAAACAGAAATGTAAATTAAAACTGCTTTGAGATCATCTTACCTGAATCAGAATGGATACGATCAGAACAACAAAAGAAAACAAATGCTGATATGGATATGGGGAAAGGGGGATACTTATTCACTGTTGGTTAGAGTACCCACTGGTACAGTCACCATGGAAATCAGTGTGGGGGTTCCTCCAAAAGCTAGAAATAGATCTACTACATGATTCAGCGGTACCTAGGCATATACCCATCCTACCATAGATGTACCTCCTCAGCCATGTTCATTGCTGTTCTATTCACAATAGCCAGGAAATGGAAACAACCTAGATTTCCATCAGCTGATGGATGGATAATGAAAATATGGTACATATACATATACATAATGGAAATCTAGCCAGCTGTAAAGGAAAGTGAAATTATGACATTTTCAGGTGAATGGATGGAAGTAGAAAACATTATTATACTGTCAAGGTAACTCAGACTCAGAAAGACAAATGTTACATTTTCTCACTCATATGTGGCTTAGTGTTAAATCTTTAGATGGACACTAGAAAGAGGCCATGAATGGGGAGGAGGAAAAAAGACCTTATGAAGGGAAACATTCTTTTAAAAAATAGTATTTTTGAGCCAGGCAGTGGTGGCACATGCCTTTAATCCCAGCACTTGGGAGGCAGAGCCAGGCAGATCTTTGTGAGTTGGAGGCTAGCCTGGTCTACAGAGTGAGTTCCAGGAAAGGCACAAAGCTACACAGAGAAACCCTGTCTCAAAAAACCAATAATAATAATAATAATAATAATAATAATAATAATAATAATAATATTTTCTCCTCTAGGGTCCATGTCCTTACCAGCCACAAGTAGTTGGCTAGGTTTACAGTACATACCAGGCATGAATTCTCTCCTCTTGAATTGGCCTTCTGGCCAATTAGACTGCTGTTGGCTACCCCCAGGATATAAGCACACTATTGCACCTTTTAGTAGATCTTGCTACTCTGGTCATTATCATGGTTTGTAGGTCTTACAGTTGAGTAGAACTGCTGATTGTGTTTCTCCTTTGGCAGCTTACAGAGCTCCAGAAGTGGTCTGTAGCAATAGGGTATTACTTTCAATTTCTTGGAGGCAACCGAGGGCAATGGCAATAGCCTGTCTGGCTTTGGGAGTCACTTGGGCTCACCTGACGAACAACTCCAAAGGTTTCCCATGCCTGGCATTGGGATTTTTGTTACACAGTTTGTGGCTTTGAGGAGGGGAGCACTGTGTGTGTGTGTGTGTGTGTGTGTGTGTGTGTGTGTGTGTGTGTGTTATGTGTTCCTGTATGTGAAGATACATGTGCATATGTGTATATGGAGGCCAAGGGTCAGTGTCATGGTGTCTTCCTCCATCTCTCATCATCATAATTTTGGGGACACAGTCTCTCATTGAACCTGGAATTCACTGAGTTAGTTAGATTGAATGGCCAGCAAATCTCCAGGATCCTTTAGCTCAGCCTCCCAGTAATGGGATATTAGGCACACCTGGCTTTTTATGTGAGTTCTGCGGATCTGAACTTAAGTATTGATGCTTCTGTCAAGCACTTTGGCTGTTCCATCTCTCCAACCCCAGGCCCTGATTGTTTATGGTCCTGTAAACTACTGCGATACATATTTCAGCGAAGCCAAGAGGGTGGTTTCAATGAACCTACTAAAACATGTATGGGTATTAAACATGCACAGATTTTGTTCTTGTTCTCCCAACAATACAATATAATAACTATTTAGTATGCATAGGATCTGTTACAGAGTTATAATTCATAAAATAAAATAGGAAATAAGCCTAATTATGCAGAATAAATCAAGGTAGACATATATAATGCTATCTTCTGCAGTCATTAAAATTATGTTTATGAATAATTTTAGTTACCCAGAAAACTCTATCAAAGAAATGTTCAGAGATAAAAGGCAGGATAGATAATTACATGTATAACTTACTAGTTGTGTAATCTTGGGCTGTTTGCCCAACTCTTCTCTACCTTAGTTTACTCATTTGCAGGATGGTGTAATAATAAGGATAATTTAATAATAGAACTTGGAATAGTGCCATATACACATTACATATATTAACTGGCATGTGCATGTGTGTATCACATATATCAACTAGAGTGTATTGCGCACGTGCTCCTGTGTGTTGAGAAAGAAGGAAAAGAAATGGTGGTGATCTACCTTAATGTTACCACATCTCATCACTGATGTCATGGCTATTAGGAGGCAGTTTATGACCACAGTGGTGGGTCAGCTTCTCTGAAGTGCCCCTCTGATGTTCTCCTCTGGAAGTTAGTAGTCTTCTGATTGCTCACCTTTGTGACTGGGGACAGAGGCTACAGTGGGACCATTTAGTGACAGAATCCTAAGGATCATTCTTGCATCCAGAGGCTATAAGCTATTTTTTCCAGTCCCTCCACTGATATTTATTTCTATTTATTGATTGATTTCTTACAGTATAAAATATCTAACTCAGGTCCTTGCACATAGCACTTGTTTTTGTAAAATATTTAAGTCTCTATGCTACATCCTTTTCTCTTTGAAATAACCAAACAGTTTGTTTCTTACCATTAAGTACTAAATGACAATGTTAACCTCCAAGCAAGGCAGGAACCTTTAGGAGCAACCTCCTCCATTGACTCGGCTTCATGGTGCTTTCTTTTTATTTTTCAGCTAAAATTTGATGATACAAGTTGAGCATACTCACAAGTATTTCTATGTGAACAGCATGTGTTCCATACCATTGAGTAAGCACAGCCCATACACATCTGCCATCTTTCTTTCTTAAATAATGACCTTCTGAGCATGCTCTGGAATGTACCCACCCCTGAAACATTTTTCTTATATATAATTGTCTAGAATCCCCAAATAAAAACCCCATGCTTCATTTGTTCAGAGAGATTATTATAGAAATGACTCCATGCTGTTCTTACCCACTGTAGGTAGTAAATATTTCTCTACCCTTTAATTTCAAGATTATGCTGGTTTAAGCTTTGCACTCAGCAAAATGGGAACCTGTAGTCTTCAGTTTCAATAATAGGCATGAAACAAAGCATTCTGTTTGCTATATGTAAAATCTTGATGCTTATTGGTCTTAAGTATGAGTGAATATATTTAGGATATGGAGCCCAGTAGTAAGATCGGGGTAAAAAGTTTAAATAACTGACTCATACATATATGAATAATATGCTAAGCCTCAGAGACAAATGAAATTGCCTGTGGTAACAACCAGAAGAGATGTTGTCCCATGAATGGCACCTGGGCCACTCCAACATTTCACAGCCTAGAAAAAGAAGTGGAAACTGTGGAGGTTTTTAATGAGGAGTAGCCAGTGGGAAAAAAAGAGAAAGATACCAGAATATGAGTCCCAGCAATCAAGGAAGAAAAGCACCTCAAGGTGGCATGCTGAAATCTTGCCAAATCATCTTGAGAGACAAAGTTAAAATAATGTCCAGGCGATTGAACCTAAAGAAGAATAATGGAGCAGCAAATATGATGGAATTAGTATATGGAATGGAAAGAGGATACCTATAAGAGTCATGGGTTTGAGAATGCATAGAAAGCAAATGAATGCCAAGTTCAAGGTCCAGGCCCTTGGTTGGAGAACATTCTCTGTAGTGTGCCCAGAAAGAAAACAGAGAGCATGAATACAGATATAGTCAGTAGTCTGGGTGGTGAGGTGGTGGTGGTGGTGTGGAGATCCTTAGATCTGCTTTCTTAATGAAAGAAAATCTGAGGCCATCAATTGAGTATGAGAACAAAGAGGGGCAATCAGATATTTGAAGGGTGTATAGATGATGCAATAGTCTTCTTGCAGAATGAGGATGAGAAAATGAACAGCAACCATGAAGTACAACTATTGGACAGCAGAATCCACTTTTGAATTATGGTCAAATATTTTCAAGTGAGCCTGTCTTAGGGTTTTTATTGCTGTGAAGAGACACCATGACCACAGCAACTCTTATAAAGAAAACATTTAATTGGGGGCTGGCTTACAGTTTCAGAGGTTCAGTCTATTATCATGGTGGGGAGCATGGCAGCATGCAGGCAGATATGGTACTGGAGAGGTAGCTGAGAGTCCTACATCTTACAAGCAACAGGAAGTTGACTCAAACACTAGGTGGTATCCTGAGCATAGAAAAACCTCAGGGACACACTTCCTCTAACAAGGCCATACCTACTCCAACAAAGCCACACCTCCTAATAGCGCCACTCCCTGTGAAATTATGGGAGCCAAACTACCACAGAGCCCCTCTCCCATTCCTTATCCCTGGGTAGTCACTGATCTGCCTGGGTAGTTGCTGATCTACATCATGAAAATTTCTACGGTAAATATGCATGTTGTCCCAAAGTGTTTTCTGTTTTGATGTTATCTTTCTAATTTCATTTTCATTGTTCATTGTTAACACCTAGAAAGAGAATTGATGCTTATATCAATCTTGCATTCTTGAACATTGATAATACACTCATCAGTATTTATGTATTAGTAGCTTGTTTATAAAAATTCACTGAATTTTATACATATGTGGTCATGCCATGTGTAAGTAAAAAGTTTTCTTTCCTTTCCAATTTTGTTTTAAGGGTTTTATTTTGATAGTTTTCAGAGTTGTTGCATTTAGGTACTTTTTGTGTATATTTTACTATTTCCTTGTTTTAAATGGTTAAAAGATTTGTTGCAATTAGGAAGTTTTAGTGTAAATTTTACTTCTCTCTTTTTTAAATTTATTTTTACATGTATGAATGTTTTGCCTGCACCATGTGTATCCCTGGTGCCCAAGGAGGCCAGAAAAAGGTATTAGATCCCCTAGGACTGGAGTTACAGATGGTTGTGAGCTGCCATGTGGGTGCTGGGAATTGAACCCGGGCCATCTGGAAGAGCAATTGGTGCTTTTAACTGCTGAAACATGGCTTCAGCACCCTTCTTCTAATTTTTTAATTAATTCTTTGAGAATATCGTATGTATTTTGATAATATTAGCCCCATTTCCCAGCTCATTTCAAGTCCATCCCCTTTCCCTATACTTCTTTTTCTCCTCCTCCTTCCTCCTCCTCCTTCCTCCTCCTCTTTCCTTCTCCTCTTTCCTCCTCCTCTTCCTCCTCCTTCTTCTAAATCTAAGTCCATAGAGTATAAATTTCTGCTACTTGTACATTCTTGGATGTGTGATATTCCACTGGAGCAGAATAAAATTACTGGAGGTTGTGGCTGGAAGTTTTCCTGTGTCCAGCCTGGTCCGCAGCACACACAGGCTTATATTATTTTTAAACTATGGCCATGACAGGATTCTTGCTAGCTAGCTCCTATATCTTAAATTAACCTATTTCTATAAATCTACACCTTGCCATGTGGCTCGTGGCTTACCTGTACCTTTACATCTTGCTTCTCATGGTGGCGGCTAGCAGCGTCTCCTCTGCTCCGTGTTTCTTCTTCCTCCTATCTAGTTAGAATGTCCCACCTAACCCTATTCTGCCTCACCATTGGCCAAACATCTTTATTTATCAACCAATCAAAGCAACACATATTCACAGCATACAGAATGACATCATCCACCGTGGGTCACACTCTTTTTTGTTTTGTTTTTTGAGACAGGGTTTCTCTGTGTAACTCTGGCTGTCCTGAAACTAGCTCTATAGACCTGGCTGGCCTAAAACCCATAGAGATCCACTTGCCTCTGTTTCCTGAGTGCTGGGATTAAAGGTGTGTGCCACCACCACCTGGCAAAGGGGGTCTCTCTCTCTCTCTCTCTCTCTCTCTCTCTCTCTCTCTCTCTCTCTCTCTTGTTTTTTGTTTTCTGAGACAGGGTTTCTCTGTGTAACAGACCTGGCTGTCCTGGAATTCACTCTGTAGACAAGGCTGACTTGAGGGGGTCACACTCTGAAAGAAAGCTATTTTTAGCTTTTTGAGGAAACTCCACACTGATTTCCATAGTGGCTGCACCAGTTTGCACACCCATTAACAGTGAATAAATGTTCCCCTTGCCCCACATCCGTGCCAGCATATATCATCAGTGTTTTGTTTTGTTTGTTTTTTATGTTAACCATCCTGACTGGGATAAGGGGAAATCTTAAGTTGTTTTAATTTGCAGTTCCCTGATAACTCAGGATGTTGAACTTTAAAAAAATAATGGGGCTGGAGAGATGGCTCAGAGGTTAAGAGCACTGGCTGCTCTTCCAGAGGTCCTGAGTTCAATTCCCAGCACCTACATGGTGGCTCACAACCATCTATAACAAGATCTGGCGCCCTCTTCTGGCCTGCAGGCATACATGCAGACAGAACACTGTACATAATAAATAAACAAATCTTTAAAAAAAAAATGTTCCTCAGGCGTTTGTATTTTCTCTTTTGTGAATGGTGTAGTTCCATGAAGCATTTTTAAAAATTAAATTAAAATTGTTTTGAAAGTTCATATATGTAAGCCAGGTGGTGGTGGTCCATTCCTTTAATCCCAGCACTTAGGAAGCAGAGGCAGGCAGATCTCTGAGTTTGAGGCCAGCCTGGTCTACAGAGTGAATCCCAGGACAGCCAGGGCTACACAGAGAAACCTTGTCTTGAAAAACAAACAAATAAACAAAAAGTTCATATATGTGTACTGTATTTATGTCCTTTCCCCATTTCCTCTTCTTCCAAACACCTCCCATCCCGACTCCCACTCCCTTGAATTTTTGTTTTCTTAATGTTTAGTGGTTTTGTTTTGTATATGCTAGATACTGATGCTCTTTCAGATGTATAGTTCATAAGGATTTTACCCTATCTATAGGCTGCTTTGTCACTGGAGTCATGGTGTTCTTTGCTGTACAGAAGCATATTGGTTACACAGGATCACATTTATTAATTGTTGATATTAATTCCTGTGCTGTTAGAGTCCTGTTCAGAAAATCATTTTCTGTACCAATGAGTTCAATAATACCTAATTTCTCCTTTATCAGATTCAGTGTATTAGGCCTTATGTTGAGACCTTTTATCCATTTTTACAGGGTAAACAATCAGCAATAAAGGAAGCAATAAGCAATTTATTAAGTCACCTACTCCTGAGCTATTTATACTATCTTTCTCCCCTAGACTATAGAAGATGCTCTCTGTGTGCCCCATGGAACAGAAATCTCTCTACTTGTTTCACTGTATCTTCTTCATATAGCTATCCAGTCTGACCATTTATTGAACATATTGTCTTTTCTCCAAAGTGTATTGTGGGCCTCTTAGTAAAAAAAAAAAAAAAAAAAAAAAACAGGTGGCTATAGGAGTGTAGACTTGTATGTGGGTACTCAATTCTATCCCATTGATCAGTGTGTCTAATTTGAAATCTAGGATGGAAATTCCTCCATGGCTTTTGTTCTTTTTGTTGTTTTTCAGGATTGTTTTAGCTATTCTGGATCATTTGTTCTTGTATAATATTAGAAGGACCAGCCTTCATATTATACTTCCCAGGGGCTTGGGAGAGAAAACTACGAATGGCAAGGACTATTTTCAGGAAATAGAATCTCAGCACACCGAGCTCTGTAGTCCACTTGCTTTAATTCCTCTGGCATAGCATCCTTTATACACAGCTTCAGTTCTGTTCTCATGTCTAGCTCCTTTCTTGCCTGATTTCTCTCTACCTTTATCTACTGCTCCCTCTAAGTTCCATCTTAATTCTCTCGTCTTAATTCTGCCTCATCTAGGTCCTTTTCATCTCGTTCTTACCTAGCTAGTACTTCCCCATCTGGCTCTTCCTCATCTTCCATCTTGTCCACATGTTCTCTCTGGTCAAAATCCTCCTTATCCCTCTCAGTTCTCTGTCCACAAGTTCTCCACTCCTCTCTTCCTCTCCATCTCCTCATACCTCTCAGTTCTATCTTCCCTCTCTGAAAATAAAACTGCCTTTTTATCTTTTTGACCCTTATCTGTCCAAGCTATCTGCCGCTTTTCTGCAGGGTAGAGGAAAACGTGCTCGGTCGCTAGGCAACCTGTGTACAGCTAGATGCCTCTGGTGATAGTTAAAGGGAGATCTGGAACTAGAGGTAAGATTTGGAAAAGGAGGAAGTAAAGCTTAATTGGCACATCCTCCAGGCCTTCTCAAACAGGTAGTCTGGACGCTAGGGTCTGTACTTAAAGAGTACAGAGGTATCTCTGATAAGGCACTTTCCTCCATCTGGGGATGGACCTGGCCGGATGCTGCCAATGACGATAATTACAGGGAGCTTGAACTGGAGTTCAGACTGAGCATAGCTGTCAGCGCAGAAGGTTATCTAAATATTCCTAGAAGTGGTTAGGTAAGGAGTTAGGGGTCTATAAAATTAGTAAGGCTACAAGAAAGGAGGGTCTGAGCTAAATTGTGCGAAACTATTACTTAAGTCTACCTGATGTAGGCGGTATCTCACTGTGGAATTTACCTTAATTTCAGGAGACTAGCATGTGGTGGTCTGGACTGTTATTCCTGTTAGTCCTTGAATGTAGCTAAGGGAGATATCTGATTCCAGTGCTGAAAGGGGAGAAATGGATGGGCTGGGGTAAAGGAAGCCTTTCCTGAGGCTGTTCTCCAAATACCTGGAATGTGTATGTCCAGAGAGTGATCAGTCCACACTGTTAGCCCTTCTTAGGGAAAAGTTAATTGGGAAAACTATGAAGGCACACATGATTTTCATAACAGAATACAGCTGATATATAACAAGCCAAGTAACACCAAATGCTCCCTGGAATTTGGCTTCCTCTGGAGGAATTCCTTGATCCCTCCAGGTAGTGGCTTTGCCATAACCAGCTGAGTTCCTATAATATTTTCCTGAGGCCCATAGCAGTTTGTGTTTCTATAAAATAATTTTTTTTTCAAATAGCCAAATGAATGGAAACACATGAACTATGAACCAAAGGCTGAGGGGCCCCCAACTGGATCAGGCCCTCTGAATAGGTGAGACAGTTGATTGGCTTGATCAGTTTGGGAGGCAACTAGGCAGTGGGACCAAGTCCTGTGCTCATTGCATGAGTTGGCTGTTTGAAACCTGGAGCTTATGCAGGAGCACTTGGCTCAGTCTGGGAGGAAGGGACTGGACCTGCCTGGACTGAGTCTACCAGGTGGTTTGCAGTCCTCGGGGGGAGGCTTTGCCCTGGAGGAGGTGGAAATGGGGGGTGGGCTGGGGGTAAGGGGAGGGAGTGGGAGGGGGGAGAATAGGGGAACCCATGGCTGATATGTAGAACTGAATGGTATTGTAAAATAAAATAAATAAAATTTAAAAAAATAATTTTTTTCAATCTCTGTAAAATATTGTGTTGAATCTCCCCCAACCATGTTGGCATGTCACTGGTATTTATTGTCATTATGTCAGTCTTGTTTAAGCAACCATATCATTAAAAGTTCCTGGTTGCATCCTGCCTGCCATTTCTAGGGAACTCTACCTAGCAGCAATAACTCTGTAGCAAAGAAAAATAGTTCAGAGTTAACTGGTCCTGTCACAAAAAAGAATCAAGGAAGAAATATTTCTCTTCTCTTAACTCTAGGTGTTTCCAGTTAGTGGGTGTATTAGTCAGCATTTTCTTGTTCTTACAATAAAATACCTAAAATCGGCATCTGTTTGTTTGTTTGGGTTTTTTGTTTTTTGTTTGTTTGTTTGGTTGGTTTTTGTTTTTTTTTGGGGGGGGTTGTTTTTTTTGAGACAGAATTTCTCCAAGTAGTTTTGGTGCCAGTCCTGGATCTCACTCTGTAGAACAGGCTGTCCTCGAACTCACAGAGATCCACCTGGCTTTGTCTCCCCAGTGCTGGGATTAAAGGCGTGCACCACCACTACCCAGCTAAAATCGGCATCTTATAAAGAAACGATGTTTATTCAGAGGTTCAGAGCTTGACTTGGGCATTCACTCCATTCTGATGAGGACCCTCTTGGCTACATCACATGATGGTAGGTGTGTGTGTGTGTGTGTGTGTGTGTGTGTGTGTGTGTGTGTGTGTGCACGCGTGTGTGCGGTCTCTCCCTCTTCTCAAGGAGCCATTGACTTTCAATTAACTGAGCTCCATCTCAATGACCTTACCTTAATTACTTTCTAAAAATGGTGGGCAGAATAGGTTTCTATTCTCTTAATACCTTAAAATAGGACTTAAATTTCCAAAAATCAATCCTTAGGAGACACTCAAATTGTTTATAAAACATAGCAGTGATGTTGTGGCATCATATATATCTTCTCTGTTTCACTGTCTCTGTCTCTCTGTCTCTCTGTCTCTCTGTCTCTGTCTCTGTCTGTGTGTGTGTGTGTGTGTGTGTGTATGCGCATGCGCACATGTAGAAATTCACTGAAGCACTAGAAACAGAAATTTGTCTTTGACATCATACTGCCTGCTAATTCTTTGATGTTCTCTCGTTTTATTTAAGTAACCAATTCCTGGGCAATCCATACCTGTCTTTTTCCCCTAGACTACAGAAGATGCCCACTGTGTGCCCCATGGAGCAGAAATCTCTCTGCTGGCTTCACTACTTACCAGTTCTATTTTGGATGGCAATGGATATGAATGGGTTAATGTGATTCAAAAAGGCCCAGTATTGCTTTAGCAAACCGCTGTGTTTCCTAGGCAACACAATGCCTGCATTTCTCCTGTTTGTTCTTGTTCATAAAAGTCCCTATGGAGGGAATGGTGAAAATATTAACATTGGCCACCACTCAAGCGCTTGCTCTTCCCTTCCCCCTCCTGCTGCACTTGACCTTTGTCTCCTGCTGCATGGAAAATGTTGAGGCAGTGAAGTGTGAATTCTGTAAACCTTAGGGGTCTCTCCTTCATTAAAGGATGATCTATAATCCTTTGTCTCGTCTTTTGATTTCATTCTCTCCTGTCACATTTTACACCACAGGGCTGAGCATTGCCTCCCCCTTTTCCTGTGTATCCAATCTCTAAGCTTCTAGAAGCCATGCTTCTGTCGCCTAAATCTATTCCAGCTTTCAGAAAAACAAAAATCAAACCACAAAGTCTATCTTCCCTCTCAGCTCCACCCACTGCACCACCTTTGGTTAAGTATTTAGCTCATCTACGCTCCTATAACAGAAAACCACAGATAGGGTAATGTATAAATGACTGCACTTCTGGAGGCCGAGAAATCCAAGACAGAAAAGGTCTGCGTCATCCCATTGCAGAAGGAAATCATGGAGAATCCTTTGGCAATCTTAGTCCATTCGTTAGAGTGGTCCCGATGTGGCTTAATTACTTCTCACTAAAGCCTACCTTCCATGACCATTACATTAGGGATTAAGTTTGGGGCACACATTGGAACCGAAGGATCATGAAATAGTATCTCCTGGACATGACAGGGCAGTTGCACTCATGACCTCACAGCAGCTGTGGTTCCCTCCAATATCAAGCCAGTCAATACTCCAGCACAGATAGGGGAGGTTGTCACAGGACACCACCCTGAACTAAGGAGCTTGTTAGCAAGGAGTAAATGGCTTCTGGGGGAAGGCAAGTCAATTTTTTTCCCCAGTGGCATGACCAAAATCAGATGGCCTGTGTTCTGTTGGAAAACCCTACGGCCACTCACATACATGTGGTGCTAATTGGATTCAGTGGGTTATTTTGAAAAGAAGTAGAAGACATGATGTTGTAAGGAAGATGTAACAGAATCTGGAAGGAATTGGAGAGAGTGAATATGATCTAAATGCATCATATGTCTGCATGAAATTACCAAAGAATGTGTAATGATAGCAGGATTATTTCTTTAAAAAAAATTATAGTATCAGACTTCCCCACTGTAGGTTTTAAATGCAGATCTCAACTCTTACATTCCACTCACTCCCAAGGCCCCTGAGCACCAAGCTTTTGTCCTTCCCATGTCACGTGAAAATTTGACACTGACACAAGTAAGCTGGGCTGCTTAACTACCTAGACCAACGCTTTCAGGGTCATCTTGCTTGCTTTGTTTGTACAGCACCGTGAGCCTCTCCCTGTCAAACCACGTATCCTGGAGACGGCTCAGTGGTTTAAGAGCACTTACAGCTCTTGCAGAAGCTCCAGGTTTGAGTTCCAGTGCCCATGCGCTGACTTACACCTAAGGATCTGACACCATCGTCTAGCCTCCATAGGCACTACATACATAGGGTACACAGACAAACATGTAGGCTAAACACCCATACACATAAAATAAAAATAAATAAATCCTTAAAACAAGATGCTGTCTTGGCCCTTTTGTTCTGTTTACAACCCACTAGCAACCTAGAAATGCCTGTTAATGTGGTTAAATAATGCAATTATGATACAGTATATGCTGGAATTCACAAAGAAATAAAGCTGTCTTTTTGAGACACTAACCTTGTTCTCTTTCATTTTCCATTACTAACAGTCCCGAGTACAAAACAAAGCAACAAAACAGAAATGAGACATACGAGTATCTACTTAATTATACTACTAACTAAACAAAAGAAATGCAGTAAAAGACAATAGGGATAAGTGAGATTCTGTAGCTGTTGCCATGCATTAATATAACAGCAGATCTTCCATCCCCCACCGTCACTTTATTCTGTTGAGACAGGGTTTTGCTGCATTGTTGCCCAGGCTAGCCATAAATAATCCTTCTGCCTCAGCTTCCCAAATGCTGAAATTATAGGTGTGGCCCAGCTCCATTTTTAAGACATGTTAAAAACACAGGTTTTCTGAAAAGATCTGGTATTTACATGTTTATGTAAAGATATGCCACCCCAAAATATGCAACACTGATGTATTATTTAAAGAGGAAATTACTTGAGAACTGGAAGTTCAGAAAAGGTCATTTGACCACTTGCTTTCCTTCATGCTGCAAGCCATAAATATTCTTTGAGGATACTGTGCATGGTGGTACAGACTTGTGATCGCAACACTCAGAAGGCAGAGGCAGGAGGATGGTGGCAAGTTCAAAGCCAATTTGGTCTGCATACAGAGTGCAAGGCCACCCAAGGCTAGAATGAAACCTTGTCTCTGAAAAACAAAAGCAGGGGCCTAGAGAGACTGCTTAACAGTTATGAGCATTAGGGTTCTTCCAGTGGTCCCAGGTTCAAGTTCTAGTGCCCACATTATGACTAACAACAGCTTGTAACTCCATTTCCAGGGGATCTGACACTGTCTTCTGTTGCAGGCAGCACACATGCAAGTCATGCACGGACATAGATGCAGCCAAAACACCCATAGCCATAAACTAAAATAATGTTTAAAAGAAAAAAAGGCCAAAAACAAATCTTTGCAGAATGATGTCCTTCCCATCTAAAGGCCAGAATACAGCCTTGCTCACCCAAGACTGGTTGCTGGGCTGCAGTAATACAGAACGAATTTTTTAAAAGTAACCCTTATCTTTCACGCCCCATGTATCTGCAGTAACAACCCTAGAATTTATTATCCTAGCTCAGAGATCCATTTGCTCTGCCATTCTGCCACCCATTTATTCCATTATTCTTTTTGGTGTGAAAATACAGTCTTTTGGTACTCACACTCATGATGGTCCTCATGTACAATTCTCTGAGCTGGAACTGACCTGATGACCCCTCCCTGAAGACTAGCTTTCGTGGTACCAAAAAGCTTCATGCCAGTTTTCAAAGGAGGGAGGCAACCAATCCTACCCAAGTACAATGTCTAGGAATGACATCAATGACCAGCATGCTGTGATAACCAAGGGTGCAGTTGTGACATGCATACCTTGACACGCATACCTTGACAGTAATCAATCAGACTTGAGATGCACTCAACAAGAGGGATACTGTCAGATACTGGGACCCCTGCTAACTACTCAGGGCTAGTGAAATCCTCGTTACTGGAGGAGAATCTACAACTAATTTACTAAACAGCATAACCCCTAACTACAATCTAAGCATTTATCCTATTTCCCACAGATAAGTACAGTCTTCTCCCCTCATCAAGGCAATTTCTCTTCACCACAGACAGAGGCCATTACAGAAAATCACAACCAATCAAAATGCAGAGTTGTGAAGCCCAGTCCCAATGGATGCATCTACAAAACACTCCTGCTGGGGACATTACAGAAGATGAGGCAGAAAAATTGTAAGAGTCAGAAGACAAGGCCATTTGCTGTGAGATTGTGTCTCCTAGTAACATCAGAAGCTACACACATAAAGTCTCTCTAACATGACCACCTAAACATGAACTAAACAAAGATGACACCAGCGGACATGCAGAACTGTATGGGAAAAACCCATAAGGTCTCAGCCCTACACAAAGAACTATAGGCAGCAGTAAAGCTGGGAACAGAAGTGGTCCTCCCCAGGGAAAGCCACACCAATTAGTTGTCCAGTGCTAAATTGTCAGCCCTGAAAACACACATACAAGTAACTTATGTGGAATGAGCAGGTTCTATATAGGAGTATATATATATATATATATATATATATATATATATATATATATGTGTGTGTGTGTGTGTGTGTGTGTGTGTGTGTGTGTCTATAAAACACATATATGCATACAATAACAATTAGTGAATAAACAGCCCATGAATTTGAAGTAGAGGGTAGATATATGGGGTGTTTTGGTGATAGGAAAGGGGAGAAATGTTGTAATTCAATTTTAATCTTAAAAATAAACAAAAAAATTGCTGGACAGGAGAGATGGCTTGGAGATTAAGAATGCTTACTGCTCTTCCAGAGAACCCGAGTTCAACTGCCAGCACCCCACTGGGCAAATCACAACCACCTGCACCTGAGAATTAACACCCTCTTCAAGTCCCTGTGATCACTTTCACACATATAGTAACCCCCCATACACACAGATAAAAAATAAAATAAGTCTAAAATTTTAAAAATAAAAGCTTTGTACTTTTTCCTTTTTAGTCAGCTCTTATATTAGTTTTTCTAGATACAGCTAAAAAGCTCATAAAAGAACTAAGGAAGAAGATAGAGTACCTTTCTGTCCCCTACTTTTAAATAGAATCTTTTTTTTTTTAATTCAAAGGACTTGAAAGTCAAATAAACACGTGTTGATTCAGCCCAAACCACCAAAGCCAACAGTTTTCACCCTTGACTTAGCACAGAGTGCAATGAGCCTTTGAAAGACCTCTGCCCTCTGTTCTCTTTGTTCTTCCAGTTCGACACCATTGATCTCAGCTACCACCTACACAGGCTCCTATCATCTATCTTTGTTTCTCCAAACCAGACATGGGCCTGAGACATTCGAAAAATCTGCCTGGGAATGCTGTTAGATGTCTTCCCCCCGGGTGTTCCTGCTGTCTGTGCTTGTAAAGCACGAGTTTATATGGGATTCATCTCCACACCTGGTTAAAATACTGCTTCTGGTTCAGTATGTTAGATATACTACACCAAGGTCTTACACCTCTAGTGAGCTCTCACATAAAGCCAATGCCATTGGCGGCCCAGGAACCATGCTTTGAGATACAGTTTCATTTGATTATAATGTCTTTTCTGCAACTTTGCACTCCCCCTCTGGTACTTTCTAAGTCCTGTCCACCCAGCTCTGCAACATGTGCCTTAGCTATCTTGGAATATAAACCTTCACTCTCACAACCACGATGTGAGCCTGAGTTTCCCCCTGTGGGAAGGCTCCTCATTAATATCATTGTCCAGTATCCACCTCTCTGACTGCAGCCTTAACTCCTGCCAGTACGATAGTTCCAAAAAAGGAAAACGATCTCACAGAGAAAGTTAAATTCCACTGGTACCTCTCACTATGTGATTTGGGGCAAGAAAGTCTTCCATATATGATTTTCTCACTTATAAAAAACAATATGGTAATGTAATGTATCTTGTGAGAGGGAGTTAGAGACATAGAGTGTTTATAGCACTCAATAGCTACACATTCTCTGGGATGTTGGGTCATTGCTAGCTACAGTGGGGTTGGAGTGTTGAATATAAAGAAGAAGTAGAAGAGAGAAGTGAACAGGCCTGATCAGGAAAGCCTGGCTTTCCTAGGAAACTGATGGAAAGTAGCACATAGAAAGCTGATTGATAAGTGCCCTCGGTGTCTATATCTGATGGGGAAGGAAAGAAGAAAACACGCCGGGCGGTGGTGGCGCACGCCTTTAATCCCAGAACTAGAGAGGCAGAGCCAGGCGGATCTCTGTGAGTTCGAGGCCAGCCTGGGCTACCAAGTGAGTCCCAGGAAAGGCGCAAAGCTATACAGAGAAACCCTGTCTCGAAAAACCAAAAAAAGAAAAAAAGAAAAAGAAAAGAAAGAAGAAAACACTAAGCAGAAGTGTGTATTCTCAGCTGAGCTTCCACTCATCATCTCTCAGTGAGTGGGGTGAGAGAAGGAGGCTTCATACCCCTGTGTTCACCATTCATTACCTGCAGGCTGCACTGAAAAGGAGGCGTCACTTGGGTGGGAAGGTCTCTTCAAGCCAGTGCAATCTCAGAGGATCTCTTTCCAAACTCTCAGCTGCCAGCACTTGGAGCAGTTGAGCAACCAGAGACTGAATGCTTAGATCCTGACTGGAGGTTGAAGGTGAAATCCAAATAGTGCACCAGTTAGGTAAACCTTGCTTCAGACTTTGGACTGACTTTCACTGTCAACAGGGTAATGACACGGTTTATCCAGAATGGGACAAGCTATGTTATATCCCTATGACTTCGTTCAAATAACTTTTTCTACTTAATTTCTTTGGAAGTGATTTAGAATCATATGGGAGTGTTTGTGAAGTTGTTAGATGTTAGCTTAATGGTGAGCAGTTAACATTTAGATCCAGGCTGACTATCTTGAGTTCTGACTTACTAGCTGAGTGACATTAGGAAGCTCCCCCCTTTCTCTCTACTCAAGTTTCCTCAGTTGTGAAATGGGGATAATATAACCAGTATCATTATGGTGTTTCATGAATAGTACAGGGAGTTAATCCACAATGCATTTAGAACATTACATGGCACATGATCCATGCTCAGACAATGTTAGTTATTATTAAAGATGCACAATTCCCAGACTGTCATAGTTTGCTTTTCTATTGCTGTGATAAAACACGTCAAAAATCAACTTGAGGAGAAAAGGGTTTATTAGGGAAGTTGGGACAAAAACTCAAAGCATTAGCCTGGCAGCAGGAGCTGAAACAGAGGCTATGGAGGAGCACTGCTTTCTTGCTTGCTCTGCATGGATTGCTAAACCTGCTTTCTTACACAACCCAAGACCACCTGCCCAGGGCCAGCATCACCCACATTAGGCTGCACCCTCCCGCATCAAATACCAGTCAAGAAACTGTACCATCATCTTGCCTACAGGCCAATTCGATAGAGATATTTTCTCAGTTGAGATTCTCTCTTCTCAGGTGACTGTTAAAATAAATAAGTAAGTAAGTAAATAAAACCCTAACCAGCACATAGATTTTATACAATACCCGTTGTACCCAAACTTTGGAGGGAATAGAGATTTTAAGAAGTCTCCTTTTCTGCAGATTCTGTTGATCCTTACGAAAGATTGAAACACCAGTTCCCTAGAGACCTCATCTTTATCTACCGGATAAAATTAAGTCTACCCAAATGTGTTTTTCTATATAAAATCTCTGTAGGTCACCTTTGCCCAACTGCGTGTCCACCTCCCCCTTACTATGTCTATAACATGCCTCTGCCATGAATTCTTTCTTTGAAAGATAAGAGCTTTGCATCACTAGCCAGGACACAGAGGCTCACAAGGAGCTGGAGTGCAACAGAGACTAGCCACATGGAAAGAGTTGGCACATCCTTTTGGGTCTCCATCATGGAGGCAACCATCACCGCTCCTGTCTAGAGACTTAATACCTAGTTGGAAGCTGCACCATTTTGTTTTCTGTTCTTTACATTGTAAACTTTTCTTTTGCTTGTTTTACAATAATGAAAATAATTTATGCCCACTCATAAAGAATAAAGCAAAAATTACCATAATCTCATGCTCAAAGACAACTATTACTAGCTTTTAGGTGTCTCTCTCTCAGCTTTGCCCCCTTCTGTATGTGTATATCCATAATGCAATGTCACAGTCAGATAAATTCGATTCCACAAATATTTACTGAGCACCTACTATAGTTCAGGTATTGTCCTAGTTTTTAAATTTTAATAATTTTATTTTATGTGTATGAGTATATTGCCTGCATGTATGTCTATGCACCACTTGTATGCCTGGTGCTGGAAGAGGCCAGATGAGAGCACTGGATACCCTGGTTGTAAGCCAGCATATGGGCTCTGGAAATCCGACCTGGGTTGTCTGGAAGAGCAGCCAGTGATCTTAACCACTGAGCCATCTCTTCAGTCCCCAGGTACTGTTCTAAATACTGGAGAGACAGCCATAAAGAAAATAGACATAATACCTGTTCTTGAATAATTTGTATTTAAGTCAAAGAAATTAACAAAAATGAGAATGATACTTATATTATTAGTAAGCAGTAAACGTGATGAGGTAAAGTAAAATGGAAGCCAGGGGTAATGGAGGACATTTCTAATTCCAGCTCTCTAGAGACTGAGGCAGAAGGATAAAGAGGACACAAGATCGGTCTGCGTTACATAATGAGTTCCAGGCCAGCCTTGGCTACATAGTAAGACTCTGTTCCAAAATGAATGAATGAATGAATGAATGAATGAGGAAAAGAGATGAGTGGAAGGGAATACTTCATGAGTGGAAAGTGAAGGTATGGCCTGTGATGGAATCTGGAGAAGAGTATGCCAGGCAATAGGAATCATAAGTAGGATCTCTGACTTAAAACTATGCCGAGTTGTTTAATGGCTACTGGGGAGGCCACTGTAGCTGGTGCATGTCCATCAGGAAAGGTAGTGGGAAGCAGGGGCCTAAAGCTCTGCAGGGAAGAGTAGGGAGGATTGAGCAGAGTCTCCTAAGTCTTGCAAGATACTGCTAGGACTTTTCTTTTCCTATGAGATGAATAAACATTTGGGGATGTTTAGGTGGTTTCCATGTTTTTCATATCATATATCATGCTTTGAAATTTTCCTACATCAATCTGTGTCCAGATTTTGTAACATGTCCCTAGGAAAAAATCCCTAGAAGTTACTGTCTTTGTAAAATGTTAAGAAGAATTTGAAGCATTTGTTGCATATGGCCAAGGGGCTTTCTAGAAAGCCTATACCCAGTTACAATGTAAGTGAGTTCAATAAACATTTGAGCTCCTACTACATAGTCTAGGGACTTGAAGTAGGTTAGGGAACAAAACCAATCTTGCATTCTAGCAATGTCCTTCTTGCCAGCATGTGTCAGAATACTTGTCATGCTATATGCCTGCCAACTCCAAGTATTTCCATTTTTAAAAACTCCAAGGGGAGAGAAAAGAATGTACCAATAATTTGAATGGTGAAAATTGATACACTGCTCCTTTGGATTTGATTTGTACTGTGGTTGAATTGTTTCCTATACATTTTCTAACTAATCAGCCAATTGTCCTAGCTTTCTTGAAAAATCCTTTAGAACCATTGAAGATGATTTAAAGGAGGCAGTTTGAAATGACTAAAAGACTTAACATGTATTTTGGGTCAAGTACATAGTATCTAGGGATTGCTTTCCACCCACAAGTTCATACAATGGAAGTCTGATGTTATGAGGATTTTTTAAAGCAACAAGCTTCCTTGGTTATGTCTAGGTAACTTGAGAACAGCTACCCTAGATGACGCCTGTCCATCTATCACCGATTTGAACAAAAGCCAGAAAGGTTAGGCACTTTTGAACAATCTCAGTGTCCACATGTTACAAGTTGCCCACTTCATTTAACATTAAATCAAAGCATGCATATTTTTAAACTGTATCACTTGAGGTTTTGGAGTGTAGATTTTCTATCCTCCACATAAAGCAAAACTTTCTTTCCTGGGTTTGGAAAGATGGCTCCAAGGTTAAGAGCACTTGCTGTTCTTCCAGATGACCCCAGTTCAGTTCCCAACATGCGCATCCATCTGTAGCGCCAGTTCCAATGTTATCTACTGGTCTCTGTGGGTACCAGGCATGCAAATGGTGTACATCCATAAATGTGGGCAAAACACTCATACACATAAAATAAAATAAATATTTTCTTTTAAATTTAAAAACTTCCTTGCTTTAATCCATTCCCTTTCCAGAAGGACATTGATCTGAATATCAAATCTCTGGCCCTCCATACAATTTCTACACCTTTGATAGTAGTTACCTTGGAGAAAGGAGAATGAAGACTGACAAGAGGGGATTTAATTTTCTTCTATGGTTTTCCACAGTTTGAACTTGGGCAGTCTTGTTATATAGCCCAGGCTAGTCTTGAACTCAGATCCTCCTGTTTCTACCTAAAGACTGCTGGGATTAAAGGTATGTGCCACCAAGATTGATCCATAATTTCTAACCTTAAACAAATATAAATTCAAAAAGTTCTAGCAGGAGTTGTCTGAGGCACCTAATGGCTTCCTTCTTTATTTTAAAAATGGTATTTGTATTAGAAAAGAGTAGATCAATATTTTGTTATTTGAAATTGCTTCCAATATGGTAAAATAAAATTTGTGTGTGCCTGAGTTTCATTTTTGTTATTGTTTTCACTCTATTCGTTTAGGTACTTATTAAGTTTGTCATACTGAACATGTATAAGCATTCTTTCTTTTTTTAAAGTAAACCATTTTCCCCAAAGCTTAACGTGACACGTGCAGCTGGTCGTCGCGGTGCATCACTCCAGAGGCAGAGGCAGAGGCAGAGGCAGGGGCAGAAGCAGAGGCAGGGGCAGAGGCAGGGGCAGAGGCAGGGGCAGAGGCAGAGGCAGGGGCAGAGGCAGAGGCAGGGGCAGGGGGATCTCTGAGTTCGAGGCCAGCCTGGTCTACAGAGCAAGTTCCATGACAGCCAGGGCTACACAGAAAAACCTTGTCTTGAACAACAAAGAAAGAAAGAAGGGTAGGGGAGAAAGGTGACGTGTGCAGCTTGTGAAAAGTTAAGAATAACATTAGGTTTGTTTTCAGGCTTCCCTTTACACATTTTTAAGCATATCATCAAAATCACACTGTATATAGTTTTGCAACCTATTTTCTCTCCTAAGACTGAAATGTAAATATTTTCCCATGATGTGATGATGTTTGAATGGTCCAAGTATGATTTTATCACAATACAAAGTAAATTAATTGGCCACTTTATTTGAAGTTAGACATTTGGGTTGTTTCCAGAGTTTCAATATTAAAAATGAATGTGTGATGACCATCTTCCTAATGAAACCTTTGTCATCATTCTAAGCAGGATGGATTCCTAGAAATGGGGTTACTGGGACAAAAATTGTATTTCTAGAAGTGGATTTCACAAACAGGAAACACAGATAACAAAAGTTGATGCTAATGTCTACTCCTTCACTGATGTATGGTATGGGAGTATCCCCACGTTCTTACCAGCATGTTGTCCTTTTCTGCTCTTTACACCCTTCATATAAAAAGGTGGTAGGTAACAATGTTGTCTCCATGTTTTTTTTATTACTAGCAAAACTGAACATTTTTCATATGCTTCTTCACCACTGATATTCCTTCATTTTGACTAGAGGATTTGACTAAACATTTTCTTTTCCTTTTTTTTGCCATATGTATGCATGTGTGATATGAGTACAAGTGTACATGTATGTGTGGTTGGTGCATTTATATGGATGCCAGAGGTTGAAATGTAGTTTCTGCCTCAATTACTCCCTACCTTAAATATTGAGACAAAGGATAGCCTAGCTAACCTGTCTCCTATTCCTCAGCTCTGGGATTAAAGCTGCCCAGCCTTCCATCCTGACTCTTATACGGGTGCTGGGGATTGGAAATCTGGTCCTCACACTTGTATGCCCAGTGTTTTGCCTTCTAAGCCACTTCCTCAGCCCCTTAAAGGTTTTATCAATTAAAATGAGCACTTAAAGATAGAAATTTTGCCATATTAGTTTCAAATAAAAAGTATTTTTCCCACATTTGTTTTTTTTTTTAAATGTCTTAGCTGCTCGTGGTTCTTTTTAAAAGGGGTAATCGGATTCTAACCATAGCTGACTGCTCCCAGTTTGAGCTTGTTTCATGATGATTAAGTTGAAGCCTTTTGACAAAAGAGCTGGAGGGGCCGGTTCAGCTAATCCTAAATTTAGCTCTGGGGAAAAAATGTGTGGGCTGGATATAAAGATTGTTTCCCTCATTGCACTTCAAGAAGATGAGGGTGGGGTAAACAAGGGATTAAAGCAGTCTTTGCCAAAATTTTTGAGAATTTAGACAATTCTCTGTACAAATCTTTTGCATGGTGGTGGTGGTGGTGATGGTGGTGGTAGTGGTGGTGGTAGTGGTGGTGGTGAACTATGTACAAGTCAACAGAACTCTATGGAAAAGTACTGCTCTGGTCTGTAGATGTGTGCATGGCTTGGTTTTAATTATTCTTCTCCTCCTCTTTCTTCTGTTACCCTTTCCAAGTAACAATAAAAAGGGCAGCCAGATTAGTTTCCCCGAAGAGTAGGGTCAACCCTTGTTCCATAGAGGCCTGCTCCCATGCATCCTGTTAGCACATCAGAGGCCTAGGTATCTAGGAAGATAAAGGCTAGGGTCCTTCCAAACTCGAGCATTTGTCAGGGGTTATACTCAGGGTTGCTATGACTGCCAAGGATAGCCTGGACAGACTTCAAATAGAAGCATGTTGCCAAGCAAAGAGACATTATTCTGGTATTTTTATAAGGAAAAAAAAAAGCTCAACAAGAGAATGCCATTTGCTGATGCCTTGTGACTAAGCGTAATTGATGGCTGCAAAAGGAAAAAAAATAAAAAAGAACAAACGCAAAATCTGGCCCCAGATTTTGAAGAGTTGACAGGCCTCTGACATGAGTGGCTGTCCTTTGGGTGTGAGCCCCGTAGCTTTTAGGCAAGACTTGGAAAAGGACCATCCCAAAATGGATATTCTTAACTGAAAACGGAGGTCTGTAAGGTGGGAAAGGAGTTGAAGGTATGATTTTTTCAGACAGCTCCCTGGTCCTGAGGGTATGGCCAGGGGAGGATGTATGAGGGGCTTTGAAATGGGAGAGAAGAAAGAAAAACGCGGCCTCATTTTAACAGACGTCATTTGCAGTGAGGCGCGGGCCTTAGAGGCCTTCAGAGGCAAGGCTCTCCCGGGGGGTCGGCAGGAAGCTACCCACTGTACCCACCCAGGAGACTGCGCAGTGTGGCGGTGAGCCGCAGTAAAGCTACGAGGGAGCTGTGAAATTGAGGCAGGGGCCCAGCAGGTACAACTGAGAGGTGGGCTAGGCTTTGTGACCTAGCCTTTGGGGGGTGGGGAGCCAAGACCCCGAGGCTACGTAGAGGGCTTAAGCCGAAGCGGAGCCTACCAGAGCAGGGCGGGGTGCTTAGGTGGCTGCGAAGGGCGTGGCGTGGAGGCCCCGCCCCCTAACGGCCCCGCCTCCCCGCGAGGCTTTTCTTCCTCCGCCACCGAACGCCGCACGCCACTGTTCGCCGAGAGGGAGGAGAAAGCGGACTGCTCCGGAGCTCTGCCTAGCTGGGCCCAACCTTTGCTCCAGAGATCATGGCTGCCGAGGATGTTGTGGCGACGGGCGCCGACCCTAGCGAGCTGGAGGGCGGCGGGCTGCTGCACGAGATCTTCACGTCGCCTCTCAACCTGCTGCTGCTCGGCCTCTGCATCTTCCTGCTCTACAAGATCGTACGCGGGGACCAGCCCGGAGCCAGTGGCGACAACGACGACGACGAGCCACCCCCTCTGCCCCGCCTCAAGCGGCGCGACTTCACCCCTGCCGAGCTGAAGCGTTTCGATGGCGTCCAGGACCCGCGCATTCTTATGGCCATCAATGGCAAGGTGTTCGACGTGACCAAAGGCCGCAAGTTCTACGGGCCGGGTATGGAGACAGGGCCAGGGGCCCCGGGAGACAAAAGAGGGTCCGCGGGCGTGGAGTGGGGCAGGGGAGAGGCGGAGGGAGGTGGGACGCCCCAGAGGAAGGGACGAAGGGAAGGCGGGCGGCTCCCCAAGCGGACGAGGGCTAGAGGCGCTGGGGGGGGCATACGGCGGGGGGGATGGGGTGCTCGGGAAGGTTGAGGCTTGGAAGCCGCGGGTGGGAGGGACAGGGAGGCTCGAAGGCCCGGGATGCTGGGGAAGTTTTCGAAGGTAGCAGGGCTTTGGCGGGTGTTGGGGCGGGGGGTGTCCTGAAAAAAGGGGGAGGCTTCGGACTAAAAAGGAAATGAAGGTGTCTCCAGAGAGGCCCAGACTCTTGAGAAGACGTGGAGGCCGATGACGCCGGAGGAGCCATGGTGGAATGTAAGGGTGTGTAGACAGAAAGTGGAGAAGGGGATTAGTGTCAGGTAGAACCATTGTTCTTGGCAGAGAGTGTGTGTGTGTGTGTGTGTGTGTGTGTGTGTGTGTGTGTGTGTGTGTGTGTGTGTGTGTGTGTGTGTATGTGCGCGCGCGTGTGCTGTACACTGTGTGCATGCGCGGTGAGTGCGTGTTTGGTGTGCACCGTTTGTCTGGTGGGGGGGCGCTTGGAATGTGACATGTATTTGGTATGTGTATGTACGTGCTGTGTTGGGTGGACTGAGGCTGGAAGATGACCAAGCAAACCAGCTTGATGGAGAGGAGACTACGGATGCCTTAAGAGCAGAATGTGGGGGACCATAATAACGTGGCAAGCTGATCAGAAACACCATATTTAGTGTATAATGGGGTGGGGAGACTGAGAGGTAAAAAATTTTTAATAAAAATAAATGAAATCAGGAGTGGGAGGGAGAAGTGGGAGGGTCCTGAGAAACAATAGGGTAAGGCTGTGAAGCCTGATGGGTGGGGGGGATTTCAGGAAAAGCCAACCAGAGGGAAAACAAGGGATGGACGACTGCGGAAGTGTTGGAAAGAACCCCCAGAGATGAGGTTTTTCCAAACCGGATTGCCTGTCACAATCACCTGATGCTTGTGAAAAATACAGATTCCTGGCCTGACCAACCATAGCCACACTTACATGGGGGGGGGGGGGAGGTGCAAAAAAAAATCTACATGTTAATACTCTGCTGTAAGCGAAATTGGGAATCATCCAGATTTGGAAAGCCCTGCTTTCTAGAACATTTGGAGAGGAAGAAGAGGTTTTAGCTCCTCCAATATGGATTCCTCTAAGCACTAGGAACTCAGGGGGTGTGTTCACATGCTATTGGTCTGAGAAAGAAAAGAATAGCCAGGACTAATCCAAACCAGACATACCCACTCTTTTAAGTCTCCAGAGTCCAGCCAATCAAAATCACATGTTCAAAAGGTTCTTGGTGAACCCTCACCCTTCCTTTTTGCTTTCAGACATTTTAGAAAATCAATTTTCTGTAAGCATGTAACTGCAAAATGATATGAAAACTACATCTTATTTGTCACTATAGCAGTACATTATCAATATACAATCATGTAAATACCTGTATTATTAAGCTAAACCATAAAGCAGTCAGAACAAATGTGTGGGGTATCGACATGTGGTTGTGGTTTGCAAAGTCATCACGAGGAGCCTCCGTGCTTTCAGAGAGCACAGCTGGGAGTCAAGAAGCCTCCATTCTAAACCAGGTAGGTTGTAGTTTGCAGAGTCATCGTGAGGGACATCGATGGCTGCACACGAATAACAACAACTAGAAGTCAACCAGCATTCTACATTCTAGAATGTCACTGACCAGCTGTGTGACCCGGTACAATGCATAGTTGTCTCAGGGCCTGCTTTCCCTTGGAAAAATAGGCAAGCACAGCCCAGTGTGAGGTTTCCGAGTCCCTGCTCTCCATTAATAATGGGGCTCAGGAACAGTGACAATATATATCATAGTGGAAATATTTTCTGTTACAGAATACACCTAAAAATTATTCATTTGAGTGCCTGGTACTATGGGCACAGTACTGTTGTAGGTGCTAGCAAGTACCAATGAACGAAACACACACATCTCTGTTCAGCAAGCATCTACTTAGTATACTTTTGTGGTTAACAAAATATATTCTCCAAAGATATTAATATTTGCCTTAGATCTTGGTTAAGTATGCATTAACAGTCCAGGACCATAATTTCTAAAATGGTGGAGTCCAAACCAAAATAATTTGTTTTCAAGCATTAGGTGCTGCTATTTCCATTAGCAGTATACATTTGTGAAAAGCATGTGAAGCTATTTCTTTTAACCTCTAGTGGCAGCATGTAATGATGACTAAAAACAGCCCATGTTTTAGAATCTTAATTGTATTTACAAGTTGACCATAAGGGCTTGAAGTATATCTCAGCAGTAGAGTGCTTGCCTAGAATATACAAAGCTCCAATCCTACCAAAAAAAAGATCATACAATTTATCTAATATGGGTTCCTTAAGGTTTCGGGTGACCACACCATAATGAAACAAAATTAATTCTCCTAGTTGGTATAATAAAGTACACTGAATTCTTTCATTTGCTTGTGTAACCTTTAAGTAAGTCTAAACAATTAGGTGAATACAAAATGATCCACTGCTCTCAGACAAAAGCTTGGTATGATATTATACATAAGAGCATTTTCCAGGTTTTATAGGATTATTTGGAGGCACTGATGGCAGCCTTTTTTCAGTGAAAATTTTAGTTTTTTCACAACTCTTTGTGCTTATCTTTATATTTATACTAAAAAAAAAAAACAGTACATAAACTGGTTTCCTTTTTTTTTTAGTTCTTATTTTTTGACAGTGATGGTTATATAACATGTGGATAGACTTTTGAACCACTGATATTTGTAAAATTATTTCTCCTGCAGATGTCTCAGGGCTTGAATCTTGCGACCAAAGATCATTTAAAACATATCAGAATACATTGATAAGGAAATGTTTTCTTTACACTTCAGTGGTTAAGAAACTTTGACTGCCTTGGCTCAAGCACCTAGAATAGAGAGCCAACCTGTAGATTCAAAGTCCTCAAGCCGAATTCTGACTCATCTACATATTTTTATTGAATTTTCCTTATTGAAGTGACGGTAAATCTTTCAGTGTCCCTTATGTAATGATCAAAGTGTCAGTATACAGATGAAGAGTGGAATTTGACATTTAAAAGGAGGCTTTCAGTGCGAGAGCAAGTAAGCCATCTTCTTCTGTATTTAAGCCACAGAGAAATGTCTAGTAAAGAATCTATCTTTGGTTTCATTTTGTTTTTAAAGAGGGGCCATATGGGGTCTTTGCCGGAAGAGATGCATCCAGGGGCCTTGCCACATTTTGCCTGGATAAAGAAGCACTGAAGGATGAGTATGATGACCTTTCTGACCTCACTCCTACCCAGCAGGAGACCCTGAGTGACTGGGAATCTCAGTTCACTTGTAAGCATTTCTTTATATTTTGTCTGGATCAAATTTCTACCCGTAATGCAGATTCATGATCAAACAATAGTTATTACTAAGCACCCTGAAACTTGAGTGCATTTTGATAGGCTCCTAAATCTTGGATTGATCAGGTTTGTGGCATAAAGTAATGATAGCAGTGCTGAGTCATTCACTGCCATGATGGCATACCAATTTTTAGCTTGTCCTGTGCAGAAACTTGGGCTTCTGATTGTGATGTGTAAGTTTTTGCATAAAGGTATAGAGATTCCATATTGGGTGTGTAGGGGAAAGGACAGTGGCCCCCTTGCCTACAGGAAGAGATTTTCATAAGCCCTCTCTTATAGCACTTACTGCTTAAAAGCAGCCCACAGCTCTGTTGAAGAATGGGAGACTTGTGTTCTTCCAAACAGCTTCTCATTGAACCTGATTTAGCCTAACTATAAATTAGATCTCATCTATAAATGCTGCTTATAATCTGCCCAGCAACAATGGTGCTTGCATTGTTTTTAAAGAAACACTTGTTTCAGGCTTATGCTGTGTGTGGGAGGGGGTAAAGTCTTTAGAAATAAGGTAGAAATAAAGGGTTAAATTCAAATTATGAGAATGCAGGGATTGGTTTCAGTTGAACCTCAGTCCCAAGGGTTAAATTATCATTTTATGATTACTTCGTTGCCACAGATTCGAACTATAATAATCCTTGCCAGATTTTATGAAATGTATGTGAAGACCATGACCACTTTGTTTGAGGGAGGTATTTTGAGGTGGAGGGAAGATTTTTATTTAACTGATCTCCACAATCAGTTAAATAGTACATACTCTTTTGGCTATATCCAACCATATTTTTTTTTTCAGAATAACCTGATCAGAGTTCTTGGTTAATAATTAACCAGATGTGACACTACCTTTTGAGTTTGGATCTCGAGCAGACCAAGTATAGCTTTCAAGTCAGAACGCAAATCTTTGGACTTTGAAAACGACCCAGCTGCCTAACATTGTCACTAACATTTGTGTCCCAAGATGCCTTTGTAATCCTAGTCTTCTATATGAAACTAATGCGTTTATAATGTATAATCCACAAAGCTCTGTGTTCTAGAGCTTTCTAGCATCAGTGGAAAACAGGTGATATTTTTCTTTATGCCCACCACCCCTTTCACCTAGGACTAACCCAAGACCCTGTTGTGACACCTTGGCTGTACTCAGTCTTTGTGGATTCCCCTTAAGCAGGTTTCCCAGGTGCCACTTGCCTTGTATTTATCTTGCACCGTCCCAAGCCACCACCACCCCCTCTATGCTCTCTTCAAATAGGGAAGTTTCAGTTGTTCCCAATGATTATTTCACATAAAAGCAGCTTTAGTTACCTGTTTGGACAGGTTAGTTACTCCTCTCCTTCCTCCCCATTTCAGAAAGGAAATGTGCATTAACCCTGTATTCACTTGGTTATAATGGAGCTTGCTGATTCTGATTTCACACCGAACTCTCTTGTCTCCAACATCTTCCGTCCCTTCCTAGTCCCTTGCCATACCTTTAACTACGCACAGCTTTTTCCCATGCTGGGAAGTCTGTCTCCTGCTGGCTGTACCAGTACTGTCTAACACATTCTCCAAGTTGCCCCTAAGCACTGCTTCCACTTTCTGTCCCTCCTTCCTCCACAGCTGGATAGGACCTGATTCTTGTCCAGGGCTCATTTCCCATCCGTGGGTCTCCTGTCATGTGGCCCTCCAGAGTGGCTCCCTTTTGGCAGTCCTCATTTTAAAGGTGTACAGGCTGCCCAGTTGCCGCTTCATTAACGGATGTTTCCAGTTTGGGTTTGGTTTCTGTTTTTTTTTTTTTTTTTTTGAAGCTGTCTCATATCCTTAGCTTGAATTCCTAAGGACCTTACCCTCCTTCGTGGTCTGGTTGTTCCCATCCGGGGCTGCATCCCAGACCCCTGGGCAGCCTTCTCAGCTGCTCTTCCTGAAACCTGCCCTTCCTATCTTGGTGATAAGGTCGCTGCTGGAGTACTATTTTGCTGTGTCATTCCTTCCCTTATAAACTTTTGGAACCTTTGCCACTTATAAAAGTTCAGGTTTCTCAGGCTGGCTTTTCAGGTCTTTCATCATAGTCCCCCACACTGATCGGCCAGACTTATCTTCTATTTCCAAATGCCAGTTCAACTCCTGACGACTTGTTCTTACTGGCTTCCCAGATATGCCCAGGCTTGCCTGTGTACCTTTGGATGTGTTTTCTTTTTTCTGGAACTATCTCTCACTCAAAGTTGGTCCATACGTTTTCCAAAGCATGTCTTTCTCTCATGAAGTGCTGCTCTACAAGCCCCGATTCATAGTGTGCTCTTACTAAAAATACTCCTTAGAGAGTGCTCAGTTCATTTTGATACTACCAGACATTGCTTGCTGCTTTATATTTCTGCATTCGGGACAAAACTCTTCATTCCATTTTTGGCAAAGAGTATGATACAATTCTTTTATATCCTTCAAGAAACCTAACATGTTGCTGAGTATGTTGTTTGGACCTCTTGTAAATGCTTTAAAATGTAGTGGTTTTGTGTGTGTGTGTAAAGCATGAGAATGACCATTTTTGTTTTCTTCTCTACCCCTCCAGTCAAGTATCATCATGTGGGCAAACTGCTGAAGGAAGGGGAGGAACCTACTGTGTACTCAGATGATGAAGAACCAAAAGATGAGAATGCTCGGAAAAATGATTGAAGCATTCAGTGGGAGCATATCTATTTTTGTATTTTGCAAAATCATTTGTAACATTCCAGTCTGTCTTTAAAACATGGTGATTTCAATATTTAGAAACGTTTTGAACTTGCTGTAAATTTTTTTTAATTAACATCACTAGTGACACTGGTAAATTTGTCTTAGAATGCATGATATGTTTGTGTCACAAATCCAGAAAGTGAACTGCAGTGCTGTCCTGCAAATGTTAATGCTGTTTTGCTTCTATCCGTAGTTAGAACAAGCTGAATTGCAATTTGATTTTCCTGAGAGAGAGCGAATACTTGGCTATTTCCACAAACTGGTCAAAATGGTAAATGTCCACAAACTGGTCAAAATGGTCAATGTACTAAGAATGAAGGATCAACTTCGAGTCATGCTGTTCTATGAAAACAAGCCCATTTTACTCAATTGACTTAACTGCATGATTTTTGTTTTATCTACCTCTAAAGCAAATCTGCAGTGTTCCAAAAACTATGGTGTTGATTCTAGAGAGAAGTCCAGTAACAAAATGAAAATTCCTTGTTGGGCTTAGTTGAGACAAACACATTTCCAGTGTTTCTGGACTGATTTAATTGTCCTTTTCTTCATGTGGACACTCTCAACACATACAGTAACTCTCACACATGCATAGTAACTGACAGCTGGGACTAAAACAGCATCTGAACATTCAAAGTTGAGCTTTGCAAAACAACAACAACAACAACAAAGCCCGTAAATTACATGACGATCGTGGGTCTGGCTTCCCAGTTCTGTTGCTTGTAGCAGGGCAGTGGTTATGTGGTTATTTGACCAAATGGGAAATTTGAGAGGAACGTACAGGGCAAGAACAGGTGTGTGCTTTTCAAAAAGCCTTCACCGTCATCTCTGAAGAATGAGAAAACACTACATGGCATTAGCTGAGTGATTTTTAAAGGAAAACACATTCCTAAGGTAACAGTTGAATCCTTATGTTGTTACAAAATTGTAGTCACTTCAAAAGTAGTAGTCAAGTGTCTAGGTCTTGGATAATACTCTTTGGTTAATACTAAACCTAGCTTAAGTAGATTCTACAGTTGTATACATTTGTAAAAGTATTATATGAACAACTAGTGAGGTGTCAAACTCTCATAATTGTAGTTAAATAGTCATTGTATTTTCTTGTGAGCCGTGTTTAATGGTTTTACCTCAAATCAGAAACAAAATGAAGTGCTTGGGTCAGTTAATAAAAAGATTTTGCCCAGTATAGTGTGGCTAGCCTATTTGCATATTTTTAAACCCAAGAGCTGGGGGGATAGGGGGTGGGGCTGTGCAATGGCTGGGCTTCTGGACATGCTGTGGCTATCGCCTTCATGAACTCCCAGCAGCTGTGGTGACCTGCTCAGCGGCCAAAATTCAAGCACCAATTGAAGAGGAACTGGTGATCCCACGCTATCTGAGGAGCTATTGGTAGTTGATGGCCGATTGTGGGAATAGCTAATTTTCTTCAAAGGTGTGACCACTCATGCTCCAGCACCTTACACCCACACATACAGGTAGCACTAATTAGATGTAGTGGGCTATTTTTTCAAAGACTGGGGGACATGTTCACAAGGGTCCAGGAGAGTTGAAGTTTAGATATGGTCATAACACTGTTACGTGTTTACATGTGTAAAATTCTCAAAAAGATAAATTGTAAGAAATTTAATAAATCATATTTAGTTATCTGACTTTAGCTTAACATTGAGTTTAACTTTTGGGTGTTAGGCTTCTATGTGTACTAAGAGGAACAACCATGTAAGCCTAGCACTGGGAAACTGAGGCAAGAAGATAAGTTAAAGGCCTGCCTGAACTGCATGGAAGGAGGGAAATACAAAAGAAACAAGTTGAAAAATAGTGAACTGAACTATCTTGTGACTTGTCAAATTCTGCCTCTGAGTCAGCTTTCTAAACTGAAGAGTATAACATAGCAATGTTATTAAGAAATGTTACTACTGGAGGCACTGGGGTCACCAAATGTTAAGGAAGTTTAGGGGGGTTATGGCAGGAGTATTTGGCTTTTGTTTTCCTAAATATTTTTTTTCTTTGAGAATTTCATACATGCCACGTGTTTTGATCATATTCACACACACACCCCACTTTACCCATAACTCCTATCAGACTAACTCCTATCCCTTCCCCAAAATATGCCCTCTTTTCTTCAAAAACAAGTTCAACTTATGCTACCCATAGGCAAGGGGCCATTAACTAGAATGTGGTCGACCTACCAAGGGACATGGGTTGCTTGTTTTTTGATTCAGAACAAGCATCCATATAGTCCTTAGTGTTTCAGAAAGAGCTTGTGAAACCTAACAAGGAACATTACAGCTCCAGTGCCCAGAGTTAAAGGTACAGTCTGTCCTCATTATATAGTGCTTTGAAGCAGTTTGCTGTTTTATGTACAAATACAGTTAACTCTTGAATGATCAAAGACAAATTATGGGCCTAAGCTCCTTGGACTAGACTCCCCATTCCACATCTTTTTGGACATCTATAAACTTTAAGTTTCACACACAACTGAGGGAGTGGGATGAAATGGAATTCTCTAGAATCCAGTGCTACCATTGAACAGCACTGAAACATACTATGTTGAAACATACTATGCCAAACATGGTGGCATACACATGTATTCCCAGCACTTGGGAAACCGAGGCAGGAGGGTCAGGATTTCAAAGCCAGCCTGAGCTACAAGTAAGATACTATCTTAAAAAGATGTATTATGTGTTTATCCTTAAACAGGACATGTATATTAACCCCACCCACCATCACCACTAAGGTTCTGGGGTCATCACTTAAAAGAAGGCAGAGAGAATCTAAGAGCCAAAGGATGGGGAAGAATGCTGGGAAATGCTGTCTTCTGGACATGCCATGGGCCATCACTCCCCCATGCACTCAAGCAGCTCTGCTTACCTGCACAAGGTCAAGCCAGTCAAAATCCCAGTATAGATAACAGAGGTGATCCCCAGGCCCCACCCTATACTGAGGAGCTATTAACAGTGGATAGTTGCTTGGGAAGGGGGAATCATTCTTTGAGGGTGTGGTCACTGGTAAGTTTCCCACAGTCCAGTGGGTGGCCCATGCACATATGGGCAGCACTAACTAGACTTAGTGAGTTCTCAAAAAACAAAAACTTTAAATTGGAAGGGAGTGAATTAGGGAGGAAAACGAGGGGAGATGGAGAGAAGTGGGGGGCCAGATTAGAACATATTTCATTACATACCTGTATGAAATTCTCAAAAATAATTTTAGATGTACCTAGAGGAGGATAATTTTGAGTCTAAGTATGATTTCAGTTCATCCAAAATGAAAAAGAAACTGTTTTTTTTTTTGTTCTATCAACTCTGAGTCAGTTCCTACCATAAAGGAGAGGTAGAATTAAAATATTGAAATGGGTTGGAAGTGTTATGGGTGTGCATTGATCTAGCCACTCAATAGTCACTATTGACAATTTTATTTTTTAATATATGAAAATTAAATATGCATTTCTCTAACAATGCAAATAAGCAAATAAAGCGACATTAGTGCAACATATACACTACAGATAGAAACTTCTCCCCAAAGTGGAATCAATCACCATTTATTTTAAAATCAACACATGAAACAGTTTTGCAACAAAAACACATTGATTTGGTTGTGTTTTCAAATTACCTAGGTTACATGGCTTTCTACCTGAGAAATTCAAACAAATGAACAAAGTACATTTACAGACTTTTCCTTTACAGGATTAGCAGCACATACAAGGAAAGCATACGAAGACCCCTATTTAACTAAAAACAACTCAGGCCCTTGTTTGATGAGACAAAAAGAAGATACGAGAAAATACTTTTCACAACTTAACAACAATCTCCAGAAGAAAAGTAGTCGTAACAGTTTGTCCCATCACATTCTTTACTAAGCCGCCGAATGACAAGCACAAAGTTAGCGATTACGTTTCTTGTGTAAGGCCTACACCGAAAAGAGGTTGATACCAATCTACAATGCATTACCACAGACAGATACGAAACTCTGGGGTCCAGTGAAAGCGGCCCCAGGAGAGCATTCAGCAAACAAAAGTGCTGCATCAAAATGACCTAGCACCACATCTATCACAGGAAAAACTCTGCACATGCTGCAGAACTCTGCAACTTGATTTTTATTTTTATTTTTTTTTACTGAGCAAAAATGCCTAAAATCTCTCAAGAAAAATGATCCAATGAGGGAAGAAGTTGAGTGGGGTTTGTTTGAAAACAATCAGCTGTTTTCGATTACAAAGCCATAATGTTTTTCATGTCAATGGAAAACAATGGTGGGGGGTTGGCAGATCTTTATTGGAGGAGAATATGTTGCCAGAAAACTGTCTGACAAAGCATGAGCTGTAATTTCGAAGGCTACTTTGGGCAACAGTACTTTGAACATGAATAGTCATGAAGTCATTGCTAGTCCTCAAAAACAAAACAAAAAAAGGCACTCTCAACCCATGAGCAATCTTTTGGATTGGACAAGTCAAACCTAGTTTTAACAGTGAAACCAACCACTGGCTTGAAAGTGGGATTCAACATGAGAGGCAGCACACTCGTCACTTGTTTTTATATTAGTGATACATGTGGATCTGTAACACTCCTTTCTGAACTTTGAAGTGGCTGAACATACCTCTCTTCAAATAGGAATATGCAGATCAATGAAACAACCTGTGGCTTTTACTTCAGGTACATCATAAGATTTTGTAACCGCTTCAGACACAAGGCTGCTCAAGTGGCAGTTTATGGGCACACAATGTGACACACAGTGGTAAGTAACCCCACTGACTGGCATCCTGCCTGCCTCCACTAGCAGATGCGTTCCTGCAGAATGTCAAATGGAGACTGAAATGAAATTGCTGCCCTTCACTGCGTCTGTGGATTCCAAACAACTATTCCTGTTGCAGGCAGTCTCTAATTGCACTAATCACCAATTGCCAGGTCAGGTATAGCTTTGCTGGGAAAATGAAGGTCAACCAACTGCCCTGAGGTCCTGAATCCAATGTAAGGCAGAAAGAGTCGGCCAAGCTTTCTACAGAACGTGCACTGCACTAAGGGGTAAGTCTCCAGGAATCTACAAATATCTCAATTTAAAAATGTATTTAAGAAGTCCAAAATGAGTCAGCAAAAAGATAAATTGCTTATTTAACATTGTTTACAAATTCTTCACACATACAATTTTTCCACAGCTAGAAAACTATGGACTTTTCTTTTCATTCTTCCTAACTCCGTGGCATTGTTAAGGACAGAGGAGGCACTTGCTACTGTTTTATAAAAGTCAGTTTGGGGGATATTCAGTGACTTTTTACAAACTGATGTCACCCAACCCTGAGTGAAAGAATTACATAGCCTGAAATAGAATACTGTCAAAACTTTTCTTCCCAAGTGCCATTATTGATGCTCCAGGATTTTTTTGATATTTCCTTTTGCAAATCCCCCTGATTTTATAAATTCTATCCTGGTGCTTTATTTTTTGTATGGAAAGATATGGGGTTCATAAAACAAGAAAAATTCTAATGGTCCCATCTATTTACCCATCAAAGGGCAATCAGCCCTTTTAGATTCTTCTTCTTCGAGTACTGTGAATATATTCATTTCCTTCAGGTGGGTATTCATGAAATTCTAAAGCCATGAAATCTATTATAGGTTCTAGCCTCTGGATCTCTCCTTTATCTAGAACTGTTATGAAATAAAATTCAGGAAAGTTTGTTACCATACATAGTACTTCTGAACAAATCTACGAACACATCAGAAGATGCCCATTTGTCCACCACTGTCCTCTTTGAAAACAGATGATGCATGGTGTTATGACAGCAAAAGAGCCACTGAAGGTTAGTCAGCCTTCTCAATGCTAGTCTGCTCCTTTACTGGTACCAAATTAAAGCTTGAAATAAAATCTGTCCTCCGATCATGAAGTTTTGCAATTACATTGTTTCACCAAGCTTCAGAACCTGCAGGCTTTCTATTTCCAAAGCTTGCTGGCATACCTGCCGTCATTTTGATCCACACTTGAAACTTTGGCAAGAGGAACAAGCTTTTGCACTTGACCCTCTTCTAGTTCTTACTCTGTGGTTGCTAACAACATAGCTATATTTGGTTTGAAGTTTTTCTTTTCGTGAGTTGTTTCTTGTAAATAAGGGTGTTCCTGATCAAAGTGGCCATCAGAACATTTTAAAATACAAAGAGCCAGTGTAGCTGTCTCCCAAGTAGCTTCCATACTCAATGTGCTCCTGGTTGTCATCAGGACTGACATAATAATTACCAGAATCAAGCATGTAATCTTCAGAACTTTCATATCTTTTAAACCTTCTGACATCCTGGTTATATTCTGACTTCCAAGGATTCTGCCTTTTTCTGGAGAAGTATCCCAAATAGAAAGCTCTAGCACGTTTTGGTGGCATTAATGGCATATGAAAGGGTCTGTACTTCATATTCTGGCCAAACGCACCGCCAGTGACCCTCCTCCTCTTTCTTGCGATGCTCTCTAATTCATCACTGGAACTTGACTCATGGTAGTAGCCTTCGTCAAACATGGATTTGGGAGCTATTTTTTCTCTAGGTTTGCTTGTGTTCTTGTCAACTCGAACGGAATCGCATTCATCCTCAAGCCATGAATAGCTCAGTGCATACTTGGACCTTTCTCCTGGTGCCCTGACTTTGTGTTTAGAGGATTCTTCCTCACTCTCACGTTTGCACTCTGAATACCAGGTGTGCTGACTTGGCCTAGATTTCTGCTTGCAAGTCATGATTTTGTCGGTGCCAAGAGGTCTTTTTTCGGGGGAGCTGCTATAAACAGCCACAGACCTTTCTTCCTCCTCTTCGTTTACGCTAAGAGTTTCACTGAAGCACTCAGAATCACTACTAATCTCCTCCAAGAAGTCTGCCAATGGCAAACCTACATCTACTGACCTTACTGACGAGGAAACTGGGCTTTTTCTTGTGTGTTGAGAATCTTCGACTCTGGGGTTGTGAATCTTTTCCCCGGGATAGCTTTCTGCATCAGTTGGGGACAGGTGATCTTCAGTTTCACTTGCGATGTCCTTGCAATGGTTTTTTAATTTCTTAGTAAATTCTTTGGCATAATTGACCTTGTCTGTCTTTTCTGACTTGTTCTCGGGATCCTTCATAGACACCTTTGGCCAGTGCTGCTCTTGATCCTGTTCTTTCCCTTCCAGGCTCTCAGCTTCACTCAGACTAGTTGAGTGGCACCTGTGCTTTCTCAAGTTAATCTGAAACCCATCCCCCTTAGCGTAGACGTCTCTCTGCCACTGACATGTGCTTGGACTTGCTTCGAAGCAGAATCGGGCATAGTCTGGAGTCTGATAATAGTTTAAGAGATAGTCAATAAATTCATCTGTTTCATAGATCTTCTGTTTCCTGCCATGGTTTATCACAACTTGTTTAGAAGAATGTGATTCATTAGAACTTCTGTGGTCTTCTTTTTCAAGGGATTGGTCAGGATTCATTGTACTCTGCAAGGAATTCTGGTCAGAGAACGAACTGTGATCACACCCGTCAGTCAGCACTTTCCCAGTTTCCTCTTTTCTGGTTGAGTATCTTATTTGTTTCATCCTGGGGCTATGTGAAGATTTCCGTAGCTGGGCCTTCGTTCTTTTCTTTGCTTTTTGTTTTTGTTTCCTGTTAGACTTGGGAACCTGATAACTTGGCCTTTCTTCCTGATCCAGAAGATGCACAGTGTTTAATTCTCCTTCCTCTGGAGCTTTCACTGCAGTCCCCGGGGCGTGATGAGCTTCAGGCTTCATAACATCAACCTCCTGTGGGTTACACTGTGTGGATCCCTTGAAAGAAAAAAGATTTAATGATCTCTCTTGAAAACCCCAACAGAGCCAGCAAGATGGCTCAACAGGTGACGGTGCCTGCTGCTAAGCCTGACGACCTGAGTTCCAACTCAGAGACCCACAGTGAGAGGGAAGAAAACTGACTTCAGTTCTCTGAAGTTGTCCTCTGATCTCCACCCACATTCACACTGTGGCATGCTGCCCCTCCACACTCACACACAAAACAAATAAATGTAAACAAAAATTCAATACAAAGAGATTGAAATTGTCCAAGAACTGAGCTGGTATTGCTCTAAAGAAACCCAGACTGGGTCCAAATTAGGAATAATACCAGCACTACATTAAATGTCTTGATCCAATATGAGCTGTTTTTACTAAATCTGTGACCATTCTTATGGCATGGCATTTAAATACCTTGCTCTTTTTAACCCAGACTCAGAAGGACAAACATGGTATGTACTCACTCATACTAGACATAAAGCAAAGGATAACCAGCCTACAATCCACAGCCCCAGAGAAGCTAGCTAACAAGGAGGACCCTAAGAGGGATGCATAGATAGCCAAGCAAAGGGGAAATAGATGAGATCTCCATGAGTAAACTGGGAGTGGGGAGGGTAATGGATGGCGAAGAATGAGGGATGAGAACATAAGGAAATGGGATGGTCGAGCTGAAACAGGGACAGAGTGGGAGAGCAAGGAAAGAGATACCATGATAAATGAAGACATGGAGGGAATAGGGAGAAACAGGGTGCTAGGGAAGTTCCCAGGAATCCACAAGGATGACCCCAGCTTAGACTACTAGCAATAGTGGAAAGGGTGCCTGAACTGGCCTACTCCAGTAATCAGATTAGTGAATACCCTAACTATCATAATAGAGCCTTCATTCCGTTAATGATGAAGCAGATACAGAGATCCATGCCCAGGCACCAGGCCGAGCTCCAGGAGTCCAATTGATGAGAGAGAGGAGGGATTCTATAAGCAAGGGACATCAAGATCATGATGGGAAAACATACAGAGACGACCAGCCACACTAGTGGAAATGCATAAATTGTGGACGAATAGCTGTGGAGCCCCCATAGGACTAGACTAGGCCCTTTGGATATGCAAGACAGTTGTTTAGCTTGAACTGTTTTTTTTGGGGGGGGCAGGCAGGGGGAATCAGGATCTGTCCTTGGTTCATGAGCGAGCTTTTTGGAGCCCAGTGCCTAGGGTATGATACCTTGTGTAGCCTTGGTGCAGGGAGGAGGGGCTTGGACCTGCCTCAAATGAATGTGCCAAGCTCTGCTGACTCCCCAGGGGAGACCTTGACTTGGAGGAGGTGGGTTGGCAGGCAAAGGCTGGGGGACGGGAAGAGGGAGGAGGGTGGCAGATCTGTGGTTGGTATGTAAAATGAATAGAAAATTTCTTAATACTAAAAAACCTGACTGTTTTAGGTTTTACAATAGGTGCTAGAGAAACAAAAAAGAATAAGGGATTCTCTGTAGCCCTCATAGGAAACCCTAGCACAAGAAAAGACACATGGGTGAAATGTGTCCAGCAAGGTCCATAGAAATAATAAACTGTCCTCCATTTCATATTCCAATCTTTTTCCTATGGATGGCAAGTTGAGGATGTCTCAGAGTTGAGCCACCTGGCCTGCCTCATTAAGATGGAAGATAGGGGACCAGAGATACAGTTTAGTAGTATAACACTTGCACCTCACAAAGGCAGAAAAGCAACGCAAAACAGCAAGTGGAAAATACAGCTGTGCCCACAGATTTGCCTGTGGTCAAGTCTGATGCAATGTGTTCTGCAGAGCTGAGGAGTAGGGGAACAACGGTGCCTCATCCCTATCCCCAGGAAGCTCTGCTGTCACACGTTAGGTCACAGCACCCCCTATTAACCTGTAATCAGTGTATTAATGGGTTCTAGAATTAGCTTCTATACCCATTTGGAGAGGTGGATTCTACAAAAAGAGTCCCACTTGGATGTCATTAAGATAAACTAAAATCCGCCGGGCGGTGGTGGCGCACGCCTTTAATCCCAGCACTCGGGAGGCAGAGACAGGCGGATCTCTGTGAGTTCGAGGCCAGCCTGGGCTACCAAGTGAGCTCCAGGAAAGGCGCAAAGCTACGCAGAGAAACCCTGTCTCGAAAAACCAAAAAAAAAAAAAAAAAAAAAAAAAGATAAACTAAAATCCAATCTAGCTGGGCTTGCTACCAATAATCCAAGTGTGAGATTATTTTTTCTGATCCTGCTTTCACTAAGTTTAGCTATCTATAGTAACAAGCAGGAGATCAACATGGCAAATAGACATAAAATTCACTTGATAGAATAGCAACAGCTGCCATCCTTCCTATTTAAAAACACTGCATATGGACTTCTAAACAAACACTTCCAAAACTTCTCTGGCTTTTATTCCAGGGTATCTGTGATTCTAGCTATCTCTAGGAGCCCATAAAGGGAGAGAACTGTCTTTGAGAAATGAAAATCTGTGAAGGTAATCTGTGAGTTAAAAAAATTCCTTACCAGATAGTTGAGGACAAGGCTAATATGAGCCTGACAAGGCTCGAGGTCCTTCTCCCTTTTCACCCAAACCTGTTACAGATGGATGGATGAATACAGTTACTAGAAGGCCACAGATCTAACACCCACACCATGCCCACCCTTTGATTCCCCCTGCCATTTCCCCATCGTATCCAGTAGGAACTCAGAAAAGAAGATGAAGTAGCGAAAGTGTTCTGAATGCCATCCTGAAGTTTAGAAGCATGAGCTGAGGGCACAGTTGAGTCAGCACTGTTTTAGAGACTGGTTCTGGAAATCCATGGCTGGGGTTAGGTGGGAGCCATTGATTTAAAGGAAACCCCTATGAATGCCACAAGTCTGCCACACAGTTCATTGTTAGTGGAACAGTCCTTAAAGCCAAAGGTCGGGGCTCAGAAAGACTAGTACCTACTAAAACTGAAGAGAATAATTAGGAAACAGCCTTACTGCAATTTTCTTCAGGAGTACCCGGAGCAAACGCAGGGCCTCAACACGCCTCTGAGCCAGCAAGTACTTTCTCTCCTCCCACTCCTCTGAAGAATCCAGCTCCTGACGAGTCTCAGCCTTGGCTTTCACCTTCTCCCTTCTTTGCCGGTGTCGGTCTCTTTCCTTCAGAGCTCGCCTCCTGTCCCTGGCCTTCTTTCTCTTCTCTTGAGCTTTTCTTACTTCGTCTTTTCTTTTTCTGGACAAAAGTTAAGATTCATCATTCGTTCAAGCAATAATTATTAGCCATTGGGTCTCCCTCCCATCCCCCCACCCTGGAGAATGAATCCTTTAGGTTTCTAGAAACCTATGACTGGTAGGTAACCTTGGGACCTATGACTGACAGTTCATAGTAACATAATAATAACCAGGGGCTAGGGAGAGAGCTCAATCAGTAATGTGATTGCCTTATATGTACAAGGACCTGCTTGTACACAAGGTTCTTTCTCAAAAAAACAGATGGACAACATCAGAGGGATGACACCTGAGGTCCTCTGGCACATGCACGCACACACATACACACACACACACACACACACACACTTCTGTACAAGCACATACATAAAAAAATAAAACATATACCCCCTAAAATCCATAAAACATCAGTCAAGGGAAAAGACACAATTTTCTCGGTAAAATATAAATGTGTAAAGGATACCTTAGAAACGAGGAAGGAAGGAAGGATGGGTGGATGGAAGGAAGGGAGGAAGAAAGGAGAGGAAAGAGAGCTTTGGCCCTTTCCTGTAATGCTGTGAAGGAGAAGAGGCAAGAAGATGAACAGCAGATTCTCTTCTGAAGGCAGAAAAAGGGATATGGTCTGAAATCACAAAACTAGGACAGCTGAAAAGCCCAGAAAAACAAACAATGGGCGAAACCAGTCCACCCAGCTCCCTGGAGTCTCAGACACAGCAAGCTCTGATAAAACAGGGAAGGCAGTCACAGCCACATGAGAAGGCTACAGTTCTCACGAGCCTTAAATCCAGGTGGAGGATTTAGTGTGACAGTGATTCCTCCTGGAAGATAGATCTGCCACGCCCCATCCTTTGGAAGGCTACAGTCAAGTGTCATCTTGAGTGGAGGCCTACCATTTGAGACTGACATGCCACGCTGAGAAGTTCAGGCAGGACAAGGCTCAGACTGGGAAGAACATAGTGGTGGGTGGGCCCCACCCTTTGTGGCAATGCAAAAAGGGGAAACCCCTAAAGTGAATGCAGATCCAATGAACATCTGGCCTTGACAGGTGTGTGCTCAACCCCTGCTTGTACAGTATGAAGATAGGAGACTTCAACTCTGACATAAGAGGACCCAGGAAGAAGCTGCTCTAAGAGGTTACCATTATTTTTACTCATTTAATTATTGTAGATGAATGTTGTGTCTGCATGTATGTCTGTGTACCATGTGTATGCCTGGTGCCTTTCAAGGCCAGAAAGGTGTCATATTCCCTGGAACTGGAGTTATAGACAGGTATGAGCTGCCACATGGGACCTGGGAATTAAACCTAGAACATCTGGAAAAGGAGACAGTGCTCTAGAACCACTCAGTCATCTCTCCAGTCCCTTCATTTAAAAAAAATCTAACTTTTTGCTCTTTTTACTTTAAATTTTTATATACATATGTATTTATTTATATATATATAAATTTCTTCTTGATTGTAAGAGAGCCTGGAGAATAGAAGAAAAGCTTTTCCAGCTATGTATCTGAAGGAGTTAATATGTATAAAGAATTTAATATGTATAAAGAACTTTTAAAGTTAGCCATCAAAAATCAAATTATCCAATTAATAAGTGAACAAATGAATTAGACAGTTCCCAAAACGAGAATAGAAAATAGCGATATGAAACAATGTCTAATAGCCATCATCATTCAAATCAGAAATACACTAAGAATCGGATAAACAGCTCAACAGTTAAGAGTACTGGCTGCTCTTGCAGAGGATCCAGGTTCAGTTCCTCATACCCATATGGCAGCTCACAAGGGTCTGTAACTGCAGCTCAAGAAGACCTGACATCCTCTATGGTCTCTACAGGTACTAGGCACGCACATAGTACATATAAATACATGTAGTCAAATAAAAAACTTAAAATGCATCTTAAAACTACATTAAGATTCCGTTCTACCTCTGTCAGAATAGATGTTATAAAGAAAACAAATAAATGCTAGAGAAGATACAGAGACTAAAAGGAACCCTATAAATTCAGTTAGACCCTCATGAAAATGTGGGAGGAAATGAAGAGCAACTACATGGATCAGGATTTAGCCAAAGGACAAAGGATTATTTGTCTAAATAGGATGTGTGGCTTGGAATTTGAGAAAGAATAGTATCTTGCTGGGGGGTGGTGGCACATGCCTTTAATCCCAGCACTTGGGAGGCAGAGCCAGGCGGATCTCTGTGAGTTTGAAGACAGCCTGGTATATATATATAGAGAGAGATACAGGACAAGTACCAGAAAAAAAACCTACACAGAGAAACCCTGTCTCAAAAACAAAACAAAACAAAAACAAACAAACAAAAATATCTTGAAGTGGCTGAAGCTCTGGCCAAATTTCCTGGATTTGACCAGCCAAAAACATGAGGGACATGTAGAATGGTTGTTGGGATTCTGCCCTCACTCCTGCACATGCGCAGTTCAGGGTCCTGTGTCTTACATCATCAGTGGGTACTGGTGACTACATACGTGAGGCATGGTCATGCAACCTGCACCTTAAAAGCCTGATGCAGACCCCACACTCTCTCTCTGCGCTCTCTCTCTCTCTCTGCTCTCTCTCTCTCTCTCTCTCTCTCTCTCTCTCTCTCTCTCTCTCTCTCTCTCCTCTCTCCTCTCTCCTCTCTCCTCTCTCCTCTCTCCTCTCTCCTCTCTCCTCTCTCCTCTCTCCTCTCTCCTCTCTCCTCTCTCCTCTCTCCTCTCTCCTCTCTCCTCTCTCCTCTCTCCTCTCTCCTCTCTCCTCTCTCCCCTGCCCCACCTTCTTTCTCTCTCCCCAGGCCTGGATTTCCTCTTTCCCCTCCCTCCCCTTCCCTCCTAACAAAGCTCTAAAAACTAACCCTGGATTCTGTCATGATCGTGACCTTTCCATGCGGTAACTAGCACCACCACCAGTGCTGTTTATCATCCTTTCATTGGTGTCGTGACTCAGATAGGAAATTCCACTCACTCAGTGTCTGGGGCTGATCATTGTTGGGAACCTATACCGATGACCTGCGACTGCCTGATCCGAATCCGATTTTTTTCATTTTCCCAGCCTCTGGACCCGCACGCCACATGTGCCACCAAGATTGGTGAGTCCCCCACTGTTTCCCACGACTGCAGCCTGAGCTATATTCTTTGCACTGGACCTTGGCTGCATACCATGACACATTTAATCTTGACAAAGTATTGGATGTTGTCTGGGCCCCCCGGGGGTCCTCCGGTATGTATGCCCCAGCCCTTACCCTTTTTATGATGATGATTGGGTAATTTGTGCTGTTAATGCTGGTCCATAGACTGCCTATTCTCAAGGACACTTGAAATAGGAGCCTGGGATCCCGTTCGTTATTTTAATTTTTTATTTTTCTTTCTCAGCACTGCGGCCATGAGGCAGGGGCTTCCTTCTCATAGTTCCATTCCTCCTCTGACAAATGCCTTAAATATCCCCAGATACCAGTAAATTTGGCTGTTTCAACCTCAATATTTCACAGGAATTATCTAACTTCTGCCAGTGAATGGGCAAATGAAAAGTGTTACCTTATCCCCAAGCTTTCTACCAAAGCTCTGAACCCTTCTCCTTCTCCATTTCTTTCTCTGCCATGTGCAGCCACTACTGTCTATCTGACTTGCACTCTGCTCTCCACTCTCCAGTATTGGTTGGGCCGCTTCTGCCCAACCCTGTCTCTCACTTTAACTCACCTTAACTCCACCCACTCATTCCCAAGCTGCCCTGAGAAGCACAGACGGGTGGGTCTGAAAGCAGGCTAAGATATTTGCAAATATGTTTACAGCAATCAGGATGGCTCTTTAGCCAGAGATCAGTTTATAGCCTGCCTCCCGGCAGGTCTTTCTAAAGCTATCCTCAAGCCAACAGACATCAAGGAAAAATACATTCAAGACACGGAGTAAAATCCATCTCTTGTCTCCCAGAGCTCCCCAACATAGGGCTAAAACTTAAGCATCTGGAGAGCAAAGCTCCTGACTCCACAGGTGGAAGTTTCAGCTGTGGCATTTAAGGTATACCGGGGGGAGAGAGAAAAAAGCCTAAAAACAGAATTGCCAAGTGCTGGCACATGCTGACTCCCAAAAGCCTCTGGGTCCCTGTTTTAAGTGGGGGGGAGGGGTGGGTCACGTGGGCTAGTACGTGCCCTGCCAGGCCATCAGTTGAGCCTTGTTCAGAGTGCCACCTAGAAAGACAACTGGTCAGCTGACTGCACCCAGTCACCAAGAGGCAGGGGGACAAACAAAGACCTCCAGCAGACCTCTAGGCTTGGCCACAGGCTCGTTTGCAGGGAACCCAGAATGCAGCAGGGAAGCGATCTGTTTCCTTCCTTCTGTACACCAGAGCCACTAACCTGGTCCTGGGAGTTTTGGGGTCTCACCTCTCATTGTTTCCCTATTGTTGGGGTAGGGAGGGCAACCTTACCAACACCCCCAGACTTAATTGCACTTTCAGGGTTACTTAGTGGGAAAAGATTTTCCCCGCTAAGGTAGGAGCTTTCATTTCATTGCTCCCTCCATGTGCCTCACTCCAGACCTGTCACAGTGCTTCTCCTCCTCATGCACACAGATAGGGCTGTAGTGGGTAGCCATTCCAGCTTTGACCTGGAAGTGCCACCCCCATTGAGGCTTTGGGAACTGTCACACCTACAAGGCAGAGCCGAGAGAGGACCCTGAAGACCCGAGATCTGGATAGGCCAGCTCTCTTGGTTCCTGGACCCTGGACACTGGAGGTAGGCCGAGCAGAGTTCTCCAGAGAACACCGCTGGACTGCGCTACACCTTTCCCAGACCCTGTTACCTATCCCTTCACTTGTAAGTTACCCCACAAAATAAACCTCCCTTTTAACTACATGGAGTTGCCTTAATATTGAAACCAATACAGGGCCTTGATCTCTGCCCTGTCCCTAATTCTAAAAAATGAGTTCTCACCCCACAAACTTTTCTCTTCCCAGTTCCCTCTTCTAATTAACTGCTCAGCTAATGGTCACAGGATCACCACAAAACTGGAGTCTAGAGATCATCAAGTAAGAAACTGTAACAGCTAAAAGGTATTTACACTCCCAGACCCAAGAGTATCTGGGCTCTACAAAAACTGACTTTAATATAACCACCTATTACTGTTAAATGCTCTCAACAATTGATCACCTGTGTCTCCTGGATGCTGAACTAGTAAAGGAAACAGGTGCCTTAAAATAATCTGTCTCTGATAAAGCTTAAAAACATGTTCCAATCTCTCTGTCTCTCTAATTAACATTAACCAATATAAGCAGAGTACTAAACACTACAATGGTCACTAATTTTCTCATGGCTGCTTCTTAACATGTTCAAATTTTTTCCCAAGCTCCAGAAACCAGCTTAAATCCATCTGGACAGGTCGGACCTAACTTCAGGCCTTTTCTGTCTCACCAGCATCCTGTCAGACACAAAAGTGGCCAGAGTGACAAGCCAAAAGGTATGGACAGCTCCAGGGCAGCGGAACAGCCCACCATCCCAGAACGCCTGTCTACCTCAGAAGGCCCCCTTCCCAACCCAGTAAGAGCCAACTGATGCCCACCAAGTTTTTCTGGGAGAAACAATGCCCCTATTCCTATTCACTCACTTTTTATAATAAGCAAAAAGTCTGGAATGTTGGGATTCTGCCCTCACTCCTACACATGTGCAGTTCAGGGTCTTGTGTCTTACGTCATCAGCAGGTATTGGCGACTACGTACACATGGCATGGTCATGAAACCTGCACCTTAAAAGCTGGATGCAGACCCCATGCTCTCTCTCTGCTCTCTCTCTGCTCTGCTCCCTCCTTCACCCTACCATCTTTCTCTCTCCCCAGGCCTGGCTCTCCTCTTTCTCCTCCCCCTTTTCCCTCCTAATAAAGCTCTAAAAACTAACAGTGGGTTCTGTTGTGACCATGACCTTTCCATGCGGTAACCAGTGCCACCACCAGTGCTGTTTGTCATCCTTTCAACAGTGTCCTTAATTTTTTTAAATAGTATAATTTACATAAAATAGGAGGGGCCAGAAGGTTAAAAAATGGTTCTCAGAGCCCTATAAAGCTGGTATCTGTCCTTTCTTGGCAAAGGTTTGGCAATGGTCTAACTAGGCAAATATTCAGCTAGGCTCAAGCTCCAAGATGGGTAACTAATGTTAAGATTAAAGAAACAAAATAGAAGTACCTCAAATTCACAGTAAGAATTCTGCCCAACAAGAAAAAAATGATCCCAACAAGTCTATGATTCTGGGTTACTTTGATTCTTGGTCATTTTAGAAAAAGAAAGCTTTACCAGAACTACTTTTTTTTTTATTTTAAATTGGTAGGTTAGATAATATTGGTAAAGTTATAAAATTTCTAACTCAATATGTTAGGATTATCACTACAAACTTTTGGATCTGACTATAGCCCATAAACACACAGGTGAGATGCTTGCCTATCAAGCACAAGGCCATAGGTTCAAACCCCAGCACTGAAGTTCCTTGGTCTCTCTTAAAATCTCTTTCCCCCAGACTTCTTAATCTGGCTAGTCTCGTTATCCCTTATTACTTGTTCTTGACTCTGGGCATGCCTTTCTGGTTTCTTGTTTTCATCTATTTTATTGCCCGCACTTTCCAAGACTGTCTTTGATGGAGTTTTCCGTTTGTGCCAAAGCCTGCCCTTGCCTCCATGTTATCTATCAAATCTAGCTATTCACCAAAATGAAGTAATCCAAAACTCAAAAGGAAAAACCTCTTCATTGTTAAAAATCAGTCTACTTACCTTTCAGCTACTTCCTCTTCTCTCTTCTTTTCTTTTTTCCTTTCTTCCTCCAGCTCTTGTAATTTTAGCCTTTCCTGATTCCTCCTCTGTATAGCTCCTTCACTGAAATGCTGGGTTGTATCAAACATAACCTGCCCCCAAAACAGATGAAAGATTTCTTAGAAAGACTTGTCAGTAGACTGGATGGGTCCCAGATGAGAGAGAGGAAGCTAAGACGGCACACAGCAAGTCAAAACCAAGGAATTCAAAATGCCCTTTGAATCCCAGCCACACTGCACTACTGCTTATGGGCCAGGAGCTGAACAGAACTTGGAGGCACTAGGATGTTCTTTGGCAAACCTTTGAAATGGTAGATCAAATTACCATCTTAATTTTATACAATTAAACTTAACTGTATAGCAGTATTTCTCGTTATTTTTTAATTTATTTTTTAACAATGTCATACATATTTGTACTGTACTGTGAACATAGTCACCTCTTTGCTCTCTTATTACCCTCCCACTCCAACAAACACCACTTCCTCCCCAACTAGTGCCCTGCCTACTTTCATGTCTTAAATTTTTTTGTGCAGGAACTTACTTTACATATGACCATGGGTAGCATCACAGGGCTGTCTAGGGACAGGTCAGAAATATATTACCTCTAGTAAGCCATAAAAATCAACTAGATTGATGTGTTGTTGTTTTTTAAGTTAGCAGAGATAAAAATAATGAACATGGCAAGGAATGGGGTAGGCAGAAAGAGACAAGAAAACTAACCTAATGAAAAATCAGATTATCAAACTACATTTCATATCTTGAAATGTAATAAGCGAGATAAATAGACATGCTTATAGACTAGAACAGAGGCAGATGTTCTGTTAACTCGTCAGTATATAGGACATCTCTAGTTTGATGCCCACCATAAATAATAAAAAAATAAATAAAGAGGAGAACTAGTCATTGAAATGTACACAAGGGGACTAGAGATGTAGCCCAGTGGTAGAGTACTTGCTTGGCATTAGCAAAATCCTGGGTTGTATTCCCAGTGCTGCAAAAAATAAATAAGTAGATATGCATGAAACAATACATTTCCAACCATGGTTACTTTTAACACAAGTAGCTACACACACACACACACACACACACACACACACACACACACACACACGAAACTGAAAGTGCAAATTCATGCCAAAGACTGGTTTAAAGAAGAATTTGGCTGCGTCTTTTCCATTGCTGAGTTGGGGCTTCAGGGTGATTGATAATCGATGTGCCTCCTAGAGATAGCTACTCGGGTCAGCATGAGCTGATGCCTGTGCTGCTGGTGCAATCCTGCTAGTGTACCACCAACCCGGAAATGCAGAGTTCTTGCTTGAGTACCCAACCTGGTCCAGGGGACTGAGCTTATTGGTTCCATGGGATGTATGCATCAGGCCACAGCCCGTGTTCCCAGCAATGGTTCACAATAAACCTGCTGGAAACCTGCTGAACGCCTAAAGGCTGCTGTACTTCTGCCTGGGCCAAGTGATGCAAGGCTTCTGCTGTAGCTCCAAGCAGCTGGGTGTTGCCACAGCTAATTTTTCCAGAACAGATTTCCAGTTTATGATCATTTCTCTGATGTTGGAAGTGGGAATGCTCATAAGATGGTGATGAATACGAGGCTGGAACCCATAGCGCAAGACTGTGACAAAATCCATAGAAGCACATATCATGCATACCTTCAAAGAGGACTTTTATGAGGAAGTCCTCAACGTGGTCATTGTTGCCTACCTCGGCCCAGAAAAGAACTTTGGTTCTTTAGCAACACTTATTTCGGTAACTCATGAGATTGAAGAAACAAATAAATGACTAGATTTACCAGAATATTTACTACTCAAAGACGAACACTTCTTCCAGGTTTCTAAAAACAAAATTATGAATGGCCATGGATGAAAAATGACCTTACTTCTTCATCCACTGTTTCCTAGTATTTCGCTGTTCATAAACTATGTAGTCTCATCTTGATTGTATTTTAAAAGGCAAACATTTTTCTATAGCTGTGAATTAAACAATACGATGTAGTTACTCTACTGTGCTTCAGTTGCTAAGTTCAATGCATCCTACTATACTACTAAAATATTCATTTAAAATTAAGATGTGTTTAATGTGATAAGTTAACTAAAATGAATCACTAGAAATATAGTAAGTGCATTATAATGAAAATAAGATGATATATACAAAAAGTATGTCAATGATTTGAGACAAGAACCAAAATTATTATCGTGAAATATGAGTGTAAATGTACTTGTATAGCATACACTGCTAACCAGAGGAAGCCTGAAAAGTAAATGTATTAACAGCAGTTTAATAATTCATTCTAAGCCCAAGAAGGAAAACACAAGACTGTAATTTTTGCTATCTTGTGCATTAATATATAATTACAGGTAAGAGGACTTATCATAGGCAAGACGACTTTTGTGAATTTTGCTTTCCTGATTTCCCCTGCGAGGGCAGTTCACTGTATTGTCTCTGTGTCTGTGTGGTGTGTCCTCAATTCCAAGTGGCCTAGATTCCCTCTGCCTATCAGGGGTTTTTGTTTGTTTGTTAAAGACAGGTGTTTTTCTGCTCTGCAGATCTTGTTTTTGTGTTTTATAATACACCTTTTTCCTTTTCAAAACAGTAGATATTCTTTTCCTTCAATACTGTTTTTCTCTTTGGTTCATTCTAGCTTGAAAAGACTGTGTCAGTTTTTCCCATTAGGAATAACCTGCAACTGCACATTTAAGAAAATGCGTCTATACCCTTCTATTCCATCACAATAGGAATCGTGATCAAGTGTGTGCCTGCACGGCACTCTCGCGGTTCTGCAGGACTTAAATGAGCACACGGGCCAGGCGTGGTGACACGTGCCTGAAAGCCCAGCATTTAGGAGGCTCAAGCAGGAAGACTGCAAGCTTGAGTTTCAGGCCTGCTGGTCTCAAAACAAAAGAAATAAATTAAAATTAAATAAATGCATAAGTGAAAACAGCCATCCATTTATATGTACCTGCTTATTAACACAAGTTAGTTAGTTCTCCCCTAAAAATATTAATAACCAATTAAATTCTGAAACAACTAGAAGGTTGTTGTTTTTTTAATACGATTATATGTTCCAGCAGCCCTAAGCTGTCCCGGCTGTATATACCCAATATAATTTAATGCTCAACTAGAGAGTGTTGTATCACTTGAGATTAAAAAGGTTTGGTTAAATATCTTGTGTTTTTCCTCCTACTAACTATAACTTTTAGCCAATTGGGTTCTTTGGTTTATATAGGCAGAAATCTTGGGATGTTTAGGAGCTGCATCAGATAGTTCCCTATATTCTTGTTCATTTCAGCAACAGATTTTCTGGTGGAGAGGCAGAATGGGAGGGTAGAGTTGAAGTATATAGAAGGTCATTTTAAAGATATCACATTATAAATCATTTCTGAGATGCATAAGTAAATTATAATTACTGATGGAAATAAGCACTTAAAATCTGTAGAAGGGGCAGTGATGGCACACGCCTTTAATTCCAGCACTTGGGAGGCAGAGGCAGGTGGATCTCTGTGAGTTCGAGGCCAGCCTGGTCTACAGAGTGAGTTCCAGGAAAGGAGCAAAGCTACACAGAGAAACCCTGTCTCGAAAAACCAAAAAAAAATCTGTAGAAGAACATTAAAACTTAGAGAACAGGAATGAAGTCATGGAGAAATTTGGATGGATTTATATATATGAATACAATATAAACTTTGACTATATATATATATATATATATGTACATGTTTGGTTTTGTACCTATGTATTTTAAATATAAAAGAAGTGAAAAGGCAATAAAATGCATTATCATAAGTAAAAAAGTACAACAATCCACCCAGATTTCTCCATGGAACCTAAGGCTGTGTGGATGCAAGCACTCCACCAGCCCACTTCCACCCACAGCACCAGCTACTGCTTTCTTGGAGACTTGAAGTCCCGCAGAGTCCTAGTTGCTTTTGAATTCCTGATCCCCCTGCTTCCATATCATAAGTGCTGAGATAAAAGACATATACTGCCATGTCTAGCTTTTAAAAAGTGTTTAATGTTATAAATCCCATATCTAAAAGAAGGCTCACTTATTAGTGGCTTTGTGTGACAAATTTAGAACTCAAACCCAGAATGGCTAAAGCAGCTCTATGTTTGTTCTTCACTATGTTCTCATTTAGCATGTGATACTTTGGTTATTTTATTTTATGTGTATGAGTATTTGGCTTGCATGTATGTCTGTGTACCACCTGTATGCCTGGGAATCACAGAGGCCATAAGAGAGCTTCAGATCCCCTGGAACTGTATTACAGATGCTTGTGAACTACCATGTGGGTGCTCGGGACCAAACCTGGGTCCTGGGTCCTCTGCAAGAGCATCCATCCAATGCTCTTAACTGCTGAGAAGACATCTCTCCAGCTCCAGTGTTTTGATATTTTATTGGCCCCTTATATTTTGTTAAATAGCCATTGTTTTTTAAAATAGTATATTGTTTAGGTGTTAGCTAACTGTGTACATTTTCAGATTTTATATTGTGCTTATATATTATAAAAAATTACACCAGTTCCATTTTGATAAGTCTAAATGTTTCCAGGCCTTGAAATAAATCTTGATGAACGCAAATAAACTAGGAAGATGACCAGAGCAATCCCAGACATCACTGAAGTGACATGTCTAGATAGACAGGCTGCTTTTGAAAGCAAAGCACACAGGCCTTTAGGATTTTGGTCCAAGGGAATGAGGAGGGAGAGAACTGCTCGCCTTGTGGTTTCAGACTTCATAACTCTCTCTCACAGCAACTTGTCAAGTATAATAAGCATATGAAATAGTCCTGTGGGAGGCATGAATAATGCCCTCCCAAAGCTTGGGCAGAGACCCACGTGATATGAACCATCACTTGAAAATCCCAGCAAGTGGGCTACCTGATTTCAGAAGATTGGGTGTTCACATTAAGATGGTTTTTCTTCCTAAACATGCATGTATAAATGACAGCATGCATCTCTGCAGCACCAACTAATCCGACCCTAGTGGAATGTAAAGACATTTAATTTCGATGCTTCTTTCCAACTCAGGCTCAGGCTCACTGGAACAATGGAAACCGAAGTCTGGACCCTGCTTACCTTAATGTTACACGCCAGAGCTTTGCCATCGTCTCCTTTAAGCATCAGCTTCATTCCTCGAAGGGATTCCATGGCTCTGATAAAGTCAGTTGACTCCTGGTATTGGATAAAGGCTTCAAATGTTTGCAAGCCGAAGTTAAAACCCCCAAAGCTCCCACCTGTCATCACTTCTCTGTAGGGGTCAAGCATGGGGATATCCACATTCTTGATCTTCCCAAAACTCTCAAAGACTACTCGAAGGATCTCTTCACAGGGCTTCTCTCCACTGGAACCTTTCGGTGCAAACCACTTACAGGGCAAGCCTTCAAAATAGATGGAATCTGGGCTCTTATCATGGTCTTGATCTTCAGCTCCCGCAACCACCGAGGCCTCTTTCTCTTTGGGGAAGTGTTCCCACTCTCCCTGGGCATCTGTAGCCACTACTTTTAAGTCAGTTTTCAAGCCATTTAGCTTGATGATCTTCCCATGTAGCTTCGCTTTCAGGATCTGAACCAAACTTCGGGTTTCAGCCTCACCCTCAAATCGGATGAAGTCTTTTGTACTCTTGGAGAGTCTCACTGTGGTAAACTGGTCAGGGCAAATCAGACTTTTCAGTTGGTCAAGAACTTCCCAGTTAGAGAAGGGCCTCACGGGTTCTATACATTCTGGGAGCAATACGTTGATCATTAATTTTGCTATGGGCTTGAGGTAGAGGTGCTGAGCAGCACAGAGCTCTGTTGCCTCAGAGTTATCATAAACCACTGTGACTGTCATGGTGTCCTCACACCACCTTAGAGGACAAAAGAGAAAAATTTAATACAGATGGAGCAAAACACAGATTTGAACTGTGAAATGGTGTTAGCATTGCTAGACTTAGATCCAACTGATAGAGGGGAAAATATACTATGAGTAGAATTAAAATAGTATCTTATAGCTCTTGAGTCTAATAAGCCATTATAGTAGGGTTGTAGGATGTAAGATTAACCAAAAGAGCCAATGGCATGCCTATATGCCAGTAGCAAACAAGCTGAATTAGAGATTTAAAACATGAGGCCAACCCAAGTATGGTGGCTCACGCTGCAATCCCAGCACTCAAGAAATAGAGGTACAGGGACTGCTACTACTCTGAGTCCATCTTGACCAAATGAGACCCTGTCTTAACTACTCCCTTCCCCCAACAATGACAATAATAAAAAAGCACGATGCATTTACATTAGCACCAAATCCATGAAATTCTTAGGTAGAAATCTAACAAAATATACATAAGATGTTATAAAAGAAACTACAAAACTCTGATGAAAAATATTCTAGAACTAAGTATTGCAGTAGATTCATAAGAAGGCTCAATATGTTCTTTCTGACTAGATCTGTATATTAAACATAATCCCAATAAAAAGCTCAACAAGTTGTATTCTGGATCAAATATAAAATCTAAGTCCAGTGCATGGTGGCGCACGCCTTTAATCCAAGCACTCTAGAGGCAGAGGCAGGCAGAACTCTGAGTTCAAGGCCATCCTGATTCACACAGAGAGTTCTAGGCCAGCTAGAGCTACATAATGGGACCATACCTCAAAAATAAATTTCTAAAGTTTATAATGAAATACAAAATACATATTTTGTATTTCCATATAAACCCAAAATAACCAACTCAGTATTGAAGGAGAGTGGGGAAATGTCCGAGTGCCACTCTCTGACTTCAAAAATGATCTAACACCACAGTCATTAAGAGAAGATGACACTCCTCAAAGAAAAGACAAACAGAATAGATTCACATATCATCTATGGATGTAGGAAGAACTTAGCCGAGATAATCTTTTCAATGAATAGTGCTGGAATAATAGACATTCAAATGCTCTAATCTAAGTATGGGCCCAACTAGGCTGGAGAGATGGTTCAGATGTTAAGAGCACACATTGCTCTTGCAAAGGACCCAAGTTTGGTTTCCAGCACCCGGTTCAGTTGGCTAAAAATAGCTTGTAACTCCAACTCCAGGAGATATGACACTCTCTCTGGCCTCCATAGGCAACTGGACTCCTGTATACATATTTCCCACACATATATACACATAACTAATAACAAAAAGTTTAAATGGGCCAGCCAAGCGGGTTTGGGGATGTAGCTAAGAGAGCATTTTCCTACCATGTGTATGCCTTAAATTTGATCTCAACAACAACAGAAAAACGGACAAGATATCTTAACACATCTCCCCCAAAATTATACTGAAGACAAAAAGAATTTTAAATAATGACTCTCATAGATTAATTTCAAAGTCTTGGTTACATTCTTCTAAATAGCATTAATAGAGATTAATTTTCTGGACTGGAGGGATAGCTCAGCCATTAAAGGCTAGGCTCACAACCAAAAATATAAAAGATTAATTTTTTGTGGTGCTGGGGAATAAACCCAAGTCCTTGTACAAGCTAGACTAGTACTCTACCACTGAACTACATCCCAGACCTTGAATTAGATATTCAGAAATCATTAAAATGACCTAGAAATTGGGAGTGCTTTGGAAAAAAAAATGAATGACTATAAAGAACCAGCTAACTTTTTTCCAAAAGACCTATTATCAATGAATATTTAAAATTTTATTACTTTATGTGTATGGGTGTTTCACCTGCATATATAGTACCATGTGTGTACAGTACCCATGAATCCCAGAAGAGAGAGTCAGATCCCCTGGAACTGTAGTTACAAACAGTTGTGAGCCATCATGTGGGTCCTGAGAATCAAATCTGGGTCCTCTTAACTGGAGCCATTTCTCCAGCTCTGTCAATCACTTTTTATATGGCCACTGAGAATTTCAGCTAAAGCAACTAAGCAAGAGAAAAAGATAAATATCCAGTAGGAAAGGAGGAAGTCAAACCACCCATTTGCAGATAACATTATAATATATACAGAAAAGCCTAAAGATTCTACTAAACTCTACCCAAAAATATGTTGGAATTGATAGATAGGTTACAGAATACAAAATCAATATACAAAAGTTAGTACTGGGCTAGAGAGATGGCTTAGCAATTCAAAGCACTGGCTGCTCTTGTAGAGGACCAGGAGTTTGGGTCTCAGCACCTACATGGCAGCTCACAACCATCTGCAACTCCAGTTACAGAGTTCTCGTCTTCTTTTCTGGGCTCCACTAACATGCATGCAAAACACTTGCACACATAAAATAAAAATAAATAAATCTTCTTTTTTGTTTTTGAGGTAAGGGCTCACTATGTATGTCAGGTTGGCATGGAATTCATTATGTAGACCAGACTGGCCTTGAACTCCTTGAACTCACAGAGATCCTGTCGCTGCCTCCTGAGTGCTGGGATTGAAGAGTATACCAACACATCTGGCTTACATTTCTATACAACAATGAACTAAATGAAAAAGAAATCAAGAAGATGATCCCATTTGAAACACCTATAAAGATACCTAGATATTAATTTAACCACAGAGGTTAAATAACTCTATAATAAAATCTATAAAACACTGGTAAAAGAAATTGAAACACATACACACACACACACATACAGAGAGAGAGAGAGAGAGAAAGAGAGAGAGAGGGGGGGAGGGAGGGAGGGAGGGAGGGAGGGAGGGAGGGAGGGAGGGAGGGAGGGAGGGAGCAGAGACAGAGACAAAGATAGACAACAACAGCCTGGAATGATGAACAACAGCCTGGGATGATGCCTGGACTAGAAGAATCCATACTGTGACATGGCTATACTATTCAATACAATCTATTGATTCAATGCAACATCTATCAAAATACCAGTGGCATCCTTCACAGAAACAAGAGAAAACACTCTTAAAACTTGTATGGGACTGCAAAAAAAGCCTGAACTGCCAAAGCAATTCTGAGCAAAAGCTAACACAACAAAGCTGGAGGCATAATAATGTCTGACTTGAAAACATGCCACATGAAACTACTGTAGCCAAAACAGCATGGTACTAACATAAAAGCAGACATATTGACCAATGCAACAGAATAAAGAACCCAGAAATAACTAAAGAACTATTAAAAAGCACCAAGAATATTGGAGAAGTGTCTTCAAAAAATGGTATATATATATAGATAGATAGATAGATAGATAGATAGATAGATAGATAGATAGATAGATATATTAACATTATATTGTCTATTATATATGATTGAAACTAGACCACATACAAAAATCAACTTTAAATAGAGCAAGAGACTTCCATGTAAGGCATGAAACTACTGGGAGAAATCATAGGGGAAAACACTTTAGGATACTGGTTTAGGTAAAACAGCATGGAGGCTCCTGAAAACACTAGAAATAGAACCAGAACTAGACTATGACCCAGAAGTCTCCTAACTGGGCATATGTCCAAAGGAAATGAAGTCAGTATGTCAAAAAGACATCAACACCCCCATGGTTACTGCAGCATTATTCACAATAATCAAGGTATGGAATTAACTGGGATGCTCATAGATGAGTAGATGGATAAAGAAAATGTAGTATAAAAGCACAACGGAATATTATTGAACCCTAAAAAGAATAAGATCCTGTCATTTCCACAACATGGATGGAGCTAAGAAATATTTTGTTATAATAAGCCAGGAACGTAGTGACAAGTATTGGAGGGCCTTCCACAAGGCCTCTCTCTCTCTCTCTCTCTGTGTGTGTGTGTTTGTGTGTGATTGTGTTTCAATTTCTTTTACCAGTGTTTTATAGATTTTATTATAGAGTTATTTAACCTCTTTTTTTCCTAGAAAAAGAGAGTGGAATGGTAGTCAGCACAGGCTGAGAAGAACAGAGGAAGAGGGACTGGGGACTCTGGTTGGTGTGCATACAGAACAGCTGGCTAGGCAAGATAATTGCTACTATTCTACAGAACAGTCAGGTAAGCAAAGATAAGGAAAAAATAATTGTATATTTCAAAATAGCCAGTAGGTCAGGTTTTAAATATTCTCCACCCAAAGAAACGATGCACGTCTGAGTAGATGGACATATCAGATACTCTGACTTGATCATTACATTGCACACATACATTGCAATGTCAATTTGTGTTCCATGAATATATATATGTACCAATTAAAATTTTTAACTTTTTAAATGCCCCCCTTTCAAATTGTCACAATTCAGATTCTCAAATTCCAATTTTCCTATGACAGCAATAACAAAAACAGTTGTTCTTATACCTTCTCCAGTTAGTCATAGTCTTTAGATCTTAAAATGAAATGCATGTAGATATTTCATCTTAAATTACTTTCCATGAATAGAGGACTAATTTCCAATTACTGTCAAGGACCTGGTGCATACCAAGTAGTCATGTATTTGCATATATCATAGTTTCAGTGCTATAGTGATGCCCTGGGCAATTAGTGTAACACCTGGCACATAGCGACAAACAATCAATTCCATTGTGGCACCTGTTCCTTAAGGATGCCTCAGACATGATGGGGGTGGAGAAAAAGAGAGGAAGAAGGAGACAGAGATGCACAAAGAGAAACAGAGGCAGAGAAACTGAAAGAGACACAGAGGCGCGCGCGCGCGCGCGCGCGCGCGCGCACACACACACACACACATATATATATATATATATATATATATATATATATAGAGAGAGAGAGAGAGAGAGAGAGAGAGAGAGAGGTCATAAAGTTGGGTGGGTAGAGACAAGGGGAGGAGCTGGGGGGAGCTGGGGAAGGGAAACATAATCAAAATATTTTGCAGGAAAAGATTTTTAATTAAAAAATAGGGAAAAATAAACAAGGAAGGGAAAGAAAACAAGGGAAGATGGAGAAAAGAAGGAAGGAAGGAAGGAAGGAAGGAAGGAAGGAAGGAAGGAAGGAAGGAAGGAAGGAAGGAAGGAAGGAAGGAAGGGAGGGAAGGAGTCATACTTGCTGATAAGATGGAGTACCCATGACAGTTTTTAGAGAAAAAATGGTGCAGAATAATTCACAGTATATTTTCATGAAAGCAATATCATAAACTCATAAAAATAATGTAAAAAGGTATGTATGTCTACAAACATACACATACATGAAGTCTGAAAATATATACTGTCTAGGAAAGGGTCACAACAAATTAATACAGTAACAGTCCCCTTCCACCCCCAATATGTGCCATCACTGGCATCTGACTCCATCACTGAAGTACATAATGAATGAAGCCTGTGAGACTAGGGTGGGATTCTGAGAAACAAAGGATCACTCCGAAACTGTGGTGCTGGCTATATCATAGGGTACAGAGGTTATTTTTGAAAACTGCTTTATTGATTTGGGTTGGGAATGTGGCACAGTAGTAAAAAGCTTGTCTAGCACGCAGGCAGCCCTGGGTTCCATCCCCAGTACCATGAAAACATAAAAACTGTTTTAATGAGACATGATTGATCTGTAATAACCCATTTCTATATCATAAACTGAACAAATGCCAACAGCGCACATTTTTAACAAGTCTTGACAACATGTACACACACCCGCAGAAAAGCTATCACCATGATCAAGAGATTGGAAACAACCATTATTTTCACAAATTTTCTTGTGCCTTTTTGTAATCCCTCCTTCTGTCTTCAGCAATCACTCATCTACCTGCAAAGCGTTTAATTCACAACCCATTTATATTGTAACACGATAAAAATAGATATTTCTTCAAAAATATTTATATATTAATGAACTAGCAGGTACTTTCCTCTAAATCAGAATACTTTCTCGGTTCCAAGGTCAATATGCCAATCCTTATTTAATTAAATCTGTTAGAGAATCCTACTTTATTCTTGAAAATTGGTCTAAAAACATTTTTAGTTTTCTCCCCACACAATCTCTGGCTTTTTTTTTAATGATCTCTAGTTCTGTGTGTGTGTGTGTGTGTGTGTGTGTGTGTGTGTGTGTGTGTGTGTGTGTTTCTTTGTGCAGCCCTGGCTATCCTGGAACTCACTCTGTAGACCAGGCTGGCCTCGAACTCAGAGATCTGCCTGTGTTTGCCTCCCGAGTGCTGAGATCAAAGGGCACCACGCCCAGCTTAATGATCTCTATTTTTAACCCTGTTTAAATCAAATAAACATATCTAAGCATTATATCCCAGCCTTTAATCACAGCACTCGGGAGGCAGAGGCAGGCGGATCTCTGTGAATTTGAGGCCAGCCTGGGCTACAGAGTGAGTTCCAGGTCAAGCTCCAAAGCTACACAGAGAAACCCTGTCTCAAAAAAACAAAAAAAAAATACAGATACCAAGGAAAGTGGAATGTCTTTAATCAAGTTATTAGGCTATTTATAATACTTAAAACTTTATAATACTTAAAACCGAATCTAAAAGCCAAATTTGCATTCCAATTTTGTGCTTAAAGAAGCTGGTGATTCTGAATATTATAGGATTAACCTACTACTTTCCAATTGCATTTAAGTCAGCTCAGTAAGATGAAATCCATGCTTGGTACTGTTAATCTAGGCCAGGAACCTGTAGTTGGGGACAACTTACTACTGTTTGCTAAGCCAACACAACAACAACCTGTCTCCTAAGTTCTTATCTTTATACCCATAGATTAGTGCACTTGTCAACCTTCATCAGAGAAACTTCTTTATGCAGTAGATGGGTATTAATGCAGAGACCTACAAGTAGTTAACATGCTAGGAAGAAAATGGTGTGTTCAGCTCTAAATGGTATATCTGCATTATACCCTTCTCCCAAGGCTCAAAATCATCGTGGAAAAGGAGTGGGAAGACTGTAAGAGCTAGATGCCGTGGATATCTGCAGGAAAACAATATTTTCTGAACATGACAGCTTTACCACGTACATGAAGTCACAATCACTGTGACAGTACACACAAAATCTGCATACGATCAAGCCAGACAAAATCCCAGCATGGAGTGCAGAGGGAGTCAGAGCCATCATTAGCTCCCTTAGCTGAGGAGCTAGTAGCAATTGATAGCTGCTGGGAGATGGTGAGTTGTTTACTCAAGGGATGGCCCCTGAGAGGCTGCTCATGCTCCAGTAGAAGCTTCTACATCCATGCACATACTGGCAGAACTAAGCAGACTCAATTGGCTTATAAAAACACAAAGTTGGGAAGGAATAATGGTGGGAGAGTTTGAGGAAGAAATCAGAGGGGAAAGGTACGATGTAGATTTGATGATTTGCTTTTTTTTTTAAAACATAAAGATTAAATTTAAAAATAAATTTGCTAAACAGAAAAGAAGCCTTGCTTCAATTGATAGTAATAGTAGAATTAATTCACACTGTTCTCATCATTTTCATCAATCACTATCATACTCATAGACCAGTTACTCAAAAAAAATTTAAGAGTCTAGTATAAACCATATCCTCATACAAAGAATGTTGTAATTAAAATCTCCATGAATTATCAAAAGTTGAAATCTAAATTTTTTAACTATTCTCATTGTTCTAATTTGCTTTTCTGTTGTTATGATGAAATATCGGTGGAAAGGGTTTATTTGGCTTACACTTGCAGGTCACAGTCCATCATTGAGTTAAGTCAGGGCAGAAACTCTAGCAAGAACTCAAGCAGAAACCATGAAAAAATGCTGATTACTGGTTTGCTCATTTGCTTCACTCAGCTAGCTGTTCTTTGCATGGCCCAGGACTACCTGCCTAGGTATGGAATGGTACCATGCACAGAGGGCTGGGCCCTCCTACATTAATTAGTAATCTAGACAATGCTCCACATACTTGCCCACAGGCCAGTCTGATCAAGCCAATTCTTTAACGGATGTTCCATCTTCCTGGGTGACTCTAGGTTGTGTTAATTTGACAATCAAAATCATCTAGGACACTCTATCCCTTACCAACTTGACACATGAGCACATCACTGTTAAATCATAATATTTCCTTTCTTGTTTGTCTCCAAGAGCTCATGTTAATATCATAATATAAAATACAGTACAACTTTAAAAGTTCTATAGTCTTTAAAAATTCCAGTGCTTTAAAAGTTCAAGGTCTCTTTTCTGTGGGCTCTTATAAAATTAAAAACAAGTTAAAAAAACTTATTACAAAAGGGAAGAACCAGAGCATAGGAGCAATTATGCTTAAACAAGATCAAAATCCACAATGCAGCTCAATGTTTGACATCTGGAACTCACTCATGATCTTCTGGGCTTCAAAGGGCTTGGGTAACCCCACTTAAGCTCTGCTATCTATAAAACACACACCTTGTCTCGTAGACTTAGCCAGGCTCCACTTCCCACTTCCCACTGCCCTTGGTGAACAGCCTAGAATTCTGGAATCTCTAATATTCCGGGGTCTCCCCTGCATCTGAGGTTTACCCTTCACCAGTGGCCTCTCAGAGCCTTTCTGGAGTAACGCCAAACCTGCCCGAAGGCACCAAGCCTCAGCTGCTCTCCATGGCCCATTCATGTCTTCAAACCAGTACCATACAGGTGATTCTTACACACTGACAAGTTCAGCTGTCAGCTTGAGATGCCAACTTGGCTCCCCTGAATCACAGCTTTTGTGTTCTGACTGTGAGAAAATACTTGCCAGAAGATTTCACTTCAATTACGCTGATCTCTTACTAATCACAGCTGATTCTTCAGCCCCAGCTGACTAGCATCCATTGTCTCCGTGAAACAGGTTTCACATTAGTGGTGCTGGTCTCTTGTTAATCACAGCTGAGTCTTCAGCCCCAGCTGACCAGCAACCACAGAGTCTTAATCCAAAATATCACACAAATGGCCTCAATAGTCTTTGCTTCCTTCTGAAACTTCACAATCCAAGCCTCCATTGCCTGCATGTCTCTCAATATTCTTATCTTCCAAGCTCCACTAGACCAGCCCATGAAGCCCTGAGCACTCAATGTTTGTTTGTTTGTTTGTTTTCAGTTTAAAGTGCCCAAATCCTCCTCAATCCTCCAACAAAATAGTCCAAAGGCATACAAAGCCATATGGTCAGGTTCATAACAGCTGCAACACCATTCCTGGTGCCAATATGTGTTCTAGATAGCTTTTCTGTTGCTGTGATAAAACTCTGATGAAAAACAATTTGTGGAGGAAAGGGTTTATTCAGCTTACACTTCCAGGTCATCATCATGCAAAGTCAGGGCAGGAACTTAAATCAGCTGTGTGATGTTTTCATTTGTGAGCTAATAAAATGAAGTCATTTTATTTATTAAAATAAAAACCTTATGATTGCTCAACCATGCTTACACAGCATGTATTCTATAAGTATCGCTTTGTTGTTGTTTGTTTGTTTTGGTTTTTTGAAACAGGGTTTCTCTATGTAGTCCTGGCTGTCCCGGCACTTTGTAGACAAGGCTGGCCTCGAACTCCCAGAGAACCACCTGCCTCTGGCTCCCGAGTGCTGGGATTAAAGGCATGCACCACCACACCTGGCTTTACCAGTATCTTGTGTCCAGAGCTTTATTAGAACTTTTCACACACATGCTTCCAGCATTAGAACAATCCTGGGAGAGTCCCAGGAAACACGGCTGCTTTCTCTACTCATCAAGCCATCTGATCTTCCACCATCTTGTCTGCTCTTCCCTGCTTTTCTACCTAGGAGCAAAGCTGCCTAGATAACAGTGAATATGAGCTTAGGGCTGAAGAGACAGACTAGAGATGTTCATGGCCCAAGGCCAACTCAAATTCTGGAGTCAGCATCCAAAGTCACTCTAGTAGTTTCCCTCAGTTCAGGACGGACTAGAGAAATTCATCCAGTACTTCATGGAATTATATATAATTTTTTTTAGTGAAATTGTCTTTGAAAGAGTAAAAGCACTTGTGTTACAGGAAAAATACACATCAACAGCCACTCCTTGGTTTTTCTCACTCTTAGTCATTTGCAGTCAGAATATTAGCAAGGCCATTTGAATGAAGGATGTGCAAAAAGTAGCAGCAGGAAAAAAATGGGACAATCTACACAACCCAAATCCTCTCTGAAAGTGGTTCTTTGTTGCCTTTCTTCTCCAGGCTTTTGAATCTTAAGGTTGTCATTCTGAAAGCACCTAGGACATATTAAATTCTACCAACACATTATGGAAGTCAGCAGGACAGCCAACATCTATTTGGGTCAGGCCAACCTAGCCCCATCTCCAATCTTCTGGCAAATACAGAGTCCCCAGTAAACCATGATCGAATACAAATATTCCACAGCTCTTCAGTCAAGATGCTCACATATCCAGACACATCATTAACCTACACATCATTTCAAAAACTGAGACTGACCATGTGCTCTGATCTTTGAATAATGTCAAAAATCACATCATTAAACTGTGCAGCACTCAATTTTGCAATAGTAGCCAATTTATGACCTTCTGTGGAATTCCCAGATTCTGGTGGTTTGAAAGAACTCATATAAGACACGGGGGATTTCTGGACAGAAAAGAAAGGGATTTTAGAGACCTGTAGCCATTCAGGAATGACAGATTTTCAACAATGAATTCTAAGAGGGAGTTTCTTCTCTTCTACCACTACTGAGACTCAGCTGCAAGGCAGAGTTCAGTGTGGGGAACTATAATCTTTTAACAAAGAAAACTGACCAAGCATGGTGACACAGGCCTTGACATCTCAGGGATCTAGAGGTAGACACAGAAGGATCTCTAGTTCAAGGCCAGCATAGGATATATAACAAGATCCTGTCTCAAAACCAAACCCAAACAAAAGGGGATTGGAGGGGATGGGAAGAAGGGAGGGAATCCAGGAAAGGAGAAAATCAGACTCATTAATTTGTTTCAGGCAAATTAATTTCCTGTTTTCCTTATGCACAAAACCCTGGGCCCCATTCCTAGCATCACATATATCAGCCATGGGGGACGTAAGCCTGTAATCCCAGCACTCAGAAGAGACGGGAGGGTCAGAAGTTCAAGACCATCCTTGAATACATAGGGAATTTGAGGCCAGCCTGGGATACATGACACCACATCTCAAAAGCAACCAATAAATAAGTAGATAAACAAGCAATCAAACAAATAAATGCTGTGTTTACATGACTCTTCATGCTACTGTATATAAGAGTGAGCCCGTGGCAGCAAGGGAGGAAGCTAGTTAAAAACTATATGCACAAAGTAGCTGGCAGACCTGTCTAACAAGTCCTTTGGTCGTTTTCCCTTTCTTTATTGGGAAACACCTTTTCCCAAACACCCCCAGTCAAGAAAGCTGCTTTCTACCTTGGATTAATTTACCACGATGCTGCAGACTTACTGCTTTCTCTTATACACATGGGGGGGGGGGGGGAAAGGCCATCGGGGATTTAAAGGAATGTGGCTGAGTATCTGCCAGGCTCTTGCTTCACTCCTTGAATAATCTGAGTATTATTCGTGGGAAATGCTTATCACGACATTGCCAGTGTTTTGCAGCTTCTAGCTTCAGTCTGAAAATTACCAGCAAAATTGTGCCTACCAGTCGCCACCTAGAGGGGAAAAGCAACCTATACACCAGGGTGTACTCGTGGGTTTCTGAGAGCATGTCTCCCAACCTTTTTAAAACCCCAAGGTGACTTTATTTGAATCCAAGTCCCATGAAATAGGATATATTACCCAATACCTTATGTGGGAAATGTGTCAAAGAAGGAAATGTCACAGAGGCCACGATTCATGGGAACTCTTCATGGTGAGCACTGTGCTGTGGCATCCTACAGCAGGAACACTGTCAGAGAGACACAGGTACAAAGTCAAAAGTGAATGAAGTCATTGACAAATAAGTAACACAACTGTTTATCACGTTCACCGGGGGCAGCTTGTGAGGTTTACACAGTTGTACCCACACATTGCCCCTCTTCAAGCTTTGCACCTGCATGGCTAACAATTCCAGATATTGATATGTAAAAATTATATACAGAGAGGTTCTATATGGGGTTACTATAGCTTTGGTTAATGTTCTAGTTAGCGTTGACTGTCAACTTGTTATAACCTACAGTCCTCTGAGAGGAAAGGCTCAATTGAGGAGTTGCGTAGATCATGTTGACCTACGGGTATGTCTGTGGAGGCTTGTCTTGATTAGTAATTGATGTAGGAGAGCCCAGCCCATTGCAGGCAGTACCATCCCTAGGCAATAGGTCTAGGGTTATGCAAGAAAGCTAGCTAAACATGAGCTTGTGAGTGAGCTAGCAAGTGATATTCCTTTATGGTATCTGCTTCAGATTCCTGCCTTAGAATCCTGCCTTAACTTCTCTCAATAATAGATTGGGACCTGGCAATAAGCCAAATACACCCCTTCCTCTCCCTAAATTGCTTCCTGTCATAGTGTCTCATCAAGCAACAGAATTAAACGAGTGCAGTTAGCTTTCCCTTCTCTTTAGGGATTTGTGTTTTCTTTTCTCCTGATAGAGCCTCCCTAGGTAGCCCTGGTTAGCCTGGAATTCACTATGCAGCCCAGGCTGGCTTTGAGCTCACCATCCTCCTGCCTCACCCTCTTAACTACTGGAATTACAGGCCAGAGCCATCACTCCTGGTTCCTTTTTTTCTCTCCTGAAAGAATATTACCTGTTTTAAAAGAGTGTTACTCTGCACTATTATTATAAGAATGAACACTTAGCAAGAAAAGCTCTGTACAAAGCTTTTAAAAATTGTTTCTTCAAAATCTACTACATCAAGGGTCAGGAATAATCACATACAGCTACATTACCTTTTGTCAAATTGGTCTCCTGGAGCATCAAGCCAAAGAATCAGGCCATCAGCAGAATTACCATGCCTGATCCCTTTCCAGCCCGGCTCACACTGGATCATTATCATTTTAGGTATGATGCCTATGCTAGTATATTTTGGCACCCCGAAGCACCTTTAATTTGCATTTAATTTTATGTGGGCTGAAGCTCTGCCAACCTGAGATTCATGTTCAACTGCCTATTCATTGTCTCCAGTGGAATTTTGCCTTGGCATCGCAGCCAAACAAGTGCACCCGAACTCTTAATTCCCATCCCCAAACCTGCCCTCTACTTCACACTAGCTCCTTCCCACCCAGTAATTTTCATTTCCTGAGTATAGGCACCTCCACCCAGGGGATCAGGCTAGAAACCTAGGAGTTACCCTCCCTTCCTCTCCACTTCAATCCCTTCACTTCTAATACATATTCCAAACCCATTCCCCCGCTGCTGCTACCTCCTAATCTAATCCGTCTAATCTGTCATCACCCTAACCTGAATCGTTTAGAAGCTTCCTAACTAGCCTTTCTACTTCCATCCTTACCCTAAATAAGTGCCAATGTGATTTAAAATCAAAACTTTTGCATATTTTTGAGACAGGTGTGCACACTGTAACCCAGATTGGCCTAAAATTCATAATGTAACCAGGCTGGCCTCAAACTCACAGCAATCCTCCTGCTCACAGCAATACCTCTTGGGTACTGGAATTAGGCATGTGCCACCATGCCTGACTTTAAACACCCTAAGCCAAATCATGTCAGATATCTCCAGTGGCTTGAAAGGAAATCTATACTTCTTACCTTTGAAATATGGCCTCAACCTGCTTCCTTCAATTCGTGTCTGCACCTAAATTTCCTCTCCATCCCAGTTCCACTGGCCTCTTTACTGGACCCAAGTGCATTAGGTATACTGTTCAGGGCTTTTGCATTGTCTCTTCTGTAGAACATGTTTCCCTTAACCAAGATTTCTTCATGCCTGGCTCCTTTGTTTTTCGAATTTGGCTCAATGTCCAGTCTCCTCCTCAGAGATGCTATCAAAAACACACTGTCCTCCTAATATCAGTGCTCCCCAGTCCTAGTGGGTATTCATCCGCTTGAGTTTGTACCCCTTTCCTTCCTTCCCTCAACTCTTAAGTTTCATCAGAGCAAGAATTGCATGTCTGCTTCCCCAGTGTTACCTCGGAGCCTGCAACAGCTGGAAGACAGGGGAAACTCAATAAGCCTAAAGCCAAGTTAACAGAAACCTTGCCTGACAACTCTTTTCCAAAGCTATTGCTTCTGTATTTAGAATGCTGACACCAGCATCTCAGGGCCAATAGTGCAATGGTAATTGGGGCTAGCATGCTCTTTTGGACTAGACCTACTAAGCCTAGTGAACACTGAGAGTAATTCAGGTGTCCCTACCAATCTCCTACTCAGTTAGACACACTGGGGGCTATAGTGATGAGTCTTAATGAGTTCACCCTCAAAGAATTGGGTTTAAAGGGAGAGAAATTAGGACAAATAACTGGAATCTGATGCAGAAAGTACCATAAGAGGACTAGAACACTTTGTGCCACAGATTAGCGATGATACAATTAACATTTGTTCATATGAAATGAATGTCAGATTTGAGAATATGCTCTGTAGGCATTAAATGTGCTACTATTGCGCCCTTAAAGAGCAATGGTATGCATATAAGAACAATTTTAGTTGTCATAACAATTGCCCTGGGGAAGAACATCATCACTATTTGGGAAACAGAGGGCCACTAATGCTAAATGCCCTGGACAGACCTGCATAATGTTGCCTAGTGCCAACACAAAAGTGGTTTATACCTATCTAGAACACAGAGTGCTTTCAGGGCTAGGAAGATGGTTCAGTGGGTAAAGCATACAAGTGGTAACCACACCAGTGTGAGGATGTGAGTTCAGATTCCCATAATCCATGTGTGCCTGGACGAGTATTGTGTCTATAACCCCAATGTTCCCATGGTGAGATGGGAGATAGAGGCAAGAGAGTCCTCAAAAGCTCAAAGACCAGCTAGTCTGACAAATGCAACAGTAAATACCATGAGATTCTGTCTTAAAACAAGGTAGAAGCTCAGGACTGACACCCTAGGTTGTCCTCTGCCTGCCTCACATGTATATGCTCTCCTCTCATACACATGAACAAACATATGTCATACACAGAAACACACAACAGATTTAAACCTTTCAGAGATTTCTAGATTAATAATTTTAACATGCTATTCTTTAAGATTTTTTTGGATTTTTTTTGAGGTTATAATATAATTACATCATTCCCCCTTCCCTTTCCTCCTTCCAAACTAGCATGCTATTTTTAATTGTTTTTCTTCTGTTTTTACCCTGAACTGTTTTTTTAATATTTTGACCCAAATCCTATATACATTCAGAATGCAACAGAAAGAAAACCAGAGTCTAAGAAAAGAATAGAGAATAAAGATTCAACAGAATGTGTCATAATGTAACCAGGCCTGAGGAAAGAAGCTGCCTATGGATGATGCTCATTTCCTGACAGGCCTCTCTTCCACAATGATCTCTAAATGCTTCGATTATGTTCATTTCACATAGGCAGTGCTGTGGGAGGTCAGCTGACAAACTTCTGATTACAGGGGAAGGCAAGAAAATAATCTTGAATTGGAATCTTCCTAGATGGGGCTTGTTTCCCTTGGGCAGGAGTCCAGGGACTACGGGGGCCACCAGGAATGAAATCAGAGACAGGACAGGAGAAACAGCACTCAGCTCCCCCCAGCTACAGGAGTCCATTCTGGAAAGCTCAGTCTTTTGTGGGTGAAATAACCCAGACCTTCTAGAACTTCAAAACGAGCTATAAAGATCTTGGTTTTTACCAAGATCTCCAGCTTTTCAGTGTTGACCTTCCCTCAATTCAATTGCTTTTTCAAGTAGTATAGCCTGCCAGATGTGGTAGCTCACACCCTTAATCCCAATACTTAGAAGGCAGAGGCAGTGTATCTCGGTGAGTTCAAGCCCAGCCTGGTCTACATGCTAAGGCTCTGTATTAAAAATAAAACAGGCCGGGTGGTGGCCTTTAATCCCAGCACTGGGAGGTAGAGGCAGGCACATCTCTGTGAGTTCGAGGCCAGCCTGGTCTCCAAAGCAAGTTCCAGGAAAGGTGCAAAGCTACACAGAGAAACCCTGTCTCAAATAAATAAATAAATAAATAATAAATAAAAGAATAAATAAAACAAAACAAGGGGTTAGGGATTTAGCTCAGTGGTAGAGCGCTTGCCTAGCAAGTGCAAGGCCCTGGGTTCGGTCCTCAGCTCCAATAAATAAATTAATAAATAAATATAGCAAAACAAAAATCAAGTAGTATAGGCTAAAGCCTACTCATTGAGGCTTGGATTGAATACAAGGCTTCTAGCTTCCTCTTCCTGTCCACTAGACCCAAGAATCTGCTCAACTGTATACATCTGGTACTCCCTAAGGGTTTAGGAATATCAAAAGCAATAATTAAGTATACTCACACCTGAACAAGCCTCTCCAAAAATGGGGAGAGACACGGGCTCAGGGACCCAGGTCCGTCACACCAGGTAACTGGCTCTACTGTTGTCATAGTCTTCCTTGCTCAAAGAGTCTCAACATGCCAGGCTGAAGAGATGGCTCAGTAAGTGGGTTAAAGCATTTGCATGCAAGAGTGAGGACCTGAGTTCAGGGCTCCAGAACCCACAGAAAGCCAGGCGTGGCCGCACATGTAGTGAGCTAATCCCTGGAAGTTCCCAGGCTAGTGCCTGGCATGCCCAAGGTTGAACAACAAAAAGACTATCTCAAACAAGTTGGAGGTGAGGACAGATAACTGAGGTTGTCTTCTGGGCTCCACACACATGTTCACACCCCCAGAGAAATAGTTTCTCAGCATTCTCAATTTATTACTGTATCAAATTGCCCTCGAAGCACTAAAAACAAGACCCTCCCCACCTCAGCAGCCGTAACCTACATCATAGCCCGATGCTCTGCTCACTTCCCCTTTTTAGTTGAGCCAGTCTTCCTGGAGGTGATGCCGAGCCCCTCACCAAACAGCCCCTCCCAATACAAATTTTACCCACCCTTCAAAGCCTTCTTCACAAAACCTTTACTGTGACAGAAGACAGTAACAGCCACGATTACCTTTGAGCACAAGTAATTCTAGGTTTAAATCCCACCTCTGCCACTGAGTAGCTAGGGGATTTTTCTTGGGTTTGTTACCTAAATTCTTTGCACTGTAGAAGATCCATGTGGAGTATCCCGTATCCAAAATGTTTGCGATCATAAATGTCTATATATAAAGTGAGACCCAAGTAGAAACACAGAACTCATTCATGTTTCACATGCATGTTTTATGTGTAGCCTCAGGGTTATTTTAGACAATATTTTTTAATGCAGCTTCATTTTACAACAGCCTTATCATACATAGAAGGGCATATGTGGACTTTTCCACTTGTGGCATAATGACAGTATTCAAAAAGTTACAGATTTTGGGGTGTTTTAGATTTCAGGTTTTTGGATTCAAGATATTCAAAGCCCTAGTAGTGACTAGCACCTACCTCACAGGGATTTTCCTTCTTTTTATCTTTTACATGTGTATAAGACAGGGTCTCATGTAGTTCAGGCTAGCCTCCAACTATCTAGCCAAGGATGACCTTAATTCTTCTGTGTCTATCTTCTGAGTACTGGATTAATAGACATGAGCCACCATGCCCACATTTCCTCATATATATGATTTTTGGATGCAAATCAAGTACTTGGCCCCAAGTAAGCATTCAACTAATATGAGCCCTTATTATTATTATGGCTACTCAATTTTCATTGGCCGTCCTTCTTTATGAGCCCCAGTTCTTACACTGCCTCTTCTGAGAAATACCCCTCTGGATTCCATGCAGTCTGTGTTTGCTCCAACTGTGGCCAGGTATTAGCCTGCCTCCATCTGCAACTGAGCTTAAAAGCTTCTTTAAAGACCATGAGTATGCTGGAAACAACAATTAAAAAAACCCTCTGTAGACCTGAATGGACATTGAATTAATATTCTTAAACTCCTACCACCTCCAAAAGAAGTCAACAAAAACCCTTCTCTCAGCTACTGATAGTTAATGGCTTGGGGTGGGGTGGGGTGGGAGGAACAGTCAGTTTTCATTAAGGGTCTAGTTCCAGTGGAAGGTCCCCCATCCATGAATATATAGGCAGCACAAACTAGACTATATGTTTTTTTTTTTAAAGAGGACATGGTGTTGCAGGAGATCTGAGAAGAATTAGGGGAAAGAATGGGGCTAAATACGATTAAAGTACTTTGTATGCATGTATGAAATTCTCAAAGGATTAATAAAATATTATTTATTTTAAAGGATTCTATAATTATAATTAAAGTAAGACTGTTTTTCCATCCTGAAAAACAAAAGTTCCTTTCACTTGCAAAGGCAGGGATGCATGCTGGGAAAATAAATGCATAGCTAGTCTCAGCAGCAAGCTGCCTCTCTCTCTCTCTCTCTCTCTCTCTCTCTCTCTCTCTCTCTCTCTCTCCCTCCCTCCCTCCCTCCCTCTCTCTCTCCCCCTCCCTCCCTCCCTCCCTCCCTCTCTCCCTCCCTCCCTCCATCTCTCTCTCTCTGTATGTCTCTCTCTCTCTCTCTCTCTCTCTCTCTCTCTCTCTCTCTCTCACACACACACACACACACACACACACACACACACACACACACCATCACCACCATTTTGTATTGCTTCATCTTCAAATCCACATTTCCTAAGCTCCAAGCCTCACCATTTTTCTAATGCTAGAGATGACATGAAGCCAGTAAAAGGGTACACTTTACCTGAATGTATGCTAGCAAAAGCAGACAAATGGACCACACTTCAGGTGTGATCTTTGGTTAAGAATCAATGGGAAACCTTGGGTCCACCTACTGCAGAAGATGGTCTCTGCATGCCCTACCCTCTACCTTATGATTCCCGGTCAAGTCAGCCCCATCCATGCTCTCATGTGTAGCAGCTGGTAGTCCCTGGGCACCAGTGCCTGGAGGCTTATTCCACTGTTCTGTGTGCTTTACAAGAACTGAAGTAAAAAATACTTTCATGTAAGTTACCTCATGCTTCAAGTTACTCCATCCTTTTGTGTGGACACAGTCCACACACAGGAATAAAAAAAAAAAAAAACAGAGCACAGAAAATGCGGCTACTAGAATCTCGAATGCTTAAAATTCCTTTTTAAAAAAATGAATTTGAGAGATTCCCAACTACATTTTCTTAAGGTCATCACCATCAATTATACTGCACAACCTTAACATTTTTTCAACAGTATGGGGTTTCAAAGTCAGATCTGAGGCAGAAAGAACACCAGGTAAAATGGGCATGATCTTTGAGACCCTGTGGCAAATAATAAGGCCCTGGTGTTCCCCATGCTGACTTCCAGGGTTCCAATCAGCACCCTTAGAGTTAGTGGCATTCAAAAGTGCTCAGGTAGAAATTGGATTCAAATAAAATCACAATAAGCAGGTGATAAATGTAAAGAAGGCACCAGTCCCCAATGACTAACATGCTCAGGGATAGCAGTATCCACAGCATGAGTCTTCTCTGACCCTCCTGCCCATCTACCCAAGCTCAAGACTTGCACTCCAAAGGCTTTGAGGGTGAGCCTGCTTTCTTGGTCAAATTTGAAGCAATTTAATTACACCCACGCTAAAACCTCAAGCTTAGATTCGAGCTCCCGAAACCAAGAACCTGGTGGTCATTAGAGGGCAGAGGCGACAGACCATGGCTAGCGGTTAACTGGATAAATGCCGCGGGTACAGGTTGAGAACCAGAGCCCTTGACTTATGCATCCAGTAGGGAGGACATCCTTTAGCTTTCCTAAGCAATCTAGTGCACCCTAAGGGAAAGCTTCCAGTGACCTCGGCGGCAGCAGCAGCCACAGCGCCCCCTAGTGCGGCACCAAGAACCGAGCGAGCAGCCTGACAGATCCAAGGGGAAAGCCTAGGAACATCTCTAGAAAACCCGACTCCAGCTAGATAGAACAGGCCTGGCTACCCGGGTCCTCTAGGAAGCCCCTCCCCAGTCCCCATTCAGGGTCCCGCGCGGCCCTGCCTGCCAGGCACCCATGACTCTGGTAGGCCAGGGCGGCCAGCCAACCGGGACGCAGAAGGACGCGGCCGCCTGCAAGATTAGCAGAGCTGGGGCATTTACCGGGCGCCTCGGCAGCCGCTCTACCTCCGCGCTTGGCTCCGCTGGGATAGCGGAACCGCCACTGCTCCTGCCACCGCCTCCCTCCAGCCGCCGCAGTGTCAACCATCAACGCTCCCGGTCGCTCTCTGTGACTGCTGCGGGCGAGGCCAGCTGTTGAATGGCTCAGGTCGCGACACTGAGGCGTCCTCGCCGCATCCAAGACGGCGACGCAGGCGCGCGTGCCCGTGCCAACGCCCCGTGCGCCCCTCGCCCCGCTGCAGGCCCAGTGAGCTCCCTGGTGGATGCTTCCTGGATCCTGACTGGGGGCTGCAGGCTGCGGGCTCACACGCCTGCCAGCTCGCTCCCCTCGGTGGGCTCCTGCGCGGAACCAATTGCCTCCCCTCGTGAGCTCCGCCCCCTTCGCTGCCATCCTTCAACTTGCCCGCAGAACCAATAGCAACCACCGACTAGACCCGCCCCTTGGAGTTCCCCAGGGCCAATCGCCTTCTCCTGAGCAAACATTAATGTAACCCCCGCCCCTCCCGTGCAGCAAGCTGGAGCCAAAGTTAATACCACTGCAAGGTTCTGATCAGCCCAAGGTTTTATTCAGATTACTCACCCCCTCACCCCAGTTATGGGATTTAGAGACTGTAAACACCACCACCACCACCACCACCACCACCACCACCACGTTATTTTTTTTTTCAAAGAAATTAGTATAGGAAAGCTAGCCAAGACTGTGGAGATGCAAGAATGAGGACCCAGACCAGAATCCTGACACAGATGTAAAAGCCGGGATGTGGCAGGGTGAATCTGTAATCCCATTGCTCAGGGAATAGGAATAGGGCAGGAGGTGGAGATAGGCTTCCTGGACCTTGCTGGTCAGCCAGTGTAGCCAGTTGGTGAGTTTCAGGTTCAGTGAGAGACCCTGTCTCACAAAATAAGATACAGAGCAATGAGGAAGACACCCGACACTGACCTCTGGCCTCCACACACTTGCACACATTTTTTTTTTATAAAGAGAGGGGAAAAAAGCCTGGAAAGAGTGTTAACCACCATTATAGCTGAGAACCAGCCACTCACTTGACCAGATCTTATCCATCAAATAGTCAGCAAGGGCCTGAAAGAATGTGCACTGGTTGTGTGTTTATTTTCTTTGAGTTGTCCATTGTCCCAGTATAGGAGCTTGCTAGGGACCAGTCACCAAGAAACTTCCAGGGACCAGTCACCAAGACTCTGTGGCTCTGTGATGGCCACTTGGGTCTCTGGCTTGAGGATAAGAATGCGGACCTTGCCTGTCCTTCTCCGTGGTGATGTAACAATTTGGAGACTATTCTGGCCCACTGTTCCAGACTCTGTTGTTCAAAGACACAAATGAAGGGTCTTCTCTGAATGTAAGCCAATTGCTGTAAATCTTTGGAAAGTAGACACCAAGAGCTGACTTGCCCTCACTCTTTAGCCCCACGCACGGAGAAGACCAAGGAGTCACAGCCCTTGCCTAGAGGACCTTTCCTAGAGTTCTCCAAATTGGCATTCACTTTCTCGAATGACAAGTCACAAAGCTGACACTCATTAGATTTACTGTCAACTCCTTCCCTGGGGGAGGTTCTCGAAGCAGCAGCTGTCACGGGGCTGTTTTCTGCTTGATTACCTGGTGTGGGGGGTTAATGTTAATTTCACTCTCTTCTGTCAAGATCCCTGCTGCTCATTCTGTCCTAAATAAATCTTCGCCTCTGCTTGATGTTCAGACTCCCATCCTCTTTACACAATTACCACAGAGCCCCTAACTGGCCAACTTGCCTCTAAACTTTTATGCTCCTGGCTAGGAAGGCTCCCAACACGCCTTTCCTTGTCCATTTCACAGAAGAAGCCATAACTCTGGCTCTAAAATATAATAGGGTCCCCACACTGCATCCCGACTTAAAGGCCCACCACAGCTGCTAATGTTTTTCCACTCCCCTCTTGCCCCCACTGCTCTTAGAGTAAGGTCTCAACTAAACCAAAATTCCTGCTGTTTCTCCAGTGAACTATATTCTCTCTCATGCCTTTTATACAAAGTCTAGACTAACTTGATCCCTACCCTCTTCTGCCTGACCTACAACTCATGGGTGTATCTTTTTATTCACTATGCAAATCGCTATGCACACTCACCATGTGTCAAATACTTGGGGGTGTAAGATGTGGAAGATTAAAATAACATATAATATTAATAGTTGATTATCCACATGTCTTAGGCATGGAATACATTCTGTGAATTGCTTTTCTTGTAAGATTACAAATGTGTAAGAGTGGATGCCTCCACAAGGAGCTCCTGAGAAGGGTGTAAGTAACAGCCCTGCTTCCTTAGCATCGGCAAACAGACATCAAGGCTGTTAATTGGTTTTGGTTGTTGGGGGCTGGAAATTAAATTTAGGATTTCACACATGCCAGCCAGCCACCCAGCTATACACACACACACACACACACACACACACACACACACACACACGCACACGCACACGCACACGCACACGCACACACACACACCCCAGTTCCTTTGGACTTCAGATATGACCAAATGAATGAGAGGTTGGGGAAAATGAAACGTTTTTTCTTTCTCCCTTGTTGAGTAGCACTGAATGGTATTTAAATTCATTTCACGAAGTTTGCCAATTTGAAGGCTAGAGATTATGGCCTTTTTCTTTCATATTCAGCCTAAATTTTAAAACTCAACTTATTAAAATGTTGTGTGTGCTGCTTTTTTTCTCTTTCTTGTGTATCATATCAAATAAGAAACTGATAGCATGTTGTAGCTGTTAATGGTCCAAAGAACAAGCACATGAACAGGAGTGTATGTTGTCAAAATGAACCAATTGCAATCTTGAAATTACAGAGCTTTGGTATTAAATAGGTTTTTTAAATTAATTTTATCAAAACTCATGTGCTTGAACTGCCACTGTGGGGTAGATTTTCATGTTCCTTACAAAGTTCTTATTCTTTGGCCTCTACAAGCATGCTTTGTTATTACTGTTAAAACAAATAAGTCTACACAGCTGAGTTCACCACATCTGGGGTAATTTGTGATTTCCCCAGATGTTCCCCTGTCCATCCTTTACTTCTCTATAGTTTGAAATGTCCTTTTTCCAAATTCAAATCCCATTTAGAAGAATCACATAGTAATATTAGCTAATTATTAACATTTGCATAAGGAAAGGAACATGGCTTTATGGGAAAATTTTAAAAGTACTTGTACTGAATTGCAATTTTCAAAGTGTTTTACTTCTTTTATCATATTTTATCCACATAATAACTTAGGTAAGTACCTTGCTTTTCATTTTACAGGGGAAAAGCTACCATTTTTTTAGGGTATTTGGACTATTGTTCTGCCATTAACCTTGGGACGTGTGACCATGCCATTCTAGAATTCAGTGTCTCTCCAGGTATCTTTTGTCGATAATCTGTTCCTTCCTGCTTCCTGAGCTAGGAAGACACTGTGGCGTGGGGGTGATTAGAGATTTTAATGGGGACAGGAAGTCATTCTGGTATCAACTGTACTTCTAGATAGGACATGTACTGGTAGAATGCCAATACAGACATCACAGAAAACAGTGAAAAGCAGGAGAGAAAATGGGAATCTCAAACAAGAAGCTCTAAACTCAAAACTCACCTGTCTCATTTCAGATCTGATCCCAAAACTACAGCTTGTTTGCTCTACTGACCTAAGAGTCTTCTAAGCAAACTTTGATTAAAGAGTGCTTTGGCAAACTATTTGATCATCTTCAGACAATGGTAGCCAAAATAAATTATATTTAGCTATCTGTTGAGCATCCCCTGCTTCTTCTGGGTAGCAATGAGGACAGATAAGAAACCAAGGCCTGCGCAGCTGGTGAGACGGCTCGGTGGTAAAGATGCCTGCTGCCTCGAGCCTGAATGACATGAGTTCAGTCACAGGACTCACATGGGGGAAGGACAGAACCGACTTCCACGAGTTGTCATTTGACCCATGTGCGCGCACACGCATGCACACACACACAAATACAAGAAAAAGTTAAAACAACAACAACAAAGACACCGTGGCCTAAAGTCTTCATTTGGAAGGAATATCAGCAGGTCAATGTCACTTTACCTAAGTCTCCAGGCCATAGGCCCCTCCTCCTCCACATTCATTTATTTACTAGAGAAGGCTGTAGGAGCCTTAAGATGCAGCTCATTAAACACAATGTATTTGCTTAATCTTACTGAGAAAATACAGGCTTTATGCTGAATATAAAAGGAATCCATGATACCAGGTGAGAAGTGATTTTCAAACTGGTTGGACCAGAAACTGAAAGCTAATTCCTAAAATAATAACCCTACTTAATAGTCTGTTCTTTTGAGAGTGATTAAAAACATGTTTAATTATAGTGGAATCAGTTCTGGCTTATACACATTTAATCACTTTGCAGTAAATGGCTCTAAAGTCAGAACAAATAACGCTAACCTACTTCACTGAGTTTTTACAAGGATTACTTAATTAATAGTAAGGTTTTCACAAGTCTTCTTTAACAGTGGCCTTAGAACTCTAGAGACTCAACTTTTAGCCAGGTTCTGCCTGCAGAGGCTGTGTGGCCTACAGTGATTCATTTAACTTCTCTGAGCTCAGTTTCTTCAATTGTAAAATGGGGAAGAATTGGGTCTTTACTTTTGAGGCTACCATTCTAATACTCTAGAACTCACCATCATCATACTTTTTCAATAAATGAAAACTGCAAAAATCTTTTCTCGTGCCCCAATCTGGGATTCCTGAAAATTTTTCCAGAATGTCTCATCATCCCTAGACACAGTCAGCTGAACATGCTGACCTCAGCAAAAGTGTCAAATTAAGAATAGAGTGCAATGACAAGTTAGGTGTGGTGGGAACACTCAGGAGCCTGAGATAAGAGGATCAAGGGTTTGAGCTACTAGCAAGGGTGAGTCTCAAAAAGATGCTAACACTAATCTCATCCCCATCCCTCAAAACAATTACAGAGCACAGAAGACAGTGTCATGACGATACAAAAGGAAAGAAGAGCACAGAGTCTAGACTTACATTCATCAACGGGTGAGCAGAAGGCATTGCTTATTGTGCAGGTGCACACTTGCTCCTTCCCAGCCAAAGATTTCCTTAATATGTCTCTTCTCTAAAATGGATCAGAGATCCTCACTGCCAGCTCCCAAAACACTATGGCTATTAATAAGAGGACTGGAAAAGAGATTTTTTTAAATAAAATTACATTATACTGGGTAGAAAGAAATATGTAATTTAAAGGAAGCTAAAAATAATACAATATGCCAAAATGTCAACAGTGCTGATATCTAGACAGTAGACTGCCCCTGTCACTTTAGCATTTTAAATACATACTTTAATGGAAACTAGTGGTGAGCACCTGTGGTTCCAGTTACCTAAGAAGCTGAGGAGGTAGAATCAAGGGAGGAGAGGAATTTGAGGCCAGCCTGAGTAATACTGCAAGATCCTCTCACTAATAAACAAATAAAACAAAAAGTAATGGGCATGTATCTGTTTAATAATCAGAACACACACATATATCATGTTTATATTATATATTTGTATTTTAAATATTGTGTAAATGTGTATTTGTCTTTGAGAAAAGGAAATAGAATGATCCCCAAACATTACTGAGTAATGCCACTGCTTTTGCTTGCACTTCAGAACATGACAGTAAGATCCTATTGCTGAAGACATCACATGCCTGAGTCATACATAGAACATGGAAAAATCAAGGTGGTACAGACCTGGAATCTTCATCCCCTACTGGTTAGCTTTTATAGTGTTAGAGGTGCTACACAAGCTGCCGGAGGAGAAAAGTAATTATCAGTTATATCCAGCTGTGAATCCTTCAAGCTACACTAAAGACTAGCCTGGCAATACATGCCTGCTCATGCACTAGTGGCATGAGCATTGTGGAAGCAACCATCCACTATAAATCCAATTTCTAATTAGATTTAAGTCCTACGCCACAAGATAAAATCCATGTCTGGCACCATTATTGGACCAAGAAATTATGACTAGACAAGTTATAGGCCCTAGGAGAGAACCTACTACTATTATGCTGCTAAACTGACACAATATTAAACTCTGACTCCCAATACCTTATCATTATACCTATAAAATAATGCATCTCTCAACCCTCATCAGAGAAGTTTCTACTTGCTGTAGATAGCGATGAGCACAAAGACCTGTAACTGACCAAGGTGCACAGTATAAAAAGGGACTGCAGAATGTTCAGCCCTAAAGGAAATATATATAGAATCCCTCGCCCACCAAGGCTCAGGAATCATTGTGGAAGAAAGTCAGAAAGAGTGTAAGAGCCAGAGGTGGTGGATGAGTACAAGGAAACAGTGTCTCCTGGACACAGCAAGGGTAGTTGCACATAGGAGCTCACAGAATTTGCAACAGTATGCACAAAACCTGTGCAAACCCAAGCCAGACCAAATTCCAGCATAGAAAGAGAAGTGGGGTACATAAGCCATCCCTAGCTGTGTTGCAATTGTTAGATGCTGATAGAGAGAGGGGGGTTCTCTAAGAGTATAGTCCCTGGTAAATCAGCAATACTCCAATGAAAGATCATACAGCCAAGAAAACTAATTGGTCTGGAAGGATTTTTTAAGGAACTCAAAGTTCTATAGGTAGAAAAGGGGATATATATGAGAAGAGCTGGAGAAGGGGGTGAATATAAAAATACGATCAAAATACGTTGTTGTACAAAACTCTCAAAGAATTAATTTTAAAAAGATGACCTCCAGTGATCTCTGCTTCCTATTATTCACCCACTTGTGAAATCACCTCTTAAATGTAAGCTGAATCTATTGGCTCACTTCCAATCATAAAATACAGTGAAAACATGTGAGCCATTTCTTTCAAAATTAGGTTAATAAGACGATTGACCTTTGTCTACTCTTCCTCCTCCTTCTTCCTATGATTCCTTGGCAAACTGTGCACAGATTCGACACACACACACGTGAGATAATGAATGTGTCTTGTTGTTTTTTCTTTGTTTTTTTTTTTCCGAGACAGGGTTTCTCTGTGTAGCTTTGCACCTTTCCTGGAGCTCACTTGGTAGCCCAGGCTGGCCTCGAACTCACAGAGATCCGCCTGCCTCTGCCTCCCGAGTGCTGGGATTAAAGGCGTGCGCCACCACCGCCCGGCGAATGTGTCTTGTTTAAAGATGCCAAATTTTGAGATATGGATCAGTAATACAGCAACCAATTTTCCATCTCCATTACCACTGCACCCTGCTTGAAGTTTCAGATTCTGCATAACAACTGCTCCCTTCCATGGATTCCCTATTGGAGAAATTATTTTGGCCACTCCACGTAGTTAAAAGGATATTTCTTCAGTGGGTAACTCACAAATTAAGTGATAGGTAGGTCGCAGGGTCTGGGAAAGGTGTAAAACAGTCCAGCGGTCTTCTCTGGAGCGTTCTCCGTCCACCTCCAACATTCAGGGTCCCGGAACAGAAAGAGCGCGCCGAGAGAGCGCTGGCCCATCCAGCTCTCGGGTCTCCAGGCGCCTCCCCTGGCCCCGCCTCGTAGGCGTGACAGTTGCCAGAGTCTCAATGGGGGTTGGAACTTCCAGATCCAAGCTGGAATGGCTACCCACTACACATTCCTTCCCCAGAATGCTCAGGCTTTAGCCCCCTGCTTCAGCACTCGCACACATGGACACCCTCCTCATCCCACTCAGGGTCTGAGAACCCAGGCCTTGGGGCTGTCTTTGTCAGTCTCCTCACTAGACTGCCACTCCACAGGGATACCTTCATCAACCCGCTTGACTCGAACTCCTAGGAGCACCCTCAACAAAAATACCCTTCTCTCTGCTTAGTCTCCAACATTCTAACCTAGCTACCTCTCCCTGCTCCCACCACTGTCCATTGCAGATGGCTTACTTACTCTGCCTCACCTCACCTAATGGCTTTAGGTGTCCGAGAAAGAAGGGGAATTGCCTGGGGGGTGCTTTTAGTTTTGATGTATGTGATATATAAGACCCTCTGAGGATCTTAACATCTGTTAACACTAGTAACCCTCACTCTCTCATTGTCTTGTCTCTAGGGAACTGATTGATTTTCCTTTCTAGTATTGTTCCTAGGTCTCTTCCAAAGGAAATGGCAATGGCATAATTTTCTAAAACATACCTCCTGAGCTTTATTGACATATCTAAACAAGGAGCATTCCTTCCCTTGAAATACAAATCTCTTTCATGCTCACTGATAGCCATAGAGTTTATGTTCTTGGTCTGGATGGAAGGTGTAATATAGAGAAGTATACAAAGGAAAGGAGCGGGCTGAGATGGCTCAGCAGTTAAGTGCACTGGCTGATCTTCCAGATGATCTAGGTTCAATTCCCAGTGTCCACATGACATTTCACAACTGTCTAGAAATCCAGTTCCAGGGGATCCAACACCCTCACACAGACATACATGCAGGCAAAACACCAATGCACATTAAATAAAATAAATAAAAATAAATATTTTTAAAAAGAAAAGGGGCATTTGTTTACAAAGACTGCCAATGCACAATCCTACAGTTTGTGATGAATGTTTTAATTGTGCAACCACAGGAATTTTTTTTCAAAAGAGTTACCTTGCCCTGTGTTACAGTCTGGATCACTAACAACCTGACTTAGACGGAGCTCCATGTTTCTCAGCCCATCATCTAGTTGGCAGGTTACAATCCATGCTGGAGAGTGTGTTGACTCCACCTGATGCTCTGAGCACACTGGCCTTTTGTTTCAGTCCCTTAGGGTAATACTTACTAGCAATAATCATCAAGCATATTGTGTGGCTCTCTTCACTCAATCTTCATAATGGCATTATGAGTTTGATATGTTTGCCCTTATATAACACATAAGGAAGACCTGTGCCTCTCTAGGTGTGACTCCAGGGTGAGTGATAAAACTGAGGCTGCACTACAAGTCTCCTGATGCCAGACCATGGAATCTTATCACAGTCTTGTACTGTTTCTGAGAACTTGTTTTTATATCTTTGGATGTCCTCCCTCAGTGGACCTAGAATACAGAAAAACCTCCGTCCCAGTCTGCCTGGCAGGCTATCTCTGTCCAGGCCAAACCAGCTCTTTATAAGTGATTTGCACTTGGGTTTCCATGCAGCTCTTTATTGTGTCATCAAAATATCATCTTTTTAAAAATGTCTGGGGGAATACAAAGACTAGTATGCTTACTGGAATATAAATGAAAATAAACTGGCATGCTCATTAAAAGAAAATATCTGCAATCTCCACAGTGACACTGTGTTGACTGATGATTGTCCTGTTTACTGACCTCTAAAAAGACAAACCAGATGCTGTGGAAACAAATTCAATGAGCTTCAAGGAGGATTGCTTGAATAAATTGCAGTACTAGCAAACAAAATAGATGTTCAATGTTTTAAAGACATGAAGCAGATCGATATGTGCTGATGAATATCTTCTAAGCCATATTATTAAGAGAATACAAATAGAGATTTGAAGAAGACTGTGAGCATCATCCTATCATTTGTGCAATGCACACATACATACACAATTGCATCAATGTTTGCATTGCATAGGGTAGTGGACCTGTCTCTGGAGGGATCCATGAAACACAAATAGTGGATGCTTCTGTGGAGCAAGCTGTTGGCAAAGGTGGGGAGGAGAATGACTTTCCACCAACTACCCCTTCTCATCATTTGTTGATACCTTTTGAATTGTGATGTGCTAGTATTTTCTGTTACAATGTTTTATGTTACAACTACGCTTGGCAGTCTTTAGAGAATTTATACCACATGTGAGTTTATGGAACATACATGCAACCCAAGGCGGTAATCTTAGGCCGTTTTCATGGAAATCTCCAAACTGCTTCCAAACACCAATCTCCTCTTTTTTTTTTTTCAGCTTCCTCTCTGCCACACCTTACAGCAGATCAATCTCCTCTTCCTCTCGCTCCTGGCAGCAGGGCCTCCAGCCCCGCTCTCTCACTCCCTTCTAATTAATGTAACTAGGCATTGTGCTCCCATAATTACAGGGTTTGTCAGTGAAATCAATAGTTGCCTCCCTTGTGACAATGACATTTTAGCTCCATCAATCTCCCCAGAGCCCAGTGGCTTCTCTGAGCCAAGAAAACTCCCAAGATGATTAACATGTGTGTTTGTTCTCACTCACCTTAATGTATGAGTATACATCAGCAGATTCTCAATGCACATAGTTTTATATAGCCAAATCATGAGTATCTGAATATAGAATGATAGCCAGGTGTATGTTTTAATGGTTATACCAAGGTAAACTTTACATACCACAAAATCCACTATGTATGATTCTGTGACTTATAGTAAATACAAAAAAAAAAACTATGCAAGCTCAAATGTATGTGTTTGTGTTAGTCTTAAAAATCTAACTTAAAATATCCAAAATCATAATATATTTCTGATACCACCCAGTTTGTCTCACCTGATCTTAACATGAAAGTATTTCATACTCTATTCATTAATGGAAGAATTCTAGAATTATTATGTCTCTAGAACCATAATAGCATGAGCCAGGGATGGTGGCACATACCTGTAATCTAGCATTTGGGAGGTGCAAGCAGGAGGATCAGGAGTTCAAGGCCAGCCTGGACTACATATAGAGACCTTTCTCAAAAATAAAAATAAAAATCCTGGGATTTAGCTCTGCCTCTGCCTTTCACCTGTTACATAGCTTGCACAGATCTTATAGATTGTATTCCCTAGCTCAATTAGCTGATTTTAAGGGCCCCTTTAAGACTTACATGAAAGGGTTCTTTTTCCTTGTTTTGAAAAGGGGTATCCCAAGTTGGTTGGCCCAGAATTCATGGCAATCCTCCTGCCTTGGCCCCCCAGAATGATGCTGAGAGTACAGACATGAGCTACCACACCTGTCCAAACACACACACAGAGAGAGAGAGAGAGAGAGAGAGAGAGACTCTGCTCTCAAGCTACACCTGACAATGGGATATGGCCTTGATTTGAGGGTGAGTCTAGATATAAGATAAGAAACATGAACTCTTTCCTTTACATTTCTTTCTCAGACTTTAGCACAATTAACCAAGAAAATCGTGTTTTTTCTGTCCAAAGAAGGACTTCAGCTTACCAGTCAATAGTGCACATCATTATTATTACCCTTATTATTGTATTATTCTAGCATATGCTAACAAGAAGGGAAGGTGTCATGAATTGTAGCAGATGGAACCGCATAGGCACTGCTTCCTGCTTTTGACAAGACCAAAAAAAAAAATTGCACTAAAATTAGCCCCGATTCCCCAAGGATTTGAGCCAGGGAAAGCAATTTAAGTTCTCATCTTGTTTTTCTAGCAATCAGTATGTAACCATTAAACAACTGGTGACAAAGAGAGTGCACTTTATGTGTCTGTGTGATGAGACCAGCAAATGGTCTCTGCTATCAGCTATAGTGACCCTTGGTGTCATCAGAGTCAGAAGGGGCAAGTCAGAGTTTTGCAGTGCTAAACGTGATATTCTGAACTAAACATGAAAATCCCCAAATATTCAGATTGATGTGGAATCTCTGCCAAGTATTGTCAGACTTTTATTAGTTATTATGCCTAGCTTTAAAAGGCTAGATATTTTTCAGTAATTTTCACTATAAATGTTTCCTCTAAAATGGAGAAAATCATGGCCAAAGCTATTTGTCACTTTTTTTTGACACAGGACCTCTCTACATAACCCTGGATGTCCTGGATCTTGCTCTATAGACCAGGCTAGCCTCAAACTCAAACCTGCCTCTGCTTCCTGAATGCTGGTATTAAAGGCGTGCGCCACCACTGCCCAGCAAATAGTTATTTACTATTATTTTTAATGTTCCTGAATGTGTTGCCTAATGTGTGTCAAAGCACATGTGTACCTGGCGCCCACAGAAACCCGAAGAGGGAATCAGATCTCTGGAACCGGAGTTACAGACAGTTGTGAGCAGCCACGTGGGTGCTGGGAATCAAACCTGTCACCCCTGGAAGAGCAGCAAGTGCTCTTAACCACTGAGCTATATCCCCAGACCCTATTTGTTGTATTTTTGAAAAAGAGAACTTTGGCAATAATTAGAAACAATTGGGAGGATTACATAAAATACAACAGTCCACAAAAGGGAATTTTATGCAGACATCAAAAATCACTTTTCAAGAGTTTTATTTGTTTGTTTTTGTTGTTGCTAATGTTTTATATTTTGGGGTTTTCTGGGATATAACTTACTTATGTTCCATAGTTTCTTTTTAAGCTGTAAAATTCCAAAAGATTTTTCGTGTATTTTCAACATTGAAGAAATATCCTGATGTGTTGGTCTATTTTGCACTGTTATTATGAACTGCCTGAGACAGACTTCTTTTGACAAAAAAAAAAAGAGGATTTTAGTCCAAAAGGATTTGGAGGCTAATGTCCAAAATCAGGCAGCACCATTGATTTGGAATCTAGTGAGGACTTAACAAAGCATTATATCACAATGGTAGGAGCACATATGTGTTGAAGAGACCACGTCTTTAAACGGGAAACCAGAGTCTGGATGGGATCAGGCTTACTGTTTATATAACAACCCTACAGTAGCAACTAACTCAGGATCTCCAAAGAACTACCTCGATCCAAGAAGCTCCTACCCAGGGAGGTGGAGGGATGGCTCGGTGGTTAAGAGGACTTTCTGCTTTGCCAGGGAACCTGAGTTCCTTTCCTAGCAATCACTGGGCAGGTTAAAACTGTATGTGACTCTAGTACCAGGGTAATCCAATGCCTCTGACCTCTATGGGCACTTGCACACATATGCAAATTTCCACACACACATACACACAGAGACACATGTACATACTCATAATGAAATATAATAAGATCAGGAAAGAGCCTCCCACCAAGCCCTGCCTCTTAAAGGTTCTACCACCTTGCACATCACCAACTAACCATATATCTTACACATGGAACACACTTTCTCTCAAAAGAGAACTTGAACCCATCTGAGCCCATTAATGGTAACTCTTCATGATCAAAACTAGCAAATTTATTTTTTTAAAAAGAAAGACTCAAAAGATTAGAAAAAGGGAAAACAACTCCCAAAGAAAACACACGAATTTGTGGATGTGGCGCTTTGAAAGAAAATGGCTCCCAAAAGGTGTGGCACTAATTCGAGGTGTGGCCTTGTTGGAGGAAGTGTGTCACTGTGGAGGGAGGCACATCATGTGATACAGACCACTTCCTGTTGCCTGGAAGTCAAGATGTAAGAACTCTCAGATCCTTCTCTAGTACCACATCTGCCTGCATGCTGCCATGCTTCCCACCATGATGCTAATGGACTAAACCTCTGTACTGTAAGCCACCCCCAATTCAATGTTTTCCTTTAAAAGAGTTGCCGTGGTCATGGTGTCTCTTCACAGCAATAGAAACCCTAACTATGACAGTGTATATGAAGAAAGATGTTCAACTTTGTAAAGGAAAAAGGAAATTGAAATCAACACTATAAGGTACAATTTCTCTAGTCAGACTAGCAAAAAAATGAATCTACTACTGGCTAACACACACACACACACACACACACACACACACACACAAAGATGAACAAACAAAAAACCACATCAGTTAGGGCTATAAATTGTTACAACCATTTTAGAAAATAATCTGACACTAGTTTATTTAAGATTTGTTCATTTTCATTTTATGTACATTAGTGTTTTGCCTGTGTACCTTATCACATGCATGTCTGGTGCCAGAATAGGCTAGAAAAGGGCATCCGATTCCCTGAAACAGGAGTTACACATGTTTGTGACCTGCCATGTGGGTTCTAGGAACTGAATCCAGGTCCTCTATAAGAGCAGTAAGTGCTCTTACCCACTGAGGCCTCTTTCCACCCTGTTTTTTTTTTTAATTTACATTTTTTTTCATTTTACATACCAACCCCTATTCCTCCTTACTCCCTTTCTCCTGTTCCACCTTTCTCCCCGCCCCATCTCTTCCTCATAGGGAGTAAGGTCTCCCTTGGGTAGTCAATATAGGCTAGCATACCAAGTTGGAGCAGGACCAAGACACTCCTCACTGCATCACAGTTGAGTAAGGCATCACATCATAGGGAATGGGCTCTAAAAAGCCAGTTCATGTACCCAGGATCAATCCTGGTCCCATTGCCAGGGGACCTACAAACACATCAAGCCACGCAGCTGTTACCCACATTCAGAGGGCCTAGTTTGGTCCCATGCAGGCTGCCCAGCTGTCAGTCCAGAGTCCATGAGCTCCCACTAACTCGGGTCAGCTGTCTCTATGGTATTTTCCATCATGATCCTGACCCCCCACCACCACCTTGCTCCTATAATCTGTCCTCCCTGACTTCAACTGAATTCCAGGATCTTGGCCAAGTGCTTGACTGTGGGTCTCTGCATCTGCTTCCATCAGTCACTGGATGTAGGTTCTATGATAACAGTTAGGGTAGACACCAATCTGAGTACAGAGGAATGCTAATTCAAGCACCATCTCCACCATTGTTGAGTCTTAGCTGGGGATCCCCTTGTGAATTCCTAGGGATTTTCCTAGCTCAAAATTTCTCCCTAACCCCCCCCCTTTTTTTTTGAGACAGGGTTTCTCTGTGTAGCTTTGCACCTTTCCTGGATCTCGCTCTGTAGACCAGGCTGGCCTCGAACTCACAAAGATCTGCCTGTCTCTGCCTCCCGAGTGCTGGGATTAAAGGCGTGCGCCTCCACTGCCCTCTCCCTAACCCCTTAATGGCTCACTCTGTCAAGATATCTCTTTCTCTACTCTCCCTCTCTGTCCCTCCCCCAACTCAGCCATCTTGAACCCTCAAGTTCCCACCTCCCATTCCCTCCCCTCTACTCCCCGCTCCCAGTTTACCCAGGAGATTTTAACTGTTTCCCCTTCCTGAGACATCCATGTGTGTCCCACTTAGGGTGCTCCTCTTTACCTAGCTTCTCTGGGTTTGTAGATTTATCCTTTGCTTTACATCTAATATCCACTTATGAGTGAGTACATACCGTGTTTGTCTTTCTGGGTCTGGGTTATCTCACTCAGGATGATTTTTTTCTAGTCCCATCCATCTGCCTACAAATTTCATGATGACATTGTTTTTTACTGCTGCATAATACTTCGTTGTATAAATGTACCACATTTTCTTTATCCATTCTTCAATTGAGGCACATCTAGGTTGTTTCCAGGTTCTGGCTATTACAAAAAATTCCAGTCCGGGTTGAAATGAAAGCAAGTAACATTGGAGTAAACTAGCTTTGGGAATCTACCTTATAGAATATAAAGGACCGGTTATCTATGATTATATCATAAAACTTATTTTTGCCCAAATAGTAAGTTACAGAACAATGCATATAATTTGATATCATCTTCATACAAGGAACTGATCTTGGCATAAGAAATGCATTCCTGCTTTTGGTCCTACCAACCCTATGATTACAGGTAATAGTCTCACTCTCCAGAAAGGAAACTTGGCCTCAGAGTTGTACACACAGCTGCCAAGTTTCTATTCAGGTCCATATAGACCCCAAACCAAAATGAATGAAAACTTTCAGGTTGGAATACCTGGAAACCCCTCAATTTGGAGGGATGGGGCAGCAATCTTTCGGTATATCATTTTTTTTTTATTGTTTTTGAGACAGGGTTTCTCTGTGTAGCTTTGGAGCCTACCCTGGAACTCACAGAGATCCGCCTGCGTCTGCCTCCCGAGTGCTGGGATTAAAGGTGTGCACCACCACTGCCTGGTGGTATATCATTTTTGAAAGTTCTTCACATATCCCCAGGGAAAGTCATGCAACATTCAGTTCCCAAGTAGGAACACAGCAGAACCAAAGATGAGTTTGGAAGAAGTTACACTGTTTCTGCTAGTGGTGATAAGATATGCAATTGGAACTAAGCTATGGGGGCAATCCCAGCATGTCTGCCCTTCTTTCGGTCATATTGGAATGGTATGTCTCTTTGCTATAATAGTGTATTGCTCCTACTGTGAGTGAAGACATGCAGCTGAGATCAAATCGTCTGCCCAGAGGGAAATCCAAAGTGGAAAATATGAAAGAGAAACCCCAGTAAAGCCATCATCTTACTTATTGTTTTTCTTTTTTATAGGGGTATACTTCCTTGATGAATGTGGTCTATCAAAAGATATGGGGACATCCTGAAAATGGCTGACACACCACAGAATATGCCGCAATCCCTTCTAGTAGCACTGTGGTGGTGTGAATAAGAATGGCCCCCATAGGTTCATATATTTAAATGCTTAGGGAGTGGAATTATGTGAAATGATTAGGAGCTGTGGCTTTGTTGGTCAAAGTGTGTCACTGGGTGTGGGCTTTGAGGTTTCAAATGCTCAAGCCAGACCCAGTGCCATTCTCTCTTCCTGCTGCTTAAGGATCTGAATATAGGACTCTCAGCTACTTTTCCAGCGCCATGTCTGCCTGCATGCTGCCATGCTCCTCACTATGATAATGCACTAAACAGTTTCAGACTGTAAGCAAGCTGCAATGAAGCTGCTTTCCTTCATAAGAGCTGCCACGGTCATGGTGTCTCTTCACAGCAGTCAAACATGGGCTAAACGTATAGAACACGATTGCAAGGAAATTGTGGCAGACGTTGTACTGTCACTGCTGAGAGTGATAAGACTGAAGTTCAGCTGGCTGCCCAGCAAGAGTGTGCACATAAGGCTAGAAGTACACATAAAAGGCATGTCAGTGGCATCCTAAATGCTATTTTCTGACTTGGGAGGTAAATTGGTTGAAGGAGAGGATGAGACAGCAGTACTGGCTTGCTATTTCTTATGTCTGGATGGGGAGTCCTAGGGAAAAGAGTACAAATTAGATTTGAGCTACACAGCCCCTCCTGGGACCCAATAACTCAGCACTCAGGAGAACAGTGGAATAATGAAGAGGGAGAAAACACAGAAGAATAGTAATAGTAATAGTGAGGGAACTGGGCACAAAAGAGGTGGTATGTGATGCAAAGTTCACCTGGCTAGTGAGGACTGTGTTCACAGGAGCGTGCAGAAAGCAGCTCAACTCAGAAGGGACTTGGGATTGGTATGGGGCTTTTGTGGTTTCAATAAGCCTCATTGTGGATCACGATCATTATTTAGGTAGGGGAGGGTCTGGGAGATTTGAATGACTTAACCCAGTATGTCAGTTTGGTGCATAATGTGCTAAATTAATGAAGAAGAGAGAAGAGAAGGCAGATAAAGGGGCCTGCCCAGGTCACTTGACAGCAAATGTAGCAATATCTGTGCCAAGTCAAGGTTCCTAGGGAAATAATTTATAATATATAGTTCCAGCATGGAGTCAGCAACAGTGGCAATAATCTTTCTTCTGCAGTAACTGGTATCTCCCTGTTGTTCATTCCTTTGATGAACTGCCATTCAGGTATCAAGGCAGTCTAGAAGCTCAGAAGCTCATCATTTGATATGCAGCTTTTGGGACTTTTCAGTGATATAGCTGTTTTTAGATCATTAACTCTCCTACAAGTAACCTTTAGCCCATGTTCCTGTAAGTATGCCCAATTAATTAATTTATCAGTTCACCAATTTGGAATTGGATATATTGTTTCTTTGACCTGTCATCTGTAACACATCTGGGGTGAATAGACATTTATTCACATCTCCTTAGGAAAACATCACAGGACAAGAGTATAGAATAAATTCATATTTCAGTGTAAGGGGTATCAGTTTCTGATGGACATGGGTAAAGGAATATTAATAGTGAGGGAAATTGGTTATAGGAACACACAAAATTCAATAAATCGAATTCATGTACTTCTTCATGTGACAAGTATCTGTTACTACTTAATATGTAACAGTCACTGCTTGAAGCACTAAGGAAATCCCTTAATGAACAAAACAGCTTAAAAAAAATCCCTGCCCATAGGGATTAGGGACCAGAATGAAGCAGACAATTCACAAATTAGACACAGATCTATAATGGCAGATGGTGAGTAGTACTAGGAAGGACTCTCCTTTCAACCTTAAATGTTTGTTAGAAGCTGTAGAACTCATGGCAGCTTGCTTCTTGAAGGCCAAGAAAAAAGACCAGTTGTCTGTTCTCCAAACTCCCTTGTTTTATTGGTATATATATCCTATATATAGTGTCAGGTCTCATAAAGACAATCTAAGTATCAGACTCCCTTTTAAACAAAGTGTGATTCAGTCACTTCACTGCGTCAGGCTCACTCTGGCTAAGTTCCCAGTGGATTAACTCTAAGTTAACTTTCTATTAGGCATCTTAACTGTATCTAATAGTATTTCTTGAGCTCTTGTTTGGCCATACCTAATTCCTGATGGGCAGTCAGGAGGTGGGGGTGGCTTGAGTCATGTAATTTGTCCCAGCTAATTAAAAATGGTGCCCATGGCAACAGCTTGAAAGCAGTGGTTGGAGGAAGTTTCCCTTCAATGTTAAAATCATGACATTGAGGGTCTTGTGTCATGACTAACAATGAAGAATCTCCTAAATAGAGAGAGTAAAGGAGTAGTATTTCAGCCAGTAGCTCAGCACACTACCTACATCAGCTTGGAGTTCTCCAAATGTAGATTTGCCGACTTCCATTCAGAGGACAAGACTCTGAAGGTGCTGAGCTGTTTCTTAAATTGATTCAGAATTTCATACATGCTTATAATGAGTTTTAGTCAAGTACACCACCATTCCTTCCCCTCTGATCCCTCCCTATTATGGTTAGTATTAGGTGAACTTGATACAAGCTAGAGTCATTTGGGAGAATGAAACCTCGAATGAGAAAATGTCCCCACCAGATTGACCTATGGGCAAGCTCTGGGGTAGTTTCCCCATTCTTGATTGATGTGAGAGGACTAAGCTCACTATGGGATGTGACACCCCTTTCCTGGTACTCCTTGATGCTATAAGAAATCAGGCTGAGCAAGCCATGAGAAGCAAGCCAGTAATTAGTGTACCTCCATGGCCTCTGCTTCAGTTCCTGCTTCCAGGTTCCTGTCCTCACTGTCTTGGATGGTGGACTATAAGCTGTAAAATGAACCCTTCTCCCGCCCAAGTTGCTTTTGGTCATGGTGTTTTAGCACAGCAATAGGAACCTCAAGACACACCTCTCAAATTCATGTGCTCTCTTCTTTTTCTAAAAGACCATAGGCTGGGCTGTGGTGGTACATGCCTTTAATCTCAAGGACAGTTTCACATATCAGAAAGAGTCCTTTGTGGATAATCTGAAGAAATAACCCTAGGAATATTACTTCAATGTCAAAATAGAAATATCATTCTATTCCTATACAGTGAACAGGGTTTTTCATCAGGGAAGACAATTATAAGTCACCATCAGAGTCTCTTAATTATGAAGAGCATGCAAGCATATTATTCATAAATGTTCCATATATGAAACAGGAAACCATCCTGTGGAGTATAGTAAAAACAAGATGGTTGTTAGTCTGGTTGTCTTTCCAACTCTTAAGGTTGGAATACCATTCATTTTTCTTTTTTTTTTTTTAATTAAAAAATTTTCTACTCACTCCTCATGCTATCCACAGACCATCCTCCCTCCTCCCACCCCCCAGCCCTCTTTCCCAAGCCACCCCGCATCCCCACATCCCAAGAATGGATAAAGAAAATATGGCATATATACACAATGGAGTACTACTCAGCGGTAAAAAAAAAAAAAAAAAAAAAAAAACAATGACATCATGAAATTTGCAGGCAAATAAATGGATCTAGAAAATATCATCTTGAGTGAGGTAACCCAGACTCACAAGGACAAACATAGTATGTACTCACTCATAAGTGGATACTAAATGGGAGGGAAGGGGTGGCCAGACTGCAACCCACAGCTCCAGAGAGGCTAGCTAACAGGACAAGACCCTAGGAGGGACACATGGATGACCCTGTGAAGGAGAAGTGGATGAGATCTACATGAGTGGACTGGGTGTGGGGGTGGCAGAGGGTGAGGAGTGGGAGGTGAGAACATAGGGAAATGGGAGGGTAAAGCTGGAACAGGGACAGAGTGGGAGGGCAGGGAGTAAGATACCATGATAGATGAGGACATCATGGGAATAGGAAGAGGCAGGGTGCTGGGGAGGCTCTCAGGAATCCACAAGGTTAACCCCACCTTGGTCTGCTGGCAGTGGTCCAGAGGGTGCCTGGACCAGTCTACTCTGGTGACCAGCCTAGCAAATAGCCTAGTTGTCATCATAGAGCCTTTGTCCAGTGACTGATAGAGGCAGATACAGAGATCCATGGTCAAGTACCAGGCTGAGCTCCGGGAACCCAATTGATGAGAGAGGAGAGATTCTGCAGGCAAAGGACGTGGAGATCATGATGGGAGGATGTGCAGAGATGACCGGCCACAGTAGTGGAAGCCCATGAACTGTGGTCTGGTGGCTGTGGAGCCCCCATGGGACTGGGCTAGGCCCTCTGAACATGGAAGATGTTTGTTTGGCTCGAACTGTTTGGGGGGCACCCAGGCAGGGGAATCGGGATCAGTCCCTGGTGCATGGGCAGGCTTCTGGGAATCCAGTGACTGTGGTGTGACACCTTGCACAGCCTTGGTGCAGTGGGAAGGGGCTTGGACCTATTTTTTTTCTTTTTTCTTTTTTTTTCCTGGAGCTGAGGACCAAACCCAGGGCCTTGCACTTGCTAAGCAAGCACTCTACCACTGAGCTAAATCCCCAACCCCTCTACCAAAATATTAATAATACCTCTCTCTAAATGCTAATATCTTTAGATTTTAAAAATATCTTTATTTTTGCTATATTACTAATCTAATCACCAAAGTGGTGAGATATGCACAGGTCCCATTTTCACTGAAGGGACAAGGATTGTGCAGGGCACAAATGCAACAATCCAAGGCCTATATTAGAATTCTGTCTACCACAACCTCTAAGAGCAGATGTCAACTAAGCAGGCAGATATATGAGTCTGGAGTTCAGAACAAAGTCTGCATGGGGCATGCATGTTATATCATTAACATATAGATGGTACTTAAAGCTATGAAATCAGATGAGGCCTCCAAAGGGGGAATACTGGTAAAAAAAAAAAAAAAAAAAAAAAAAAAGAGTTCTGAGGCCTGAGCCCTGGAGAACACTAATTCGTCAAGTTTGAATAGATGAAGTGAAAACAGCCATAGAGACTATGATCTAGAGGAGCCATAGTCGGGTACAGTGGCTCACATTCTTAATCCCAGGACCCAGGAGGCCGAGGCAGGCAGATCTCTGAGTTTGAGAGCACCCCACAGACAGTGAGATACTTCTAAGTCGTGGGAGGCGGATGATGAAGGTAGCCCTGGCAAAAGCTGTTAGGTATGGCAGTTGCAGTAATAACTTACAAAGACTGTGTTTAAGAGAGAAAAGGAAAAGAGGAAAACTTTGAGTTGTCAAATGTGCACATCTTTCAAGGAACTTGGTTATAGGAAGGAGCCAGGAAATGAGTCCACTAGTTAAAGGAGGAAGTTAAATCCAAAGACTAATTTTCACAGTGGAAGAAATAACATCATGTTTATGTGCTAATGGAAATTGTCCAGTAAGAGGGAAACTTTGTAATTATGTGTTGGTGGCAAGGGTAGTGGGGGGCTGGAGCAATGATACTGAGTAGGAGGAATGAAGAGGATACAGAATACAAGTGGAAGGGTTGTACAGGTAAGATATAGATGGAAATGTGATCGATGTTGCTTTCTTAAAAACTGTTGCTGCCTTTGAGGCAATCGCTGTTCTTAGCAACTGCAACTCCAGCACTACCAGCAGCAGTCTCAAAAAGCGCCCCATCCTTCTTTCAGCCCCAAATAAAAAGCCCTTCTCCACCTGGTTCTTCCCTACCACGTCCTGTCGGCTAGTTGCTGACGCAGCTTCCTGACTACAGGTGAATTTTATTTAATCAAACAAATGTAACACATCTTTGCATCACTAAACAAGCGTTCCAGAGCATAAACAAAAGTAACACACCTTAAAACAATATTCTACCACAGACAGAGGGCAGAGTCTGGGCAAAGATGCAGGCAGGTGAGTAGATATGATTTCATTTGAAAGCCTGTAAAAAAATTGTCTCCTTATACTCTTTATTTCAGAGCCAACTGGAAGTGTCTCCTGTATTCTTCCATACTGCCCGGAGGGTCAGTACGGGTTTACTTGCAGGTGTTTCCCAAAGTATGCTACTCTACCACTGTAGGAAGGATTTTAGTACGTTGTGTTTATTTTATTATCTACCGTTAGAAAATCTATCCTGTACACCTAGCCAAGATTTTCAGATATAATCCAAATGTAAATGGTAAATGAATTAAAAGAAAATTTTAACTAAATTACAAAGGATACTGTAAAACTTTTAGATTATTTGCAAGTGGCCTTTGAGAAAAGCTGATTAAGGCATTGATTCTGCTGGAGGCCCTCTCAGAGCAGACATCTCTAAGCTAATACATTTAGCTGTCTTTACTCCTGAAATTCTGCTGTCAATTAGGCCCAGGTATCTCAGGACTGGAAGAAATGCCCTCTCCGGGGTTATGCTGGTTTCTGTTGAGAGACAGAGAACTCACTCCCACTGAAGACAGAGACAGTTACTGTCATCCTGAGGAGCCTCTGAGTAAACTAGAGATAATGGGTCACTGTTTTAAGCCACTGTATTTGTGATAATTTATTAAAGCAGCAATGAAAAATTACTGGAGAAACAATGGCATCTTTGAGCATAACGCTGGAAAAGACTCCAAGAAAGCCCTCAGCTTCTATCTAGTCTCTGGATTCCTGGAACACAGGAGTGAAAGAGACCTGAATCTATAAGCTACTTTCTATACTATGTCTATAACTCTTAGTACATGTTTCTGTATTAACATTAATTATACTCCCATCTCGTGTATGCAACTTCTGTGAGTCAGCACAAGGCACAAAGCCATACCCAACCAAGACTCAAGAGTAATGATGCTTTGCAACTGCACAGTATGCCGGAGGTCCTGTAAAGTTTCACATATGACACAAACATCAGCATAAATTGAAAACAAGACAGCAAGGATCGGAAAAGGTGTCATGAGTTGGAGAAAGGAGTCAAAGAGACTGGAAATGTGACAAGCTGAAAGAGAAAGAGAGGCAAAGACTCCCTGGGGAAGGAAGTGAACTTTCATCCCTAGCCAAGAAAAAAAGAATTGGTGTAGACTCACTTTGACTCTTTCCTTGAAAGCAAGCCAAGAAACCTGTGCAGTGCAGAGGGAAGTCACAAATCATTATGTGACCCACGAAAGTAGAGAAGGTCAATTCTCAGCTGAAGGCCTCACCCAGCTTCCTGACCTCCATTGTGATCCCAGGCAGTGTACTGGCAGCAATGGAAAATGGATGTCACCTACTTGCCTCGTGGTTCCGTGCTTCCTGTGTTAGGCAGCTACCTAGACCCTGGGGAGGGGAAAAGCTGCATGACATATCTGGGGTTTTGAAGAGAGCCAAATCCAGGCAACTCTAGACAGAACCTAGACAGATGGATCACCTCCTCGAGGTCAAATGCTAGCCAAGGGGAGAAATGGTGCTTATCTAGAGTGACAGACAAGGTGATGGGGGTGGGGGCGGAGAGGTTGCATATTTCTTAAGCCGGCTGGTAATTCTGCAACTCCAGGTGCTCATGTGCTTTGATATTTTATACTTGTGAAAATATTGCAAGCTAACCTGTTGCACTACTGGACCTCCACTGTTTTATGCTTTCTAAGACAATTCCAGGAAGAGTGACTACTCTGTGAAGTTGCTGGGTCAGCCAGTGTTTGTAAAAGAAACTTCCATACTTAACCCTAATAAACTACACATTTCAAAAAGTTGGGAGACAGGATTTGTACATTTTACCATGAAGAAACTGTACATATTTGAGGAGATAGGTATAGTTGTTATGACTTCAAATGTGTACAATGTATGCATGTGTCAAAGCATCATGTCTTACCCCATTTATATGTACAATCTTTATGTTCTTTTCATTTAACTTTTACTTTTAAAAGATTTTCATGCACAAATGCTATTTACATTATTTTTACATTATAACTTCCATTATTTCCAACCCACCACCTCCAACTCCCCTCCCCCCAACTTTCTCTCACATGCGTGGTCTCACCTTTATGTTCTTATGTCATTAGTTAAAAATAAATGCAATTTAAAGTATTAGGGCTGGGGATGTAGCTTAGTGGCAGAGTTATTCTCGAGCATTCTCAAGGCTTTGAGTTTGATCCCTAGCACTGCAGAATAAAATAAAATGAAACACTAACATATTCAGTTAGAAAATAGGCAAGGCATATATAGTAAAGATATCCTAAAATCAAATATTCTATTATAACAGTTGCTGGCCAAGAGATGAACCACATACTCCCTGCTCTTACCATCTAGCTACTGCCATGAGAAGCCTAAAAGTAATGGGCCTGACCAGTCATGGACCAGAACCTCAAACTATGTGTTGAAATCAGCCTCTCTCCCTCCCCTCTCTCTATCTACATGTTCCCCAAACTGGCATCCAACTTCTGGCCTCAGCCTTCCAAATGCTGGGAACTTCAGGGTTGAATTACCATACCTTGCTAAACTTTTTTTTAAAATTTTCTTGTGTGTGTGTGTGTGTGTGTGTGTGTGTGTGTGTGTGTGTGGTGTTCATGTGTACACGCCATGTGTGTCCCTCAGAGGCCAGAAAAGGATGTCATATTCCCTGGAGCTGGAGTTTGAGGCTTCCCAGTGTGGATTCTAGGGCCTGAACTTGGGTGCTCTAAAAGAGCATAAAATGCTTTACCCACCGAGCCATCTAGCCCACCTTTTCTCTTTATAAGTCTCATGCATTTTGTTTTGGTGATGTAAAGCTGTCTAAAACACGAATAGATTTTCACTATTTTTTCAACCATTTGGAGCTTTTCCTGGCTCTTGGTTCAACAAATGTTTTCTAATGAAGCCTTGACATTTTGAGTATGTCTGAACCATACTTAAGTCTGAGGATTTAGCTGCTTGTTTTCTTGTGATGGGTCGCATCACAGAAAAGGAGAAATAAGTGAACTTTACTGCGAGTTTGTGGTGAAAGTTCAGGTTACCCTCCTGACTCCCTTTCACGTCTGAGAAAGGGCTACTGAGTAGGAATGAAGGCTGTGGGTTCCCACACAGGCTCCATCAATACCTCCCTGGCTTATAGAACAGTGTCCCAGGCTCCTTCCTGTAGATTCTCTACTGACATCACAAGGGGAAGTTGCCTCTTTCCTTATCTTATCAGCAGTACTGCAAGCCCTGACTCTTATTCAGGCGTCTCTGATACCACTGGGTGGGAGGACTGGAATGTGTTGTCACAAGCTTGTGTGGGTAGAAGTCTAGGTTCCCCGCTACAGGCTTTCTGCAGTGTTTGCCTGGAGTATGATTCTGTCTAAAAATATGCCTTTGGAAGCTACCCTTTTCTGATCTTTAGACTAGAGAGAGCAGACTTTTCCTCTTTAGAAATTTAGAGATGTCTTTAGAAATTCCAGATAGATGCCTTCTTAACTGCAACTAGAACAGATAGTACAAAGAGAAAACCCAAGAAATCTACCATTATGCTGCTTTTTAGGCTCCAAGATTGCTAGTCTACTTTCTCTCCATTTATCACAGTATTCTTATTTTTGTCTTTATTAGTGTCAGGAGTTTTTAGTTGTCATTTGTGGGAGAAATAATAAAAGCAAAAGTCCTAGACTACTTTTTAAAAGATTCATTCATTCATTCATTCATTCATTCATTTGTGCATATACACACACACATACACACATACACAAACACACACACACACACACACACACACACACACATAGCCTATGAAGATCAGAGCATAATGTTGGATCCTCTTGAGCTAAAGTTACAGGCAGTTGTAAGCTGCATGATATGGATGCTGAACACCAAACTCTGGTCCTCTGGAAGAACAGCAAGTACTCTTTCTTAACCGCTGAGCTCCCGCTCTCTGCTCCCTGGACTTCTTTTATAAATAATTAATTAAAACAGTATACACTGATATAATTTGAGAGTGTCCCCTAAAAATCCATACATTGGAACCTATGACCTTGTATGGCAATGTTGAGGAATGAGGCCTGGTAAGAGCTATTTGGGTCATGGGGCCAAAGCCCTCGTGAATGGATTGTACCCTCCCAGCATGAATGAGTTCTCAGTGTGGGACTGATTACTTACTACAAGAGGAGGTTATTATAAGACAAGTCCACCCCTTGCGTTCTCTCTTCTGAATGCGTTTGATTCATTTTCTTCTTGCCTCCATAAGTTGAAACTGTATGATGCCTCACCAGAATCCCAGAAGATTCCAACAACATGCTCTTAAACATTCCACCTTCTAGAACTGTGAGATAGAGTAGACCTCTATTCTTTACAAATCAGAGATACAGTAGACCTCTGATACAACAACATAGACATAGACCAAAGTAAAAAAAAAGCATCTTATTTCTAGGAAAACTGAAGCTCAGTGGTAGAACACTTGCCTAGCATGCACAAGGAACTAGATTCAATCCCCAGCATTAAAAGAAAAAAAATTACTGCCCTATTCAAAACCTGCAAAAACAGAGTACGGGATTAGAGACTTGAACCTACATTTCTATCAGACATCCCCTTTCCACCAAGATATTCTAATATACCCTAATCTTCGAGAATCCCTGAGTGACCAATAAAATTGTCAAGGGCGAAGATTTGTAGCAGGGCTGGAGATTTGCCCCTTGGGAGCTTGTCAGCATTAACTAGAGCTGTCTGGGCAGACTTGAGCAACCAGTCACTAACCCCACCCCTAACTATCCTCACAACCAGCCCCTATTATAGTGTTTTACACAAATAAAAATATGAATGTCCTCAGGTAGAATTCAGCAAATGTCACTAGCTCTCTATCCAATCTCCCTGAATTAGTATGCTAGTAAACCTATGACAGATAATGACACTAGTCTGTCAACTTTTGTTCCCAGGGAGTCCCAGTGTACCTAAGCCATTTTATTAGACTGTCTCCTGGAATTGTCGAGTGTATTGACCTATCCATTGACACTTCTGTGGAGGCTCACAAAGGTTCCTAGTGAGATCTGAGCTTGCTTTACCCAGCAGAGCTGCATTAGAGGATTGCTTGACCACATGCGTAGTTACCAGGTGTCTGGGGTGGTCTGCACTTGGCTGTGCTAAGAGAGGTCTTTTGCTCCATCCCTTGGTGTTCCTTTAAAAGCCCTTAGAAGAGACAATGGGCTGATGGATAAGGATCCAGGCCCTCCTGAGGCTATCTTGTGTTTCTTTCTCTCTCCCTTCTATCCTTGTATCTAAATATTTCTCACTTCTCCCTCCTCAAGAGTACCCTGGGGGAAAAGTAGGAGCAGGTCCCCCACACACTTCCATTCCATTTAAAAATCTATGATTAAACTTGTATGCCCTTGGGCTTTTAGCACTTCCCCTAATCTCCAAACTGATGAAATAAAATTATGTCCAACAGTCATTTAGGGGTCTCATTTGCTCCTCAATATTTTGAGAGATGTAATTTGTCCAGACCACAGACATAAACCTGCTTCAAGCAATGGGACACTTTTTTTGATAAGCATTTTACTCAACTTGGACTTTTCTTCCTTTATCAGTATCTAACCTAGACTCACACCAGTCAAGGTGTGGTTAAGAATCACCAGCAGCAGCAGCAAGTGTCATCTGGGAGCTTACTCATAATGCAAATTTTTCAGACCCACCAAATCCCCATGTATGGCATATACATGTCGAAGTTATGTAAACACTGAGCTAGAATTTTCGGTATAAAAATTTCTTCTTGACAGAAAATATAGTAAGAAAGTGGAGTCAGGGGAGTTCTGCACTTTATCCACTATAATTTATAGTCAATTGTATCCCTTTTAAAATATATATATCTGACTGACTTCATTTGGGATTATGGTTCCAAAGGGATGAGTCCATCATGTACAGGGATGGAAGTGGAGGGGATTGGGGGAGTGGGGATGGGGCTGGGAGGGGAGGATGGAGAGGAGGCCATGGCCAGAATGTAAAATAAATAGATGAATTTAAAATAAAATAAAAGAGTCCACCATGGCAGTGAAGTATGGCAGCAAGCGGTAGGTCTGGCAGCAGCAAAAACAAGAAGCCAAAAGCTTATGTCTCTAACCACGAGAGTGAATCAAGGGCTGGAGAGATGGCTCAGAGGTTATGAGCACTGGCTGCTCTTCCAGAGGTCCTGAGTTCAATTCCCAGCAACCTCATGGTGGCTCAAACCATCTGTAATGAGATCTGGCGCCCTCTTTTGGCATGCCGGCATACATGCAGACAGAACACTATATATACAATAAGTAAATCTTAAAAAAGAGAGAGAGAGAGAGGTAGTAGAAAAAAAAGAATGAATTAGAGAAAGCCAGCTGAAGTAGGAGAGGGTCTTTACTCTCAAAACCTGCCCTGAGTGACGTAGGTGCATCAGCTAAACCTCCACACACAGTATCACCAACTGGGGACCAAGTGTTCAAATGCCTGAGACTATGGGGGACATTTCTCATTCAAACTACCACACACCCTATTGCTGAGCTATACCCCCAAGTATTTTTGCCTGTTTTGCAGACAGATTGTTGTTGTTAAAACAGCTTTTAATTTTTTGAAATGAAAATGTAATCACATTCTTTTTCCTTCCCTTCCTCCAACCCCTGGGCACTTTTTACACAGGTTTATACCAGACTTCAGCATTTGCCACTTGTCTTAGAAGATCCTTTCCAAACTTGTCCTACTACAAGATTAAGGTACATGGTTCTACTAGATCAAGAATTAATAAGGTCATTCTCCATATATGGAAATGTATTGGAGTCCAGGCAGTGTCTCTCTCTCTCTCTCTCTCTCTCTCTCTCTCTCTCTCTCTCTCTCTCTCTCTCTCTCTCTCTCTCTCTCTGTGTGTGTGTGTGTGTCTGTCTGTCTGTCTGTCTGTCTCTGTAGAGGGAGTGTCTCTCCCCCCCACAGGCTGTCAAACAAGTTATCAGGAGGTCCTTAGATGTCCCTGAAGAACATTGCTCCTTAGTTTTAGAAAAGTAGACCATTCCACTTCTGCCATTAGTAATTTATATGTGCATACATGTACCATTGCATACACATGCTCCACACACAATTAATTAATTAAAATAAGTAAATAGGCATCATGGTAATAAGCTACCTTTCTGAGTCTGTACACTTGACCAAGGAGTATTTTAAGAACCACGAGCCCTCATGAGCTCTTCACTCAGCTTGACAACTCATTTGATGTCAATTGTATTATATTTATACACAGATTACTTATCCATAGGGTATCTTCAAGCAAACCACAGGTAACATATTATTTCATCCCTAAATATTTTACTACATCTCTCTAAGTAGTATGAACTCTTTTTACATCTCAACTACAATATTGCTAATATATCTAGAGTGTCAAGAATTGTTCCTTAGTATCATCAAAGATACAATCAGTATTCAAATATATCTGATAGTTTCATAATTGTATACACTTTTTATTCATATTAGCATCTAAATAAGATCCTCATATTGCAATTTGTTGACATGTCTTGTGGTAGTTTGAAAGAAAATGACACTCATAGCCTCATAGGGAGTGGCACTATTAGGAGGTGTGGCCTTGTTGGAGTAGGTGTGGCCTTGTTGGAGGAAGTATGTCAGGGGACAGGCTTTGGGGTCTTAGAAGCTCAAGCCAGGTTTAGTGGCTCACTGTCTCTTCCTGTTGCCTGTTGGTCCAGATGTAGAACTTAGCTACCTCTCCAGCACCTTGTATGCCTATGCGCTGCCATGCTTCCCACCATAATGACAATGGACTGAACCTCTGAACTGTAAGCCAGCTCCAAATGAATGTTTTCCTTTGTAAGAGTTTCTGTGATCATGGTGTCTCTTCACAGCAATAGAAACCTTAACTAAGACATGTCTAATTTTTTTTATTTAAGAAATTTTTTATTCATTCTAACCACAGATCCCCCATTCATCCCTCCTCCCACTCCCCACCAGCCCTCCCCTTGCGACCCACCCCCATCCCCTTCTCCAAAAGGGCAAGATCTCACATGGGGAGTCAGCAAAGCCTAGTACATTCAGCTGAGGCAGGACCGAGCCCTTCCCCTCTGTATCAAGGCCAAGCAAGGAATCCCACCATAGGCGATGGGCTCCAGAAAGCCAACCTAAGACATGTCTTTTAAGTCTCTTTATCTATGTGATTTTTTTTCCTCCATCTATGTTATGCATTGGAATTTACTGATGAAGGTGATAGTTAGCTTTTCCTGTAGAGTTTCTCACTCTATGAATTTCTCTACTTGCACCCCAGAGTATCTTTCAACTGCCTTCATTGGTTGTCCTATAGAAAGGAACTGTCGTCATAGAGCCTTCATCCAGTAACTGATGAAGCAGATGCAGAGATCCACAGCCAAGCACCAGGCCAAGCTCCAGGAATCCAGTCGAAGAGAGAGAAGAGGGATTCTATGAGCAAGGGCATCAAGGTCATGATGGGGAAACCTGTAGAGACGACCAAACCAAGCTAGTGGGAACTCATGAACTTTAGACCAACAGCTGCAGAGCCTCCATGGGACTGGACTAGGCCCTCTGCATAAGTGAGGCAGTTGCGTAGCTTGATCTGCTTAAGTCCCCTGGCAGTAGGATTAGAATCCACCCCTGGTGCATGAGCTGGGTTTCTGGAGCCCATTACCTATGGTGGGACAACTTGCACAGCCTTGATGCAGAAGGAGGGGATTGGACCTACCTCAACTGAATGTACCAGGCTCTGCTGACTCCCCATGGGAGACCTTGCCTTGTTGGAGGAGGGAATGAGGGGTATGTTGGGGAGGGGGATGTGGGAGGGGCAGGAGGAAGGAGGAGAGGGGGATCTGTGATTGGTATGTAAAATGAGTTAAAAAATTCCTTAATAGGGGCTGGAGAGATGGCTCAGAGGTTAAGAGCACTGGCTGTTCTTCCAGAGGACCTGAGTTCAATTCCCAGCAACCACATGGTGGCTCACAACCACCCATAATGAGATCTGGTGCCCTCTTCTGGCCCGTAGGCATACATGCAGGCAGAATACTGTATACATAATAAATAAATAAATCTTAAAAAAAAAAAAATTCCTTAATAAAAAAAAAAACCTAAGTAGCCAGAAAGAAAAGAAAAGAGCTAGCTTTTCATATAGAATGCAATCACTCTAAGAGTACCTCCCTTATTTACTGCCAGGTCTGGAATATTTAGCAGATACTATGACTATATTCATCTATGTCCAGCTTGTTCATACTTCAGTTTGATTTAGAGCAAAATAATTTCACAAGGTGCGCTACATGCCTTCATCAGAGGCCACCTCTCTTTCTTGTGACACTATTGGTTACCGATATCATCATTTAGATTCAGTTTCCTTGGAGGTTTCCAAATGAAAATATTCTATCATTGCTTTTCACTCATTAGTGGAAATACTTCATTAAAAAGAAATCCTATCCTCAAGGTCTTGGTTACTTTCAGGTAGAATTTGTATGTAGGATTTCAGGTAGAATTCTAGTGGCAACCTAATCTTACTGGTATAAACCACCACATACACCCAGGCGTGGGCTTCCAGTGGTTAAAAATCACAATTTCAGTCTTTCTTCCAAAGTAGGCCTTTCATGCTAATGAGTAAAAGGGGAGTTTAGTAGAAAAGGTTGTTTTTTTTTTTTTAATATAAAATATTCCTCTTGGGGGGATGTCTATTTATATTGAATTCCAAATGGAAACAAGAGAGGGAAAGGGGCCGGGTGGTGGTGGTGGTGGTGGTGGTGGTGGTGGTGGTGGTGGTGGTGCACACCTTTAATCCCAGCACTCGGGAGGCAGAGGCAGGTGGATCTTTGTGAGTTTGAGACCAGCCTGGTCTACAGAGCAAGATCCCAGAAAGGTGCAAAGCTACACAGAGAAAACCTATCAGAGAGAGAGAGAGAGAGAGAAAGAGAGAGAGAGAAGAGAAGAGAAGAGAAGAGAAGAGAAGAGAAGAGAAGAGAAGAGAAGAGAAGAGAAGAGAAGAGAAGAGAAGAGATGAGATGAGATGAGATGAGATGAGATGGGGGTATCATTTTTAAAAATAGAACAACATTTCTTGTAATTGAAGAATGATTCCAGTTCGAAAAGATCGCTAAATTGTAATTAGGATAAAAGAAAAGCTTACATATAAAAACATGCTTGTGCAATCCTAGAAAGTCAAACACTAAGAAAATATCCTTAAAGCTTTTGGAGAGATAGAGAAAAGAAAGATTTATCTACAGAGAAGTGAAACTCCTCATTAACACACAAGAGTTCAACATTGAAACAGAAACCCTAGAATTAACACCTGCAAAGTTGGAAAATAACTTTGAACCTATTTTATATTAGTCAGATACAAGAACAAAAGTAAAAATATATAATCGGCTATGAAAGAACTTGGGACTTTTACCTCACAACTATCTATTCTGGAAACAAACAAAACATGATTTAAGGATGTGCTTCAACAAGCAACCTAAAAGAGTCAACAAGACCTGGGTGGGGTCTGAAAAACAAACAATAACCCAGTGTGCTGGCTAATTTTATGTCAACTTGACACAAACCAGACTCATTTGGAAAGCGGAAACCTCAACTGAGAAAATGCCCCCATCAGATTGGCTTATAGGCAAGTCTGTAATGCATTTTCTTAATTAGTGATTGATGTGGGAGGGCTTAGCCCATTGTGGTGGTCCTGTGTGCTATAAGAAAACAGGCTGATGCCAGGCAGTGGTGGTGCATGTCTTTAATCCCAGCACTCAGCAGGCAGAGCTCTGTAAGTTCAAGGCCAGCCTGGTCTACAAAGTAAGCCCAGGGCAGCCAGGGCTGTTACACAGAGAAACCCTGTCTCAAAAACCACCCCCTCCCAAAAAAAAAGAAAGAAAACAGGCTTAGGAAGCCATGGGGAGCAAGCCAGTAAGCAGCACTCCTCAAAGGCCTCTACATCAGCTCCTGCCTCCTGGTTCCTGTCCTGCTTGAGTTCCTGTCCTAACTTCCCTCAGTGATGGAATATGACTTGAGAGTGTTGTAAGCTGAAATAAACCCTTTGCTCCCCAAGTTGTTTATGGCCATAGTATTTTATCATAGCAATTGAAACCCTATCTAAGACACCTAAGATTGCAATAAAAAAAAAAATTCCTGAACTAACCAAATAGGAGGGAAACTTTAAAACATGCCAGCGAATTCAAAATTAGTCTATGCAAATGGTTGGAAGACATCAATAATTCAATGATAAAGACATGTGTATTATCTACAAAAAGATAATTTTAAATGCCAAGAAATACCCTCAAAAAGTCATGATACATATGTAAAATGGGACATAAGGAGCTGGGACTATAGCTTATCAATAGTGTACACATAGCATTTGTATGGCCTGGATTCCATCCCTTTCACCAAAATAAAATGTAATATGAGTAAGCAATTGGTAGAGAATAAGAAGAGAAACCAATTGAACTTGAAAGTAGTAGTATTACCCTTCAAATGGCCCAGATATATGAAGATACAGGATTACATCTTCTCCAGTAATCAAATGACACACTCTAATTGTGAAGGAAATAAAATGTACACCATGATGATGGTAATGTCATGTTTTCTGGATTTCAAAGTCAACCTATAGAAAAAGTATGAAATATGAATACAGTTACAGAGTGGACTGTAGCTGAAAGTTTTCCTGTGTCCTGCCTGCCCCAAGGTGAGGACAAATCTCTCTCACCTGCAGCTGCTTGGACCTAAATAAACATACACAAGCTAATATTATTTTTAAACTATGGCCATGGCAGGCTTCTTGTTATCTAGTTCTTATATCTTAAATTAACCCACTTCTATAAATCTATACTTTGCCACGTGGCTTATGGCTTACCAGTACCTTTACATCTTGCTTCTTCTGGCAGCGGGTAGCAGCATCTCCCCTGCTCTGTCTTTTTCCTTCTTCTCTATCTGTTTGGATTTTCTGCCTGCCTCTAAGCTGCCTTGCCATAGGCCAAACAGCTTTATTTATCAACCAATCAGAGCAACATATTTTCACAGCATACAGAAAGACATTCCCCTGTCAGTGGACTGTAAATATAGAAGTGACCTTTAGCAGCATAGAAATGAATCAAATAACTGGCAGTAGTTGGGAGTTATTTCTTGATTTGACAGTGTAAAGCAGTGGTTCTCAACCCTCCTAACACTGCAACCCTTTAATACAGTTTCTCATGTTGTGCTGACCCCCACATAAAATTATTTCATTGCTAATTCATAACTATAATTTTGCTACTGTTATGAATAGCAATGTAAATATCTAACATGCAGGATATCTGATATTGACCTCTGTGGAAGGGTCATTTGATCCCCAAAGGGGTCATGACCCACAGGTTGAGAACCACTGGTGTAGATCCTTAAGAAGTAAGTATATATTACTAGTATGTCCATATGGTCCAGTGGAAGGCCACACATGCATGAATATATGGGTAGCATAAATTGTACTTGATGGGGGAAAAGAGCTCAAAAAGTTCAGTACGTAGGAAATGGATCTGGGAGGGATTGGGGGACGAATATGGTTAAAACTCATTGTACAAAGTTCTCAACAAACTAATTTTAAAAGTACAAATGAAACTTAAAGAGCATTATAAAATAAAGTAAAGGTAAAAAATTGAACTTTAAAAAAGAAAGGAAGATACAAATCCCTTACCTGACATAAAGAGGAGTCAATATTGCTAATGAGAAATAAATCAATATTTTGAAACAAAGGCACCTTGCTAAGAATTATGGAAATAACCAATGAAATGCCACCAGCAAGAAGAAAAAAAACAGATCATGTCATGAGTGAACTATGTAAGAAACAGACTTGTTTGTATCTTTCCACAATGTCAGATTTTATTGAATAAATTCAGAATGTATGAAAGTTAATTGTAAGCAAGGTGCCAGATACTCTCACTTTCCTTAATAGCCCTGGCCAAAGCAAACAAGGATCCTTTTATGCCAATATCAATTTACTAATGTTAACTCTCACAGCACACATTACACATTGTGTGTCTCTGTGTGTGTGTGTGTGTGTGTGTGTGTGAAAGAGAGAGAGACAGACAGACAGACAGACAGACAGCAGACAGATGGGGGAGAGACAGACAGGAGAGAGAGAGAGAGAGAGAGAGAGAGAGAGAGAGAGAGAGAGAGAGAGAGAGAGAGCTTTACAGAATGGCTGTAAAGGGTTAAAAGAGGCAAAGAGATTGAAAAAGGCCTGGGAGACCAAGGCTGGGAGCCTGATAAGGATGTACTTGCTGGAGAGGTCTTGTTAAGAAGTTGCAGATAGCCGGGCGGTGGTGGCGCACGCCTTTAATCCCAGCACTCGGGAGGCAGAGCCAGGCGGATCTCTGTGAGTTCGAGGCCAGCCTGGGCTACCAAGTGAGTTCCAGGAAAGGCACAAAGCTACACAGAGAAACCCTGTCTCGAAAAACCAAAAAAAAAAAAAAAAAAAAAAAAAAAGAAGTTGCAGATAGATGTAGCGTCAAGCTACAATTTGCCAAAATTCACTCAAGAAAAAATGGGAAAACCAAGCAGACTTACAATCATTAACAAAATTGAAGCAGTGGTTGCAATACACCAACAGAAAAGGCTGGTGAGGTGGATCAGCAGGCAAAGGCACTTGCCACTGAGACTGATGACATAAGCTCAAGGCCTAGGACAAACATGGCAGAAGGAGAGCAGACCAATTTGAAGTCCCTGAGGTCAGTCGGGAGTTCTGTGCCTGTCCATCCTTGATGCACACATAAGACTGGTCAGTTAATAGGTGGATAGGGCCTGTTGCCATCATAGTTCTATGTGTTCACCTCCTTATGGAGTCTAGACGAAAAAGTTACACATTTTCCTCTGTCTGGTGTACTCAACAACTTCATAGGCCTGGTTTTCTAAAATGATTTTAATATGCCCAATATACCTCAATAAATGTATACAGTATCACCCTTCATAATTTCAGGCACAAGTCATTTATCAGTCTGTACTACAGAGGTAGTGTCAGATAGAAGGACTATTAACATGTCCACTCAGGTACAGTCATAGTTCATCCTCAAAACAGAATCAAAACTGCTTATAAAATGGAGTCTCTTAGGTAAAGACAGTCTGGAAAGACACTGTTTTACTTAGATCCTGGCACAACCTGATCTCAAAGGTCAAGAGTTTC